>NW_027361738.1:26377500-26942500 GCF_039654945.1 Dendrobates tinctorius | reverse complement strand
AGACCAAAAGTTTGGACACACCTTCTCATTCAAAGAGTTTTCTTTATTTTCAAGACTATGAAAATTGTAGATTCACTTTGAAGGCATCAAAACAATGAATTAACACATTTGGAATTATGTAATTAACAAAAAAAGTGTGAAACAACTGAAAATATGTCTTATATTCTAGGTTCTTCAAAGTAGCCACCTTTTGCTTTGATTACTGCTTTGCACACTCTTGGCATTCTCTTGATGAGCTTCAAGAAGTAGTCACCGGAAATGGTTTTCACTTCACAGGTGTGCCCTGTCAGGTTTAATAAGTGGGACTTCTTGCCTTATAAATGGGGTTGGGACCATGAGTTGTGTTGTGCAGAAGTCTGGTGGTTACACAGCTGATAGTCCTACTGAATAGACTGTTAGAATTTGTATTATGGCAAGAAAAAGGCAGCTAAGTAAAGAAGAACGAGTGGCCATCATTACTTTAAGAAATGAAGGTCAGTCAGACCAAAAAATTGGGAAAACTTTGAAAGCGTCCCCAAGTGCAGTGGCAAACACCATCAAGCGCTACAAAGAAACTGGCTCACATGAGGACCGTCCCAGGAAAGGAAGACCAAGAGTCACCTCTGCTGCGGAGGATAAGTTCATCCAAGTCACCAGCCTCAGAAATCGCAGTTTAACAGTAGTTCAGATTAGAGACCAGGTCAATGCCACGCAGAGTTCTAGCAGCAGACACATCTATACAACAACTGTTAAGAGGAGACTTTGTGCAGCAGGCCTTCATGGTAAAATAGCTGCTAGGAAACCACTGCTAAGGACAGGCAACAAGCAGAAGAGACTTGTTTGGGCTAAAGAACACAAGGAATGGACATAAGACAAGTGGAAATCTGTGCTTTGGTCTGATGAGTCCAAATTTGAGATTTTTGGTTCCAACCACCGTGTCTTTGTGCGATGCAGAAAAGGTGAACAGATGGACTCTACATGCCTGGTTCCCACAGTGAAGCATGGAGAAGGAAGTGTGATGGTGTGGGGGTGCTTTGCTGGTGACACTGTTGGGGATTTATTCAAAATTGAAGGCATACTGAACCAGCATGGCTACCACAGCATCTTGCAGCGGCATGCTATTCCATCCGGTTTGCGTTTAGTTGGACCATCATTTATTTTTCAACAGGACAATGACCCCAAACACACCTCCAGGCTGTGTAAGGGCTATTTGACCAAGAAGGATAGTAATGGGGTGCTATGCCAGATGACCTGGCCTCCACAGTCACCAGACCTGAACCCAATCGATATGGTTTGGGGTGAGCTGGACCGCAGAGTGAAGGCAAAAGGGCTAACAAGTGCTAGGCATCTCTGGGAACTCCTTCAAGACTGTTGGAAGACCATTTCTGGTGACTACCACTTGAAGCTCATCAAGAGAATGCCAAGAGTGTGCTAAGCAGTAATCAAAGCAAAAGGTGGCTACTTTGAAGAACCTAGAATATATGACATATTTTCATTTGTTTCACACGTTTTTGTTAATTATATAATTCCACATGTGTTAATTCATAGTTTTGATGCCTCCAGAGTGAATCTACAATTTTCAGAGTCATGAAAATAAAGAAAACTCTTTGAATGAGGTGTGTCCAAACTTTTGGTCTGTACTGTATATATGTAATCAATATTATATAGTGTATTACATATTTACAATTTATTAGTTTTTTGTGTTCTAAAGTTGTATTCCAATAAATATATATTATGTTCTAAGTATCTTGATTATTGTATCATAAAAATGATTAAATGTCTGATGTTCACACTGTACTACAATAAATTTTTCACTTAAATATAAGCAATATATGTGGGAGTCGGAGTAAGGGAAATTGAGGAGTCGGAGTCACAGGTTTGGCTTACCAACTCCACAGCCCTGCGTATTAAATATATAAAAAATACAATGTGTGTGGTCACCCTTAATTTTACTAACCAGCTGAGGGAAAGCAGACAGCTGGGGGCTGGTGCTAATATTCTGGGAAGGGGCCAATAGCCATAAAGGTTCAAGAAGAAAATTCAGCACCACTGCCGCCACCTTAATGTGCACTATAGAGCAGTACAAACTCACACACCTGGGCTGCACGCCAGCTACCCACAGAACGGGTGCTCAATCTAAAGAAAAACATGCATGGCTACGTTGTATGAAAAAGAACAAAAGGGATGGTACTCACCGTTCTGAAGAAGTGAGTTTATTTTCAGATAAAAAGCATAGGCTCGGGAGAGATGTGTGAACTGTGGACAACGGCCGTTTCACGCCAACTGCGCTTCAACGGGTCCTGCCAGTTATACTCACCTGTCCGCCGTAATTCCATAATAAGGAGGTCCCACGATGATCCTCAACTCTGCTACATTCGAATGGTGTGGCGAGTGGCGACATCAGTAACGTGGCCGCTCACCATGCCAGCCGGAGCACAGTGAGAGTGCCATGAGAAATTTCCAGCTGCGGTGACGTAATTAAGGTTAACGCAGGTCAAAGACAGCGGTTCTCAGGTTAAGCTCTGTGTGAGCCATCCTGTGAACTGCTTTAACCTTACTGACGTCACCACTAGCAGAGTGAGAAATTTCTCACGCTGCGAGCGGTGACGTCAGTAAGGTTACCCCAGTTCATAGGCCGGCTCACATACAGCTGTTATTAATAGGCTGGGAACCTATATGAATATCGGCTACTTCCCAGAATATTAACAACCGGCCACCAGTTGAGTGCTTTCCCTCAGCTGGTTAGTAAAATTATGGGTGACTCCACGCTGTTTTGCTTTTTTTAATTATTTACCGTATTTAATGTGTGCTATTCACTGACGGTGGGTACTGACTCCAACTCTCATCAGCGTCGCCTGGTCACGCTGATTGCAGGGAGACCAAGATCAGACCATGTTCCTACACGGTCAGACACAGTCATTACACAGTACACAGCAGGGGCACATTTATAAGATTATCTCAGCACAGGAACATTTTATTTAAACACATCCAATTTTGAAAATTATTATAAGTCCAAGATCTATTGATTAAAATTAATTTTAAAGCACTAGTAGCCTAACTGGGCAGCTCAGGCAGGCAAAGATCTACGGTAATATAGTCACGTCATTAAAGCACTGGTGCAAGTCAATGCTTATCTGCAAAATAAAAGAAACCTCCAAGCAGCACCAACTTTATCCAAGTGAAGTCAGCCATGAATGGTACGATATAAGGGCCTGTCACACTAAGCAATATCGCTATAACGTCACTGATTTTTGTGACGTTATAGCGATATTGCTAGCGATATCGCTATGTCTGATACTTACCACCGACGGCTCCCCCGCTGGTTATCGCTGATCGCGCGAGAACGTCCTGGGCCGTTTCTCGTCGTCAGCTTCCTGCTGGGCTTCCTGCTGTGGAGACGAGCAACGCGTGGACGCGGGCGGGAGGACGTCAGGATCGCCTCATCTGACAGGTAAGTAGCGACACCCGACCCCTGCGATGTCGCTGGTGAGATCTGCCTGTGTGGCAGCTCACTAGCGACTACTTAGCGATGCACCAGCGATCCTAACCGCGTCATATCGCTGGTCGGGATCGCTGGTGCATCGCTAAGTGTGACAGCACCTTTACAAGATGCCTCTGTGAGTCACTACATCCTGTGTAACGTGTTCATTACACACACCACCTACCAATTCTTGGAAAGGTAATCTAGTAACATTAGGATGACTGATGGAAAAGCATTTACATACATACAAGAAATAGAAGCTCTGCATCTAGAATGAAAACCTACACATTCTCCAGCTCCTACAAAGAACTGCTTAAGAAAAAAAAAATACTGCCAGTGCATTTAGTAAATTTATTTTCGAGGCTGTACGTGTCATAAGACGTTACCTAGACGTGCCGCTTCTGATATCCATGCGTGATTGTCATCACATACAGACTGGATGATGATTTATTGCACAATCATCAATGAGGACAGCAGCTGCAATGCAGAGCGACCCGACCAGTCTCCCGCTGTGCCCAACAGATGCTACAGGAGCTCCAAGAACGGGCAACCAGGGCCTGCTCAAATCTACCCGATTGGGCTTTTTCTAAAACTAGAAAATATTTCGGGGACTATTACATGAGAACTTTTATTTAACCCTATTCAATATGAAATTTGAAGTCCTATAAATAAATCTATGGGAAAAAAAAAAGAGCATGTAAAAATAAAAACAACATTAACCCCGAAGTCACTACAAAAATCTGCTATCAGTATGTCTTAGAGTTTGGGAGGAAACCCACGCAAATAGGGGGAGAATATACAAACTCTTTGCAGATGTTGTCCTTGGTGGGATTTGCACCAAGGACCCCAGAGCTGCAAGGCTGCAGTGCTAATCACTGAGCCACCATGCTGCCCATAGGCGACCATCCACATGCTTCTGCGTGTTATCTTTTTAATGGGCCAGTGTGGTGGACAGATGCCTGCCTAGGAATCCATCCTGAATGTGGCCCCCATCGGGCTCACGCCTGACTCTGTGATGTACGCTGACACAAATGCAGCCTGTATCTGACCTTTTATAATAATAATAATAATACATTTTATTTTTATAGCGCCGACATATTCCGCAGCACTTTACATTTCAGAGGGGATTTGTACAGACAATAGACATTACAGCATAACAATAATCACATACAGTAGATTATAACAGATACCAAGAGGAAAGAGGGCCCTGCTCGCAAGCTTACAGTCTATGAGGAAAGAGGTAGACACGAAAGGTGGGTGGTAACAGTTGCCCTGATTGTATGGACCAGCCATAATGTTAAGTGTGTAACAGTACAGACACAGAGGGCTAATGGATGCATAAAGCATGTGGGAACATGATGCTGGGAACCTGGTTATGGTAAAACTTTTGGCTCTGCCACACAGGGATAGGTTAGGTTAATGTGTTGAGGCGATAGGCCAGTCTGAATAAATGCGTTTTCAGGACACGCTTAAAATTGTGGGGATTGGGGACTAATCGTATTGACCTGGGAAGTGCATTCCAAAGAATTGGCGCGGCACGTGTAAAGTCTTGGAGACGGGAGTGGGAGGTTCTGACTATTGAGGATACTAACCTCAGGTCATCAGCAGAGCGGAGGGCGCGGGTAGGGTGGTATACTGAAACAAGGGAGGAGATGTAGGGTGGTGCTGAGCCATGGAGGGCTTTGTGGGTGAGGGTAATAAGTTTATACTGAATTCTGGAGTGGATGGGTAGCCAGTGTAATGACTGGCACAAGGTAGAGGCATCGGTGTAACGATTGGTGAGGAATATGATCCTGGCTGCAGCATTCAAGACAGATTGGAGAGGGGAGAGTTTTGTAAGAGGGAGACCGATTAGAAGAGAGTTACAATAGTTGAGACGAGAATGAATAAGAGAAACAGTAAGAGTTTTTGCAGAGTCAAAAGTAAGAAAAGGTCGAATTCTAGAAATGTTTTTGAGGTGCAGATGACAAGATCGAGCCAGTGATCGAATGTGGGGGGCAAAGGAAAGCTCGGAATCAAGTATGACCCCAAGACAGCGGGCATGTTGCTGGGGAGTAATAGTGGAACCACAGACGGAAATGGCAATGTCGGGTGAAGGTACATTAGTAGCGGGAGGAAACACAAGGAGTTCAGTCTTTGACAGGTTCAGTTTCAGATATAGTGAGGACATGATATTAGACACAGCGTTTAGACAATCGCCAGTGTTTTCTAGAAAGGCTGGCGTGATGTCAGGAGAAGAAGCGTATAATTGGGTGTCATCAGCATAGAGATGGTAATGGAAACCAAATCTACTGATTGTTTGACCAATAGGGGCAGTGTACAAGGAGAAGAGGAGGGGGCCTAGAACCGATCCTTGAGGAACCCCAACAGTAAGGGGAAGGTGAGAGGAGGAGGAACCGGCAAAAGAAACAGTAAAGGAGCGGTCGGAGAGATAGGAGGAGAACCAGGAGAGAACGGTGTCCTTGAGGCCAATGGAATGGAGCATAGTGAGGAGGAGCTGATGATCCACAGTGTCGAATGCTGCAGAGAGATCCAAGAGAATTAGCATGGAGTAATGACCATTTGATTTAGCTGTTAGCAGATCATTAGAGACTTTAGTGAGGGCAGTTTCAGTGGAGTGTAAAGAGCGGAAACCGGATTGGAGAGGGTCGAGAACAGAGTTTTCTGAGAGATAGCGGATAAGACGGGAGTGGACCAGGCGTTCCAGGAGTTTAGAGATGAAGGGAAGATTAGAGACAGGTCTATAGTTAGCGGCACAGTTTTGGTCGAGGGATGGTTTTTTAAGTAGTGGATGTATGATGGCATGCTTAAATGAGGAGGGAAAAATACCAGAAGAGAGAGAGAGGTTAAATATTTTAGTTAGGTGAGGGGTGACAGCAGGGGAAAGGGACTGGAGGAGATGTGACGGAAATGGGTCACTGGTGCAAGTAGTTGGGTGAGAAGATGCAAGGAGCCTGCTTACTTCTTCTTCTGTGACTGGTTCAAAATCAGAGAGTGAGTTAGATGCAGTGGGGGAGGGAGGACAGTGCATGGTATGAGGGGATTTGGAGATAATTTCCTGTCGGATCTGGTCAATTTTTTCTTTGAAGTAATTGGCCAGATCGTCAGCTCGGAGCTCCGTGGTTGGGGCCTGTACTCTTGGATTGAGTAGAGAATGAAAAGTGTCAAAGAGACGTTTCGGGTTATTGGACAGTGAGATGATGAGGGTGTTGAAATAGGTTTGTTTGGAGAGGTGAAGGGCAGTGTTGTATGTTCTAAGCATAAACTTAAAATGGATGAAATCTTCGTGTAGATTGGATTTTCTCCACAGACGTTTGGCGCACCTGGAGCACCGCTGCAGGAAACGTGTTTGCACCGTGTGCCAGGGTTGTCGCCGTCTGCGTTGTGGTGTTCTATTTATAGGGGGTGCAAATTCATCCAGGGCAGTTTGAAGTGTTTCATTGTAATGCTTCAATGCAGAATCAGGACATGAGAGGGAGGAGATAGGGGCCAATGAAGACTGCAAGTTCTTCAGAAGTTTCTGGGTGTTAATGGCCTGTATGTTTCTATAAGTCTGGACAGTGGGGGTGACCTGAGCAGCCTGGCAGTTCTTGATAGAGAATGAAAGAAGATTGTGGTCAGAGAGCGGGAGAGGGGAGTTTGCAAAATCATCCACTGCACAAAGCCGAGAGAAGACCAAGTCGAGGGAGTTTCCGTCTTCATGCGTTGGAGAATTAGTAAACTGCGAAAGGCCAAATGAGGAGGTTAGAGATAAAAGGTGAGTAGCAGATGGGGAGAGGGGAAGAGCAATGGGGATGTTGAAATCTCCCATGATGAGGGTAGGGATGTCACAGGAGAGAAAATGTGGAAGCCAAGTGGCAAAATGATCCAGGAACTGATGGGAGGGGCCGGGAGGACGATACACCACCGCCACTCGCATGGAGAAGGGGGTGTAGAGTCTGACGGCATGGACCTCAAAAGAAGGGAAGACAAGTGAGGGTACTTGAGGGATAACCTGAAAGGTACATTTTGGTGATAGGAGCAGACCAACGCCTCCACCAGCTCTATTGTCTGATCTTGGGGTATGAGAGAAGTGTAGCCCCCCGTATGAAAGAGCAGCAGCAGCGGTAGTATCTGACTGCTGGATCCAGGTTTCAGTAAGAGCCAGAAGGTTAAGAGAATTAGAAAGGAAGAAGTCATGAATGAAGGAGAGTTTGTTACACACTGAGCGAGAATATTTTAGTTAGGATTTAGTTAGGACCTTTTGATACCATTCTGAGGTAGATATGACATTTTGAATGATTTATTTTTATTTGGGGGAAGGGGGAAGCAGGCAATTAAAAAAATGGCAATTCTTGCATTTTGATTTTTTTCTTTTCAATATTTAACGCACGATTTAAATAATTTCATATTTTGATAGATTGGACTTTTTCTGAAACAACAATACTAAATTAGTTTTGTTTTTCACTGTAAAATTTGTTTATATTTTGAAGGGGGCGATTGTTTGTTTTTGTTTTTTAAATTATCGTTACTCCATTTTTTTTTTAGTCTCTCTGCAATGGACTTAAACCTGCAATTGTTTCACTGCTTATACTATATATACTGAAATACCACAGTATTGTTCACCTAGGGTGCCCGGCCTGTGGCGGAGCTTCACAAGGGTATCAAGATGGCAGCGACAGGGGCCTTCAACAGCAGGCTCCTGACTACCATGGTAATACATCATCTCGCAGCGATCGCTGAGCGGGTTGGCAATGCAGCGCGCACACTAGCGATTATATCATTTGAATGACACTAAGTGATTGACAGCTGCATTTAAATGGTTAAACTGCAGTGATCAGAGCATGCTCCAGTCCCTGCAGCTACAGGCAGATGCTGGCTGTGTAACAGTCGGCATCTCCCTAGTAAGAAGCATGCTCAGCTCCTGAGCCCGCTTCATACAGCCATTACCGACATATGCTGAAAATGTACGTTATAGGGGGTTAAATAATTTAGCACAACTAATATAACACGTGCTTTCTCCCCAATTCAGCACAAAATGTCTCTTAACTATTGCAGTCTCAATTATTTAACCCCATCATGACGAACGTCTTTAAGACTTAGTAGAGCACCGTTGGTTGTTATGGATCATATTTGCAACAGGTTATAACAGCCAAAAAATCTTCAAGTACTGAAGGCACTTGTGATGAAGAGGTTGAAGAATTCTGAGCCTGGAGAAACCACTTGTTATATTAGTTGTGCTGAGTTATTAATATTGTTCTTATTTGGTTGCATATTTTACTCATAAATGTAATTTAATGGGGGTTGAATAATTTGACATTTTACTATAGACTTTAAGGCAACAAGAAACATTGTTGTTTCAATTTAAATAAGAAAATGCATGAAAATCAGTTCTAATATTTCCTTCTCTAATAATAGGTGCCCAGAGCTGAATTCATACTTTAGTCTTCTAGTAAAACATACACAGTCACTGTATTCTCGGGAAGGGAGGATTCTGACACACCCCATGTGAGCGCCGATACCAACCGTCTGCAGGAGGCTGAAGGGGGCTGCAATGGCCAATGTGTCTACGTATGATTTCGAGTGCGTGCTGATGACTTCCCATTACAACTACCGGCTTAGGAAATGAACACACAAGAAAGAAGGATAAGGAGGAGGAGGAAAAGGAAGGTGGAGGAAGGAGGGTCGGACATGTGATGTGGAATAAAAAATAATGATTGCTCAAAGCACAGAAAAGTAACATCATTATTGCTCCCTGCAGCTATAAGCGCAGCATTAACGCTACCGTCCTTCTACTTAAATTATGCAAAGTCCCTCCAGCAGTGGAAGAATTTACTGAAAGTCAAAAGTACAAAGTACTAAAGACATGTCAAAAAACTCCTGGACGTTTGTAAGCAACTCCGACATCAACCACAGTCTCCTGGTAGAGCATTTCAATAATAATAATAATAATAATAATAATAATAATAATAATAATAATAATAGTCATCATAAATTCCAGCCAGTCATTAAATTACATCAAGAGTACTGATTATACGTCCAGTACTACAGTTTAGGCTAGGTAAGTGATGGGCAACCTTTTGAGCTTGGTGTGTCAAAATTCGGCAAAAAAAACAAGCATAACTTGGATGGTGTGTCACTTTGAGAAAAAAAACAATTTTGCGATATTTATAGTATGAATAACAAAAATTTATAATTGTAATATATAACTGGCAGACTCAGAGACCGGTGGTGATGTCATCAAGGTTAGCGGGGATCTCAGCGAAGTCACCGCAGTTCAGCCCGGCTGGGAATGCAGCCTCAGTGACCGGACGTAACCTCGATGACGTCACCACCGGTCTCTGACGCTGCGCTTGCAGCCGCTCAGTCGTCAGTGGTTCTCAACCTGGACAGTCGCATCTTGGCACCGTCCAGGTTGAAAACTGTTTATCTCCCATACATAGATTGCTGCGTGGGATAGAACGACAGACAGGTATGGTATATTGTTGTTTTTGTATTTTATTTTTATTACAGGAGAACGAGGGTTTCGGTGGAATTAGGCGTTAAAGTATGTTTTGTTTTATTTTTAATAAAGGACTTTATTCTGGCTGCGCCTTTACTTACCATACAACTATAGGATTGGTAATGGAAAGATGTCTTATAGACGCCTCTCCATTACTAAGCCGTGAGCTTGATGTCACCTGACAATACAAAGGTGACAGACATCAACCCCACTCGCCACTGTTACAGAGCAAGTGGGAAGAGCCAGGCAAAGCTCCACAATTGGTGCATCTAATAGATGTGCCTTTTCTGGGCAGCTGCTGGCTGCTATTTTTAGGCTGGGGGAGCCAATATCCTTGGCCCCTTACCAGCCTGAGAATACCAGCTCCAAGCTGTCTGCTTTAGCAAGGCTGGTTGTCAAAAATGGTGGGGGGACACCAAGCCGTTTTCTTTAAATCATTTAAAAACAACAACGTGGGGAACCCTCTCTTTATAACCAGCCTTGTTGAAGCTGACAGCTGAGCTTTGCAGCCCCGAGCTGTCAGTTTTGCCTGGCTGGTTATCAAAAATTCAGGGGAACCATGCCGTTTTTTGTTTTTTTTTATTTACAGCGCAGGAGCAACTGATGAATACTCCTGTCCGCCGCTCCTCCTCTCACTGCTATTAGCGGCAGCAGGTGTCGGATAATGGGATCAGTAGTCCCATCATCTGACACCAGTGACCAGAGGTAAACTTTATACCTCTAATCACAGCTAAGCGCTCACGCTGTCTTTTGACCAGAGGGGAAGATTTCTCTACTGATCAGAAGCGGTGTTTTCCGCACTGCCAAGCACTGTTCGGGTTCGCCCATCTCGATCCTCGGCTACTGCACGTTTCATCCTCGGCTGTGCAGGAGCCAAGGACGAAAGGTCCTTCTCGGCATGAGGCCCCATACTTCTCTGTATGCGCGTGTCACCGAAAATGGCTACACGTATCAGTGCTGACACGCGTGTCATAGGTTCGTGAAAAACTCCATTTTAACACCACCCTCAACTGATCTAGCCTTGACGGAGCCATTTACTTACATGAAGCTGATGGCCTATGTCCTGACATTACTTGTCTTTTTCAAGCAAGCCCAAAAGGTGACAGACCACATTTTATGCATATCGGGAAAAGATACAGTTGTGAGTATGTTTACCCCCTTCCTGATTTCCTATTTTTCTTTGCACGTTTGTCACACTGAAACGTTTCCGATCAAACAAAATTTAAATATTAGTCAAAGAAAACACAAGTAAACACAATATTATTATTATTTATTATTATTATTATTAATAATAATAAACTTCATTTAAAAACTGCATTAAGGAAAAAAGAAATCCAAACCTACAGGGCCCTGATTGAAAAAGTGATTTCCCCCTAAACCTAATAACTAGTTTGGGCACCCTTAGCAGCACCAACTGTAATCAAGTGTTTGCGATAAGGTCAGAATTTTGTCTAGGCCACTCCAAAGCTTTAATTTTGTTTTTCTTAAGCCATTCAGAGGTGGACTTCTTGGTGTGTTTTGGACCATTGTCCTGCTGCATAATCCAAGTGCGATTCAGCTTGAGGTCACGAACAGATGGCCGGACATTCTCCTTAAGGATTTTTGGTAGACAGCAGAATTCATGGTTCCATTTGCCACAACAAGGAATCCAGTTTTTTGGAAACTCCTACAGAAACCCCAACACAGAGCTTAACAGATAGAATCGTACAAGGGTGAATTCAGCCTTACCTATGCACAGGATAGGTCATAACTTATCAGTGGGAGTCCAACCTAAAACAGGGATCAAAAGTTTCTAACTAGAATTTAGCGTTGACTGCATATGTGTCGATGGGACAGTCAATGGTGGGCAGCATGGTGACTCAGTGGTTTCCCCCAGGCACTCCAGTATCCTTCAATAGATATACAAACATGCCCGATTCATCAAGGCTTTAAAGGGAATCTGTCACCCTTTTTATGCCCTATCAGCTGCCGGCACCGACATCAGGGGCTTATCTACAGCATTCTGTAATGCTGTAGATAAGCCCCCGGTGTAACCTGAAAGATAAGAAAAACATGTTAGATTATACTTACCGGAGGGGGTGGTCCGGTCCGATGGGTGTCGCGGTCCGGTCCAGCTTTTCCCATCTTCATACGATGCCGCCCTTCTTCCCCTCCTGTAGTAGCTCCGGCGCACTGCTCTGCCCTGTTGAGGACAGAGCAGAGTCCTGCAGGGCGCAGGCGCCAGGAGAGGTCTGGCGCCTGCGCACTGCAGTATTCTGCTCTGTCCTCAAAAAGGCAGAGCAGTGCGCATGTGCCGGAGCTACCACAGGAAGAAAAGAAGAGGACTGCATCGTATGTAGATGGGAGGAGCCGGACCGGACCGCAACACCCATCGGACCGGACCACCCCCTCCGGTAAGTATAATCTAACGCGTTTTTCTCACCTTTCAGGTTACATCGGGGGCTTATCTACGGCATTACAGAATGCTGAAGATAAGCCCCTGATGTCGGTGCCGGCAGCTGATAGGGCATAAAAAGGGTGACAGATTCCCTTTAACGTCAAAATTCTGAAGTTACACCTAAACTTTGCGACTTTTGACATTTTCACACCAGTTTCTCCCAGCTCCGCCAAAATGGATGGTGCTGGGGCATGACGGGGGCATGACATCACCAATTCATGAAGTAGTGTTCTTACTCCAGAAATCACACTCCAATAGCTGACTGGAGTGAGATTTCTGGTATAGCATATTGAGGCGCACACCACTCAGCAAAGGCTCCAGATTCTTGACGAAGTGTGCACCCCTTCATGAATCAGGAGCGCCAACAACTCCGATTAATTGGGCCCCATGTTTGCAAATTGCTATGGAACATGGTGCCGCTAAATTAGCAAGGAAAATAAATAGCAGCACTCGGATTTCTCAGATAGTCCTGAAGACAATGGAAGTGCACACCTGTGGGTAGTTGCTGTGTGGCACAACCAAATATTGCTCCATAAGATCAAGGAAACCTTGACTGTACCCTCCGCATCTTGCGTGCAGAGCCCAAACACGGACATATGTGTGTAGTCTTCAGACTATAGCCATGATTTTAAATGATCTTAAATGGGAAAAGTAAAGGGGGATTCCCATCTGGTACTTCTATGGCAAATCCTCAGTATATGCCAGAAATGTATAGAACATGCAAGTCTCATCAACAGGACCTGTATCTGTCTTGATAAAGGGGCCCGGTCACAGAATTCCCAAATGAATGAATTGGGAATCCAACTACCTCTCCAATGACAGCGGTGCACCAGATCCTGGTTCTCCCGGTAGACATATCCCATCAGTGGGACCCGTGTCGACTATACAATAATGGCATGTCCTGTGCATATGCCACACAAGGACGAGATGGGCAAGCCCACTTTGAAGTGAGGTATAACACAAACAGCTGCATTTTCTTCCATGGCATCCAAGTGGTTAAGGCCAGGTTGCATCAGGTCGGAGCCCGCTATGATGAAGTCAGACTCTCGGGCCTAAGGAAAAAGCCTGAACTGATATACAGAAAGGAAGCCCAGCCTCACCCCACAGCGAGGAAATTCCTGAGATTCTCAGCGCCCAAAGTGGATTGAATTCTAAGACTTATTGATATTCTGCTGAGATCTCGGTGTCATGGAAGCTGTGCTGGAGCTGTGCCAGGGGGTTCAGAGAGGAGAACAAGGACCATTGAAAGGTGTA
Source organism: Dendrobates tinctorius (assembly GCF_039654945.1). Classification (NCBI taxonomy): domain Eukaryota; kingdom Metazoa; phylum Chordata; class Amphibia; order Anura; family Dendrobatidae; genus Dendrobates; species Dendrobates tinctorius. The sequence goes on along the minus strand of NW_027361738.1, from coordinate 26,928,868 downwards.
GTGCACCCGCCCCGCGCCAGGACGAACCACACCAGGCCTGAGCGTCTCCGGTTACCGTCACAAGTGCTATATTGTCTGGGACTCAGAAAAGTCAGGTGAATTATATGAATCCCCCGTCCATAAAGGCGCTATGTATTATACCCAGCAACACCCAACAAATCCATAATCATCTAGATCTGATCTGGGAAAAGTGCGGCCTGCGGGCCATCATCAGCCCTCTGGCTGTTCCACTCTGGCCCATGGATCGAGACAGCCTCTGGACTGAAAACTGCGGACTATGGGTTGCACCATGTGGCCGCCCTTCTTTCCTGTCTCCTCCTTCCACCATTCAGCACGTGTGACTGAAATAGCAATTGTGTCACTACATCGTATCTGCTGTGCAGAGCGTCAGTGCACAGCAAACACCGGCGCACAGACCATTTTGCTTTTATATGTAAGAATGTGTGTGAAATGTGGATCTGTTTATAGGGGTCTATGCGGGGGCTAACATAGTAAACAGAGAAGGCTACATGGGGTCTCATACTGTATATAGGGGGCTGTGTTTGTGTTCATACTATATATAGAGAGGCTGTGTGGGGGCTCATACTGCATATAGAGGCTATGTGGGGTCTCATACTGTATATAGGGGGTTGTGTGGGGTCTCATACTGTATATAGAGAGGCTGTGTGGGGTTTCATACTATATATAGGGGGCTGTGTGGAGGCTCATACTATATATAGGAGGCTGTGTGGGGGCTCATACTGTGTATAGAGAGGCTATGTGGGGTCTCATAATGTATATAGAGAGGCTATGTGGGGTCTCATACTGTATATAGGGGCTGTGTGGGGTCTCATACTGTATATAGAGAGGCTATGTGGGGTCTCATACTGTATATAGAGAGGCTATGTGGGGTCTCATACTGTATATAGGGGCTGTGTGGGGGCTCATACTGTATATAGAAAGGATATGTGTGGTCTCACTGTATAGGGGGCTGTGTGCGGGCTCATACTGTAAATGGAGAGGCTATGTGGGGTCTCATACTGTATATAGGGGGATATGTAAGCTCATACAATATATACAGAGGCTTTTATAGGCTCATACTGTATATAGAGAGGCTATGTCTAGGCTCATACTGCTCATACTGTATATATGGGCTTGGTGTGGGCTCATTGTATATAGAGAGGATATGTGGGGTCTCATACTGTAAATAGGGGCTGTGTGTGGGCTCATACTGTATATAGGGGCTGTGTGTGGGCTCATACTGTATATAGGGGACTATGTGTAGGCACAAACTGTATATAGGGGGCTATGTGTAGGCTCATACTGTATACAGAGGCCAAGTGGGGCTCATACTGTATATATGGGCTGGCTGTGGGCTCACTGTATATAGGGGGGTGTCACCATACTTAACTGTATCACTTAATATTGAGCAAAATTAATATTAATAAAAAATTAATGTGTTAATAATAATAAAGAGCAGAATTAATTTCAGCCTATTGGCTTGCCCCATCCCAACAGTGGCGGTCTCTCACGTGGCCCCTCGGGAAAATTAATGGCCCACACGTGATCTTGAGTGTTAGGTCACAGTTCTGAGTAGTAAGGTGGTGCCATATGGTGCACATACTACTATGAACATATACTGTACCAACTTTACACAGGGAAAATCATTTTTTATCCCTTCAACCCGCTTTTCCAAAAAATTAATTTTTAATGAGTTAGTCAGGATCCATACACAGCAGTTCTGTACAAGGTCATAGCTGTATAGGGCCTCCAAGTATGAGCCTACAGGCACGGCCAAAACACAAGCCACTGGACGCAGCATTGTCAGAGGCGCCATGCAGACACAGAAAAGCTGCAGCTAAGAGGGAAAGCAAGAAAGCGGCCATATACTGCACATTTCCATCTGACACAAGCATTACAGTCATAGTTCCACGATCAGTCCCCAATGCGCATCTCACAGCTACGAGGTGCTGGAGATGTGTTTATGTAGCACGGTTAATGTGTTTTCCATGCTCTCATGCATTATGCATCTACTGATATAATTTATCAGTAATGGGAGTGTGCATTAATGAATGGCGAGCACGCAGCATCATGGAGCACTAGCAGAGCCGGCAACGCTCACCGGGAGTTTTCTCTTTCTTGTAAATGCAGTTATCTCATGATAAAGCATTGAAAAATAGAATATAATCCATAGAGCTTATAGCTCCGGTGCCCAGTATAGTATATATTATTAACCCCAAACATGGCCCCTATACTGTGGCATCCAATCTCAGACATATGGAGCCTCATAGTGGTTTACGGCCTGTAATGTGGGAATATTACCAAGACTGTCCAACTGTGACGTAGGAGCCTGGTATAGATGAAAAGGGGCATGGCTCGGCAAAAAAGGGGCATGGCTCGGCCCAAAAGGACATGGCTCTGCACAAAGGGGCATGGCTCGGCAAAAAAAGGGGCATGGCTCGGCAAAAAAAGGGGCATGGCTCGGCAAAAAAGGGGCATGGCTCGGCAAAAAAGGGGCATGGCTCGGCACAAAGGGGGCATGGCTCGGCACAAAGGGGGCATGGCTCGGCACAAAGGGGGCATGGCTCGGCACAAAGGGGGCATGGCTTGGCACAAAGGGGGCATGGCTCGGCAAAAAAGGGGCATGGCTCGGCAAAAAAGGGGCATGGCTCGGCAAAAAAGGGGCACGGCCAAACATGCGATACCAATCGCCAATTGAAAAACATAATTTTGGCACAAATTAAGCCAAATGTCGCACATTAACTAATCCACAGCGTTTTCAAAATGTATTCAATATTCTTAGGTGGACTGCGGAGCAAATCATCCGATGTGTCCATGGAAGATGGAGCTCCTTGGAGAAAAGTGAACTACGCACACATCACTACAGGAGAATACATAAGAGCACCGGATCGTCACATTCCCTCCAGGCAGAGGGACGGTCTCACCGTGCTCAGATTGCCTTTTCTTTATTATGAAGATTCTTGTCATCTCTAGAGCACTAGTGTGAACCCGGCTTTATGCTGACTGCTGATCATACCGAGGGAGGAATGATTAGGAGATCCAGGGAAGACTAGTCTGGGGGAAGAGATGCCTGCCGGACTCAATCTGCCGCCTGAGCATATGCAAAGCTAAGGAAATATTGTTTTATTTCAAACTCGCAGCAATAATACATTACGGTATACTTCTTATTAATAGAAAATAATCTGCACTCATACCCCTGGAGAAGTAGTTGGGAAAGTCAGAGGACCTGACAGGTTCCCTCTAACCCCTTCACCACCTTGGGTTATAGAGTTTCCGTTTTTTGCTCTCCTTCTTCCCAGAGCCATAACTTTTTTTATTTGTCCGTCAATATGGTCATGTCAGGGCTTGTTTTTTGCGGGATGAGTGATACTTTTGAAGGACACCACTGGTCCTTGCCATATTGTGTATGGGAAAATGAAAAGAAAAAAAATCAAACTGTGGTGAAATTGCAAAAAAAAGTGCAATTCCACAATTGTTTTTTTTTTATTTTTTTGTTTACAATGTTTACTAAATGCTAAAACTGAGCTGCCATTATGATTCTCCAGGTCATTACAAGTTTGCAGACACTCAACATGTATACTTACTGTAGTACAAACCGTATTTTTGCAGGCCGACTTTGCGAACTCAATAGTTTTCTATGAGGCGGCAAAATCGGCCCACAAAAACTCAATGCTGCGCCATGTGCTGTACGGCCGTGAGGGCCGTTTTTGTGGCCGTGATAAAAGATCGAGCCTGCTCGATCCTTTATACGGTGTATGGACACGGCCCCCATTGTAAATCAATGGAGCCGCAAAAACAAACCGAAGTTTGTTTTTGCGGGGCACTGTCACTTCCAGTTTTGCAGAACGCCGTTTTTTTTTCCCAATACTATTTCCAAAGTCACCCCCCCCTCCAAAAAAAAAAGTTGCCATTTTCCAAGACGTGTAGCTTCTCCATTTTACGTGATCTGAGGCTGGGTGAGGGCTAATTTTTTTGTGCGCCGAGCTGACGTTTTTGTTGATACCATTTTGGTGTACAGCAGATGCGATATTTTGACCATCCATTATTGCAATGTTGCTACAACAACAAAAAAACCGCAATTCTGACATTTTGATTTTTTTTCTCGTTACGCTGTTTACCGATCGGATTAATTCTTTTTATATATCGAAAGACCGGTCGTTTTTTAATGCGGTGATATGTGTATTTTTTTTAATGTTTTATTTTGAATGGGGTGAATTAAACTTATTTATTTTTATTTTTTTAAATATTTTTAAAAACTTTTTTTTTCTTTTACTTTACCCTTGCTTTATAGTCTCCATGGGAGACCAGAAGCTGCGATATTCTGATTGCTTGTGCTACACATAGCAGGGTTTCAGCCCTGTGTAGCTGAAATGCTCACCTGCTATGTGCGCCAACCGCTGGAGCGGTGTCACCAAGTTTCCTGCCCCTAAAATCATCCACACGGTGAAGAGCAGAAGATGGCGGCTGCCGAGTATAATACTAGGAGGGTACATGCATTACCTGCATCACTCCAGAGATTAAATGTAAAAAAAAAATAAATAAAACCGCTGGAGTGGTCCCCATGTGCATTATGGGGGTCTTTAAGGGAAGGGGTGGGATCGAGGACCATGTACGGTAATATTTATGGGGTCCTGGTATTATTTGGATTTTGAGAGTAGTTCAGCAATGAAATGTGAATTATATGGTATTAATGTATAGGTAAATAGATCTATATAACTATCGTGCAACATTTTAAGCAAAAAAAAAAGGCACAACTAAAGTAAAAGAGTAATAGCAAAAAAAACTGGCGCTGTTCGACATTTTTATTACCGTAATTTGATGCAAAATCTGCCAGAACAAAAAGAAAGAGAAGACAAAAATAAGTCGGGCATTTGTGCACCACTAGTGTGAAATACTTGGTCACTAGACGCCAGCAACAAAAAAAAAAAAAAAAGAGTTTTTCACAAAAAATTCAGAAGACATTGTTAAACCCCCAATGGTTCGGGGACCACAGCTGCCATATCGCCCCCGTTCGCACGTTCAGTATTCTACCTCAGTATTTGTACACCGTAAGGCTCCTCTGGTGCAGTCGTATTTCACCAAGAACAGATGGATCAGAACTCCAAAACTGGACAGAGCCTTCTCTCCTCTGCATCATGCGTAGGGAAAGAGTGGGGAGGCCTCCATACACATCTGACTCGTGACTGGGCCCATCAGCACCGGCAGCTTGTTCTGATGTTAGTCTAATAGTGTATATGGGGACTTTAGTGCTATTATCAAAAAGTCATCTGCAGCTTTAGAAACAAGTAACTGGATCAAGTTTCCAGCAAGAAATTTCTGAGAAATGCCAAAGGGGTTGAAGATTAAATCCACGAAAAGCCCCTTTTCCTTAGAAACGTAAATCCATATCAAGTGTATGTACTTCTCTCTTCACTACAGGCGAAGTTACTACACACAACTGGTATTACTTGATAACGACATCTTTTGCACATTTTTTTTTTTTAATCAAAGGGAATCTGTCACCAGTATTTTTCCTCCTAATCCGAGGGCAGCATAATATAGAGGCAGAGACCCTGATTCCACCGATGTGTTTATTACTATGCTGCTTGCTGCAGTTTTGACAGTATGAGATTATCACTAGAGGACTTGTAAACCTGCTGCCAGGTAGTCCTCCATATTCATGAGCTCTGTATAACTCCGCCCACACCACCACTGATTGGCTGCTTTCTGAGTACATTGTGCATAGGCAGAAACCTGCCAATCAGCGGTGGTGTGGGTGGGGCTTATAGATCTCCGCATTCAGAGAACTGGTATATCTACAGCAGATAAAACAAAGATTTTATCAAAACTGCAGCAAATAGCCCAGTAAGGCTGGTTTCACATTTGCGTTAAAACAACGCTGCGCCCTGCGTCGATAAGCCCCGCCCCGAGCCGGCTCCCTGCCCGCCCCATCCGGGATCACCGCCTACTTTTGCATTTGCACGCATGCGATCGGCGCACCCTATCTTTAGCATAGGGTGCGCAGATCATGCGCTGCCAGTGTGAAAGTAGCGTGCTGCGCACTTTTGACGGTGCGCCGTGCGCGCCGAAATGCAACATGCTGCATTTCGGCGCGCACGGCGCACCGTCAAAAGTGCGCAGCACGCTACTTTCACACTGGCAGCGCATGATCTGCGCACCCTATGCTAAAGATAGGGTGCGCCGATCGCATGCGTGCAAATGCGAAAGTAGGCGGTGATCCCGGATGGGGCGGGCAGGGAGCCGGCTCGGGGCGGGGCTTAACGACGCAGGGCGCAGCGTTGTTTTAACGCAAATGTGAAACCAGCCTAAGTCACACATCGCCAGAATCTCTTTAGGAACCTGTCGCCATTTTTGTGTGATACCAGCTAAAAATATCATCTTGGTGAGTGTCTGTTATGCATTCTGTAAATACTTATCTAACCCCGACTCCCCATGTATAGCTCTGAAAAAGCTTTATTTCTCCCATGCTGTATTCTAAACGAGTCCTTTCGGTCCAATGGACATGGTTTCAGGCCACTCGTCGTCTTGGATGACACCTCCTGCATGATCCTCATCGCCATGAGAAATTTCACGCCTGTGCAGACAAATAGTGTCTTGCGCTTGCGCAGTATGCTTAGTTTGCCCAACTGTGGGCAAAGCCGAAACGCAGAAGCGTGCCTGCGCCGGCAAACGCATTTCCGGCACATAGAAGTAGTTCCAGTACATAAGGCGGAAATACGTTGGCCGGCGCATGCGCACTTCAGCGTTTCAGCTTTTAGAATACACCGCGGGAGAAATAAAAAAGGGTTTTCAGGGCTATACAGGTGGATACATAAGTATTTAGGGAATGCATAGCAGACACTGACCAAGATTATATTTTTAGCTGGTATGACACAAAAATGGTGACAGGTTTCCTTAAGTCCATTTTTGAGAAGAAAAGAGAGAGCGAGAATGTGTGATCTGCATTTACCAATGGAGCGGCACTCTCTATGCACATTCCACAAATTGTAACCACAACTAAACAGGAGCGCCGTGTACACAAGTGCAACCACTCCACCATGATGAACACATGAAAGGAGTATCTTCTGTGTTGCACAAGGCGAGGCTGACCGTCTGCACATTGGAGACCCCATACTGGATTCCTCTGACGGAGTATAGTAGTGCGAGTCATCCTACTGATGTATGACACGACATTACTGCCTGATACAGTGATGCGCAGAAGATATCGTATCAGTATCACATGAGGGAATTTTCCAGCAATGATGAGCTTGTCACAAAGTCCGAGGGAGCTGAGATATGGGGAGCTGTTTGACGGGAGTAACACCCATCAGAATGCTCAGAATTGTACACTAACATACTGTGCACCTGCACCCTGCCGCATACCGTACATGCGCTACAGCTGTCCTTACGTCCTGGTGGGTCAGAGAGCTTTCTGCTACGTACACCAACTAAATTTGATTAAACTGGAATTTTTCAGGAAGCGACAGGCACATCTGAACACGACCATAGAGGCGAGCTAAGATACCTGACACATCTGAGGACAGGTGTGGCGCTGCTTTTAGAAGAAAATAGTCATGTTTTTCTTCTACCATGCAAACCATTGAGTAGAGAAACTACAGGGATCCTGAGGTAGTCTGACAGAAGACTGTACAAGGAATTCACGGAGGCAGAATGAACCCTAATTGGACAAGGGCAATAAGATTCGCGTTGGAAGCCGGTCTTCACCTCACTTCCTCGGCAATCTTAACCAGGCATCCTGGGCGGCATTGCTGCCTATTAGGCCTCGCGATATCATGGAGGCCTTGTCACTAGGCCAAACACAACATGATTGGGTCATGGGGCCTAGAAAGTGCCTGCGGCTGCAAGGAAGTCGGACTGAGGATGCCGGAGAGGGGAAGATCGCCACCATGGAGGACGGGACTGGATGCCAGACCAGGGCAGCATGAACTGAGTTGTTCCTCTCCAATTCTAATCAAGTATTACTTGACACGTCTACCATGTCTACATTATCCCACATGCACACAAATTCTTATTTGAGCTACAAAAATGTGCAATGTTGAAATAAAAAAAACAACACCACACTTTTCCACCATTTTGAAATATCATATCTTCTAATAATGCTCTATGCATTACAAATTTCCATGAACACATGCAATACCGTTCTAAAGGTAGAATCCCTGGCTACCCTCGTGTTCCCATGATCAGGAGAAAACATTTACTTGGGAATAAACTTTGGTTTAGATGAATTTAGTCAGGACATCACATCCATAAAGAGGTAGAGTGGGCCTGGACATGGTTCACATAGCCAACGTCATCAAGTGAGCAACTACACCACCATACTTTATTTAACCATTCTGACAGACATGTTGCTTCCGGTTGTTTCTTTATGACTTATAAAGGGGCGACACCATGAACACTGCTCCCTGTAGACTACTGAGCAAAAGTAAGGGACCCAGCGTTGGGCTCAGTAACTCTTACCCTCTGACAGAATCCCTTTAAAGTGAATCTGTCAGTAGGATCAACCCTCATAAGGGTATGTAGGTATTAGAAAGTTGAATAAATTGATACATTGATATCTGTGATCCGATGTCTTATTCCAGAGAAATCCACATTTTTCTTAAAGGGGTTGTCCACTACTAGGACAATGTCACGGGGCAGTAGTGGGAAAACAGGAGATGTGGAACCTGGGCCCCTGAACTGCCCCTCAGGCTAAGGAAGGTGCCCTGACTTTCCTTAACTTGGGGGTACACTTGATGGTAATGAGGCCCAAGTCCCCGACCTGTCCCTGTCTCCTGTTTAGCCCTGAGCTAAACTGCAACCCCTTCCCCAGGAGGTGAGACAGGGAATAAAGTGAACTGCACCAATAACACAAAAGGAAAAGATAAAACAGACACCACGGGGTTAAAGCAACTAAAAACCAAAACTTAGTTTTATCTGCTGCCAAAGCTCCATGCAGCAGAGTAAGGCACCTGATCAGCAGCATCACCACTGCTCCAAATAAGCTGAACCCCCTCTGCACCAGGTAGGTCCAGTCTTCATCAAGGTTGGTTAGCCAGTGACCAGTATTACCAACAGTGATCTGCAGCACCAGGTGGCCTTATAAAGGGAAGTGGGAGTAGTCACCACCTGCATAGATAATTAATCACCATGCAGTAACCCCAGCAGCCACTGGGGGGGGAAAAGCCATCAGCAGACCAACTACAGCTGTAGTAACACCAGCGGCCACCGAGGGCAAAAATGTTATGAATGAGTCACCGAGGAGGAAAAAAACAAAAAGCAAGCTAAGCCCAGAAAACCAGAGAGGTTGGTAACAAGCGGATTGCAGACCCCTGATCCTATCCTCAACAACTAGCAGTAGCGTGGAGCGTGCCTACGGTGGTCCTAGACACCTCGTCACGGCCGGAGAACTAAATAAGCCTAAGGAAAGAAAGGGAAAATCTAAACTGCCCCAGAGCAGACCCCAAAGCAATAGACAGCCCCCAACATGTATTGTCGGTGAAACAAGATGAAAACACAGACACAGGTAGAAAGATAGGCTGAGCAAACGATGGGGCCCTCGCTAACTAGAAAGGACAGGAAAGAAAAGCTGCTGTCTGCAATCACGCAAAAAACCCTGCCAAAAAGAATGTCCAACATGTCTGATAGAAAAAGGCCCTGAAGTCGCTAGACTTCAAATCACTATATCAGCACGGTATATTCTGAAGACAGAGCAAAAAGATCAACTGATCAGAGACAAAATGGGGATTCAGCCCAGTCCCAGCCAGGGCTGGCTGAACACAAAAACTAAGTAAACCAGACAAAAACTCATATGAACAATAGCAGAGAAAACTTAGCTTTAGGAAGGCAGGAACCAAACTGGAAACCAGGAGCCACAGTCAGGAAAAATCACCAGCAAGAAACTAGGGAGTCGGCTGCCTTAAATCCAATCAGAAACTCCTGATGTCCAATCGCAGTCCTCTTCCTCAGGTGGCCGGTCTCTGCCATTTAGATCAGCTTCATTACCTCCCTTCACCAACAGAGGGAGTCCAGATAGATAACTCACTACTCCTCTGTCAGCACAGCCAGATCCATAACCCTAACCAGAAGCCAGAGGCAAACCCGAAAATGAGCTCACAACAGTACCCCCCCTTGAGGAGGGGTCACCGAACCCTCATCCACGCCACCGGGCCGATCAGGATGGGCCCGATGAAAAGCACGAACCAGTCTATCGGCATGAATATCAGAGGCAGAGACCCAAGAATTGTCCTCCTGGTCATAACCCTTCCACTTGACCAAATACTGGAGTCTCCATCTAGCCAAACATGAATCCAGTATTTTCTCTACCTCATATTCCACATTACCTTCAACCAATACAGGGTCAGGAGGTGCAGCCATAGGAACTACTGGCTCAACATATCTCTTCAACAGCGACTTAAGAAACACGTTATGGATCTTAAACATAACAGGAAGAGCCAATCGAAAAGATAACCGGATTAAGAATCTCCAAAATCTTGTAAGGTCCAATAAATCTTGGCTTGAACTTTGGAGAAGCCACCTTCATAGAGATATTCTTTGATGACAACCAAACCATATCACCCACTTTAAACCGGGGACCAATGGTCCTATGCCGGTTAGAAAACTGCTGGGGCTTTTCCTGGGAGAGAGGCAACTTATCCACTACTTGGTTCCAAATCTGCTGCATTCTCTCTACCACAGTGTCAACACCTGGGTAGGCTGAAGATTCCACTTGCCCTGAAGAAAATCGAGGATGAAACCCAACGTTACAGAAAAAGGGCGACATCAAGGTGGCAGAACTAGCTCTATATTTAAAGCGAATTCGGCCAAGGGCAAAAATGAAACCCAATCATCCTGATCAGCAGATATAAAACGTCTCAAATAAGACTCCAAAGTCTGGTTTGTTCTTTCCGTCTGCCCATTGGTCTGAGGGTGAAACGCAGAGGAGGACAACTGAATTCCCAGCTTGGAACAAAAGGCTTTCCAGAATCTGGAAACAAACTGAACTCCTCTGTCCGATACAATGTTCTCAGGAATCCCATGCAACCGAACCACCTGTTGCAAAAACAAGGATACCAACTCTGAGGAAGATGGCAACTTTGGGAGTGGTACAAGATGGACCATCTTAGAGAATCTATCACAAATCACCCAGATAACAGTCATTCTCTGAGAGACAGGAAGATCAGAAATAAAATCCATTGAAATATGGGTCCATGGCCTCTTAGGCACCGGCAAGGGCATCAACAACCCACTAGAGCGAGAACAGGGTTTAGACTGGGAACAAGTCCAACAGGACTGCAAAAAATTCCTGACATCACGAGATAAGGCGGGCCACCAAAAAGAATGACTCACCAAATCTCTGGTACCAAAAATACCTGGATGACCAGCCAATGCGGAGCAATGAACTTCAGACATCACTCTCTTCCTCCACTGGTCAGGAACATACAATTTTCCCATAGGACAACGCTCAGGTTTGTCCTCCTGGAATTCTTCCAGAGCGCGTCTCAAATCGGGCGAGATGGCAGAAAGAACTACCCCCTCACCTAGGATGGTAGTAGGCTTGGTCACAATAGGAGAATCAGCAAAGAAACTCCTAGAAAGGGTGTCTGCCTTAACATTCTTAGTGCCTGGAAGAAAGGAGACCACAAAATCAAAACGCGTAAAAAACAAGGCCCATGTACCCTGTCTAGGTAAATCAAATTCTTGTGGTCAGTGAGGACCACAACTTGATGTCTAGCTCCCTCCAACCAATGTCTCCACTCCTCAAATGCCCATTTCATGGCTAACAATTCCCGATTCCCCACATCATAGTTGCGTTCAGATGGGGAGAACTTTCGGGAAAAGAAGGCACAGGGATTCATTTTAGACGTCACCGGATCTTTTTGGGACAAACCAGCTCCTGCACCAATCTCTGAAGCGTCTACCTCCACCTGAAAAGGAAGTGAGACATCAGGTTGCCGCAAACCGGAGCAGAAGTGAACCTCCGCTTCAGCTCCTGAAAGGCCGAAACAGCCTCTGAAGACCAATTCAGCACATCAGCACCCTTCTTAGTTAAATCAGTCAGTGGTTTAGAAATACCAGAAAAATTAGCTATAAATTTACGATAAAAATTAGTAAAACCCAAAAACTTCTGGAGAGCCTTCAAAGAAGTGGGTTGAACCCAATCATAAATGGCCTGTACCTTGGCCGGGTCCATTTCAATAGTTGACAGAGACAAAATAAATCCCAAAAATGAAATCCTCTGTACTCCAAAAAGGCACTTCAATCTCTTAACATACAAGGAATTCTCCCACAAAATCCAGAACACAGTCCGAACATGTTCCACATGAGAATCCCAATCCCTGGAAAAGATCAAAATATCATCCAGATAGATGATCAAAAACTTATCCACAAAGTCTCGGAAAATATCATTCATGAAGGATTGGAAGACAGAAGGGGCATTAGTGAGCCCAAAAGGCATCACCAGGTACTCAAAATGTCCCTCCGGAGTATTAAACGCCGTCTTCCATTCATCCCCATGCTTGATGCGAATAAGATTATACGCCCTCTGAGGTCAAGCTTAGTAAACCAGCAAGCACCTTTAACTCTGGAGAATAAATTAGAAATCAGGGGTAACGGATACTGAAATTTAACCGTAATTTTGTTGAGGGAATGATAGTCAATACAAGGCCTTAATGAACCATCCTTCTTGGCCACGAAAAAAAACCCAGCACCTAAGGGCGAAGAGGATGATCTAATATGACCCTTCTCCAACGACTCCTTAATATAAGATCGCATAGCCTCGTGTTCGGGTACAGATAAATTGAAAAGTCGACCCTTGGGAAATTTACACCCAGGTCTCAACTCAATTGCACAGTCATAACTCCTATGAGGAGGCAAAGACGCAGACTTACTCTCACTAAATACATCATAAAAATCAGCCAAAAAGTCAGGAACATCATGCGACTGGGGAGAGGTGGAGAAAATAGGAGCGTCCCTAAGAGCATACTGACAACCCCAACTCACCACAGACACAGATTTCCAATCCAAAACGGGATTATGGATTTGCAACCAGGGAAAACCCAGAACAATGGTATCATGTAAATTATGAAACACCAAAAATCTGCAATTTTCTTGGTGGTCTGGGGCGACCTGCATTATCACCTGGGTCCAAAACTGAGGTTTATTCTTCGCCAAAAGAGTAGCATCAATACCCCTCAAAGGAATAGGCGTCCGCAGAGGTGTCATAGGAAAACCACAACGTTTAGCAAATTCCAAGTCCATTAGATTCAAGGCCGCTCCTGAATCCACAAAAGCCCTCGCAGAAAATGTGGATAAGGAGCAGATCAGAGTAATTGCCTAAAGAAACTTAGGTTGTACACCAGCCACAGCAAATGTGTGTGCAAAACGTTTCTCTCGTTTAGGGCAGACAGAAATAACATGAGAGGCATCTCCACAGAAAAAACACAGCTTATTACGCCTTCTAAACTCCTGACGTTGGACCCTAGACAAAACTCCATCACATTGCATAGGTTCAGACATTTGTTTAAAATGTGGCAGCGCCTCCCATGTAGTCTTGCGTTTACGTAAACGCCGATCAACTTGAATGGCTAATGACATAGAATCGTCAAGACCAGAGGGAACAGGAAATCCCACCATAGTATCTTTTAAAGTCTCAGACAAACCCTTCCGAAAGAGAGCTGCCAATGCACTATCATTCCATGTAGTAAGGACCGCCCACTTTCGGAATTTCTGACAGTATAACTCTGCAGGATCCTGACCCTGGTTCAATGCCAATAGGGCTCTCTCAGCTTGATCAATAGCATTAGGTTCATCATATAACAACCCCAAGGCTTGAAAAAATGCATCCACATTAGTCAAAACAGGATCTTCAGGTGTCAAAGAAAACGCCCAATCCTGGGGATCGCCACACAGCAAGGAGATGACAATTTTAACCTGCTGCACAGAGCTCCCCGATGAGTTAGGCTTCAAGACAAGAAATAATTTACAATTATTCTTAAAATTCAAAAATTTAGACCAATCCCCAGAAAACACATCAGGAGCAGCGATCCTTGGTTCAACAGCATGTGAATGAGTGAGATAGGCGGAAATTCCCCGCACTTCAGCAGCGAGCTGCTCCACACGATCAGACAATTGCTTAATCTCCATCAAGGAGAAAAAGAAAAAAAAAAAAAAAAAGAATCCTCCTACGGCCCCAGAGAAAAAGAGGAGAAAATATACATATAAAAAAAAAAATTCTGACACTTTTTTTTTTTTTTTTTTTTACAATTCTCTCCTACTTTTGAGTACCCTAGAATCTGCGGTATGGCTCGTGATTCTTTTATGAATGAGTCAACGAGGAGGAAAAAAACAAAATGCAAGCTAAGCCCAGAAAACCGGAGAGGTTGGTAACAAGCGGATTGCAGACCCCTGATCCTATCCACAACAACTAGCAGTAGCCGTGGAGCGTGCCTACGGTGGTCCTAGACACCTCGTCACGGCCGGAGAACTAAATAAGCCTAAAGAAAGGGAAAATCTAAACTGCCCCAGAGCAGACCCCAAAGCAATAGACAGCCCCCAACATGTATTCCAGAAAAAAAGAAAAAATTCCAGCTACTATAAGATCCATTTATTAAGTGAAAAGTAAGACAGAATTCACATGATAGTCTCTATTATGCGTTTCGAACACCCACACTGTGTTCTTTATCAGCTTTTTGATAAAGAACACAGTGTGGGTGTTCGAAACGCATAATAGAGACTATCATGTGAACTCTCTCTTACTTTTCACTCAATAAATGGATCTTATAGCAGCTGGAATTTTTTCTTTTTTTCTGGAGTAACTACACGCTGGACGACGTGATTCCTTGCTCCCACACACCACAGGCTGTTTTCAAGTGAGCTGGTAAGCCCCCTTTTTTTCCCCCAACATGTATTGTCGGTGAAACAAGATGAAAACACAGACACAGGTAGAAAGATAGGCTGAGCAAACGATGGGGCCCTCGCTAACTAGAAAGGACAGGAAAGAAAAGCTGCTGTCTGCAATCACGCAAAAAACCCTGCCAAAAAGAATGTCCAACACGTCTGATAGAAAAAGGCCCTGAAGTCGCTAGACTTCAAATCACTATATCAGCACTCAGGTATATTCTGAAGACAGAGCAAAAGAGATCAACTGATCAGAGACAAAATGGGGATTCAGCCCAGTCCCAGCCAGGGATGGCTGAACACAAAAACTAAGTAAACCAGACAAAAACTCATATGAACAATAGCAGAGAAAACTTTGCTTTAGGAGGGCAGGAACCAAACTGGAAACCAGGAGCCACAGTCAGGAAAAATCACCAGCAAGAAACTAGGGAGTCGGCTCCCCTAAATCCAATCAGAAACTCCTGATGTCCAATCGCAGTCCTCTTCCTCGGGTGGCCGGTCTCCGCCATTTAGATCAGCTTCATTACCTCTCTTCACCAACAGAGGGAGTCCAGACAGAGAACTCACTACTCCTGTCAGCACAGCCAGCTACATAACCCTCACCAGAAGCCAGAGGCAAACCCGAAAATGAGCTCACAACACAAAAAACTCATATTATCCCCCAAGGGCCAGAAAGGAAAAAGGTTTATATAAGAGAGTCCAGACTCTGACACAGATCCAAAAATGGATCGTGACAGACAACCCCTTCTTAAACTAAATGTTCGGCCCTGATAAAATAATAAAGCCTATACTCTCCTCTCGTGTCGGCTCTGTCCCAGTGATGTCGGCACTCACGGTCCCAGGGATGATGCGGTGTTGTGACAAGTGATGCCTGGTACCCAATCACTGTCTGATCCTTCCTATAAACTAAACATAAAGCAGAAGTCCGGGCTACAGCTGATCTCGGACTTCCTCTTCATGTTGATTTCGACAGAAGGTGAAGACAGTGACGCCAGTGTTGATTAGGATTCGGGCATCACGTGTCATTTCATGGCATCATAGCCCTGGGACAGCGAGTGCCGACACCGCTGGAACGGAGCCGGCACGGGAGGTGAGAAGAGGTTTACGTATTTTATAGGGGCTGAAAATTTAGTTTAAAAAGGGATTGTCCTAGTAGTGGACAACCAATTAAATGTATAAATGAAATATTAAGATCTATGGGCCGGACAGAGATCTCCCTGAGAATGTGCCTCCAGGGCTTATTTTAAATGAAAGTGGAGGGCAGCCAGACAACTCATGTGGTGATTTATTTCCCTGGAGAGGTAAAAGGATTGGGTGAATTATAGATTAACAAATTATCAACTTTTCTATTCTAGCAGAGGTGGTTAGTTTCCTATGCAAGGAAGGTGCAGTTCCAAGATCTTTGCTTTCGAGCCTGCAAGCTCCTGAATCTGTCCAGCTTTAATGCCACTCCACTCCTCCCGTGTTGCAGGGTGAACGCCGCCTCTGTTAAGAGCATCGAAGAATACACAGTTCTGACCAGCGGCTCAGCCATGAGAACCCCCCTTCAATGCTCTGACAAGGTATAAATAAACCAAGACCCACATATACATAAGAGCAAAGAAAAGCGAAATGAGAGAATTTTGGCCAGTAGATTGTGGGACAAGCTGTCTAGCCTATGGGTATGAGGGGATCCTGGCAGATTATGTTTGGTGATAAGAATACCTTGAACTTCAAAGCCCAAACCATTTGGTCACAGGATTGGCATATGAACACACATGGTCGACAAACTGCTCTGAAGTCAGCTAATGATGCGAATACTTTCCGATGGAGAAACATGTCGGTAGCCGTCTCCAACACCTGCCCACCACTGGTTAGCGATGGTCCATGTCTTCCAGTGGGCACAATGTTATAAAATAAAAATCACATACACCATGTAGTATACATTTTTTTGTTCCTTTGCGGAGGCCCAAGGACAGTTCGTACTTACTTCTTGGCTGAATGTTGACCCGTGGCTTAGGGGAGCACAAATCGACCATATCCACATAACGAGATGTGAAAGAACCAATAAACTCCGAGATCCATGCAGTAAATAATACATGGTGCCACGGTGCCTGATCTTCAGTATTAATGAGTTTGACGGCGTCCCGGCCGCTGCCAGCAGAGAAAGATCTTAGGAAACATTTCCCAAGACTGACAGATCTGACAATAGCGAGGCTGCTGGATTTCTTTATGTGACAGAGAAAATAAGACGGTGAACCAAGGGGGGCAGCCCATGAGCAAATTACTGGGAGCGATTAACCTCTTCCTATCTGATCCCCGATTCATTTTATTAGTTACCTCTTCAAGGAAAACGTCATCACGTCACCCACAACTATACGGTGATAAAAGCGGGTGGGAAGGGCGAGGCACGGCTTCACGCCAATCCAGCCTACTTATACATTAATGTCGGTGTTATACAAGACAGGGATCCCAATGATATGGAGAAAGGAAAGGAGACAGAGACTGGGTCAGAGGACGAGAATAAAGGGTTGAGACGGAGGACAATATAAAAACAACCACATATTACTGGGCCGCCACCCCTGCGACACAATCTTTGGCACCTGGGGTGTAACAATGGCTCCCACAGCTGCCATCTTACTACTCCTATTAGACCTCGCAGAAGTCATGGACTGGGAGAACACAAAAACAAAATAAAGACAGGAAATATACATAAAGATGGCAATTCCGGAATAAAACTGTTTGAAATGTCATAGATATAGTTTTGCACATCTTGTGGTTGTGCAGAATTTTAACCACTTTGGATATTTTTAAAACAGTCCAGGGGAGCCACACACACTTTTTTGGGGGGGTGGGGGGGAGTGAATTGGCTTAACGGGAAGGGTCAGGTACAAGGGAAAAAAAAAATTGTAATTTGCGAAACAAAAAGGTTGGTGAAAAATGAAACAGAAATGTATTCTAGCCTCTTATTTCAGTTATTTTTTTACGGTGGTGCATTAATAACTGCACCACCGTAAATGCACCACCAAATAAATCCAGAGACATTTGGTCTTTAAAATGGTTTGCTGGTTTCGGAAAAACCCCATCCCACGTATGCTTAAGGGTGCAGTCAGACGACCATGCTACTCGCGCAAGGATCGCTATCCTCGGATTGGCCGTCGGCTCTCCTCACCAGAGTGTGACAGCTGCATAGAAATACGTGCTAGCTTGCTCAGGTCAGCAGTGCCGACAGCCAGTCCGAGGATTGCGATCCTTGCGCGAGTAATACAGCAGTCTGATTGTACCCTTAAGGGTACAACACGTGTCTTTTACTCTCCCTCCCCAGGTCTAGCACAGAGTTTCCACTGCTGCTCTTGCTGTCTATTACTGTCTGTAGCGCTGACGTTGATGTCACTTCAACAGCGCTGCAGCCAATCAGTGAGTTCAGCAGCTCTGAGCAACTCCTTTCGCCGAGCTTAGTGGATTGCTTGCAGTGCTGCTGACATAATGTAATAATAGACACTGGGAGAAGCGGAGGATCCAGGAATGGTGAGTAAAGCACAGTTATTAGTTTAAGAGCCAGGGGACATGGGGATTGCTGAAGGTGGAAAACCCCTTTAATGCCCACACAGGCCTGGTCCTCAAGGGGTAAATGGAGCCCATCACAGCTTGTGTCAGACTTTCAGGGTATTTTAACCACATGAATAGTGCTGACTTCACTGACAGTCTTTCTGGCAAAAATATTGAAATCTCAGTGGACTTATTTTTATTTAAAGTCAATGGAATCTGTCAAAATTTCCTGGTACCTGTTCAAAATCTGATCCAGCAGAGCCGACCTGGCTCCGGGGCGGAGGGCAATCTGACAAAGTCTAAGACCTGGCTGTGGAGACATTGTTTTTAACTATTACTTGACTGGTGCAGTCCACAATATGGCATACGGCACAGTTTGGGACTATAGCTGTGGCATTACTTAGTTCTGCAGGGGCTACACTTAAGTCTCCGTGGACCAGCACAGAACAGATGGTGAAGCTTTAATATCATTACTGTACAATCTGACAGTGACACACAGCGAGCGGAGGCAGCGACATACGGCGAGCGGAGGCAGCGACATACGGCGAGCGGAGGCAGCGACATACGGCGAGCTGGAGGCAGCGACATACGGCGAGCTGGAGGCAGCGACATACGGCGAGCTGGAGGCAGCGACATACGGCGAGCTGGAGGCAGCGACATACGGCGAGCTGGAGGCAGCGACATACGGCGAGCTGGAGGCAGCGACATACGGCGAGCTGGAGGCAGCGACATACGGCGAGCTGGAGGCAGCGACATACGGCGAGCTGGAGGCAGCGACATACGGCGAGCTGGAGGCAGCGACATACGGCGAGCTAAAGGCAGCGACATGCGGCGAGCTGGAGGCAGCGACATGCGGCGAGCTGGAGGCAGCGACATGCGGCGAGCTGGAGGCAGCGACATGCGGCGAGCTGGAGGCAGCGACATGCGGCGAGCTGGAGGCAGCGACATGCGGCGAGCTGGAGGCAGCGACATGCGGCGAGCTGGAGGCAGCGACATGCGGCGAGCTGGAGGCAGCGACATGCGGCGAGCTGGAGGCAGCGACATGCGGCGAGCTGGAGGCAGCGACATGCGGCGAGCTGGAGGCAGCGACATGCGGCGAGCTGGAGGCAGCGACATGCGGCGAGCTGGAGGCAGCGACATGCGGCGAGCTGGAGGCAGCGACATGCGGCGAGCTGGAGGCAGCGACATGCGGCGAGCTGGAGGCAGCAACATACAGCGAGCGGAGGCAGCAACATACAGCGAGCGGTATGGCAACGTGGTCAATTCTGATGGGTGTCAGCAAGGCTGTTTTGTGGCACATAACATAAAGCACCCACAAAAAGAGTCGCCAATAACCAGACCTCCTGTATTTCCGCTTACAATATGAAAGCGATGTTGCTCAAATTGCTCTTTTTTTTCTCCAGCCAGATGGCAAGTTTTAAACTATTCGAGTGACAAAGTTCCAGATAAATTGTACAAGGAATTTTGAGTTCAACAACCAAAGCTGCGGCCTAATCTGAGCCTGTGCCGATCACCAAGGGCTGCGTTCAGCCGGTGACTGTGCTGGAGATCCATGTCCATGAGGAAAGCTGGGGAGTGAGCCCATAGGAGAGATGGAAGGAAAGGGAGAGAGCAAAACAGAGCGAGCGCGCGAGAAAGAGCAAAACAGGGCGAGCGCGCGAGAGAGAGCAAAACAGGGCGAACGCGCGAGAGAGAGCAAAACAGGGCGAGCGCGCGAGAGAGAGCAAAACAGGGCGAGCGCACGAGAGAGAGCAAAACAGGGCGAGCGCGCGCGAGAGAGCAAAACAGGGCGAGCGTGCGCAAGAGAGAAAAACAGGGCGAGCGCGTGCGCAAGAGAGCAAAACAGGGCGAGCGCGCGAGAGAGAGAGCAAAACAGGGCGAGCGCGCGCGAGCGAGAAACAGAGCGCGCGAGAGAGAGAAACAGAGCGCGCGAGAGAGAGAGAAACAGAGCGCGCGAGAGAGAGAGAAACAGAGCGCGCGAGAGAGAGAGAAACAGAGCACGCGAGAGAGAGAGAAAAAAAGCGCGCGAGAGAGAAAGAGCGCGCGCGAGAGAGAGAGAAACAGAGCGCGCGAGAGAGAGAGAGAAACAGAGCGCGCGCGAGAGAGAGAGAAACAGAGCGCGCGAGAGAGAGAGAGAAACAGAGCGCGCGAGAGAGAGAGAGAAACAGAGCGCGCGCAAGAGAGAAACAGAGCGCGCGCGAGAGAGAGAAACAGAGCGCGCGCGAGAGAGAGAAACAGAGCGCGCGCGAGAGAGAGAAACAGAGCGCGCGCGAGAGAGAGAAACAGAGCGCGCGCGAGAGAGAGAAACAGAGCGCGCGCGAGAGAGAGAAACAGAGCGCGCGAGAGAGAAACAGAGCGCGAGAGAGAGAGAAACAGAGCGCGCGAGAGAGAAACAGAGCACGCGAGAGAGAGAAACAGAGCGCGCGAGAGAGAGAGAAACAGAGCGCGCGAGAGAGAGAGAAACAGAGCGCGCGAGAGAGAGCGAAACAGAGCGCGAGAGAGAGAGCGAAACAGAGCGCGCGAGAGAGAGCGAAACAGAGCGCGAGAGAGAGAGCGAAACAGAGCGCGAGAGAGAGAGCGAAACAGAGCGCGAGAGAGAGAGCGAAACAGAGCGCGAGAGAGAGAGAAACAGAGCGCGCGAGAGAGAGAGAAACAGAGCGCGCGAGAGAGAGAAACAGAGCGCGCGAGAGAGAGAGAAACAGAGCGCGCGAGAGAGAGAGAGAGAAACAGAGCGCGCGCGAGAGAGAAACAGAGCGCGCGAGAGAGAGAAACAGAGCGCGCGAGAGAGAGAAACAGAGCGCGCGAGAGAGAGAAACAGAGCGCGCGAGAGAGAGAAACAGAGCGCGAGAGAGAGAGAAACAGAGCGCGCGAGAGAGAAACAGAGCGCGCGAGAGAGAGAGAAACAGAGCGCGCGAGAGAGAGAGAAACAGAGCGCGCGAGAGAGAGAGAAACAGAGCGCGCGAGAGAGAGAAACAGAGCGCGCGCGAGAAAGAGAAACAGAGCGCGCGAGAGAGAGAGAGAGAAACAGAGCGCGCGCGAGAGAGAGAGAGAAACAGAGCGCGAGAGAGAGAGAAACAGAGCGCGAGAGAGAGAGAAACAGAGCGCGCGAGAGAGAGAAACAGAGCGCGCGAGAGAGAGAAACAGAGCGCGCGAGAGAGAGAAACAGAGCGCGCGAGAGAGAGAAACAGAGCGCGCGAGAGAGAGAAACAGAGCGCGCGAGAGAGAAACAGAGCGCGCGAGAGAGAGAGAAACAGAGCGCGCGAGAGAGAGAGAAACAGAGCGCGCGAGAGAGAGAAACAGAGCGCGCGCGAGAAAGAGAAACAGAGCGCGCGAGAGAGAGAGAGAGAAACAGAGCGCGCGAGAGAGAGAGAAACAGAGCGCGCACGAGAAACAGAGCGTGTGTGCGAGAAACAGAGCGCGCGAGAGAGAAACAGAGAGCGCGCGCGAGAAACAGAGCGCAAGAGAGAGAAACAGAGAGCGTGAGAGAGAGAAACAGAGCGCGCGTGAGAGAGAGAAACAGCGCGCGTGAGAGAGAGAAACAGAGCGCACGTGAAAGAGAGAAACAGAGCGCGCGCGTGAGAGAGAGAAACAGAGCGCGCGAGAGAGAGAGAAACAGAGCGCGCGCGAGAGAAACAGAGCGCGCGCGAGAGAAACAGAGCGCGCGAGAGAGAGAGAAACATAGCGCGCGAGAGAGAGAGAAACAGAGCGCGCGAGAGAAAGAGCGCGCGCGAGAGAGAGAAAGAGCGCGCGCGAGAGAGAGAAAGAGCGCGCGCGAGAGAGAGAAAGAGCGCGAGAGAGAGAAAGAGCGCGCGAGAGAGAGAAACAGAGCGCGCGAGAGAGAGAAACAGAGCGCGCGAGAGAGAGAAACAGAGCGCGCGAGAGAGAGAAACAGAGCGCGCGAGAGAGAGAAACAGAGCGCGCGCGAGAGAGAAACAGAGCGCGCGCGAGAGAGAAACAGAGCGTGCGCGAGAGAAACAGAGCGCGAGAGAATCAGAGAGCGCGCGAGAGAGAATCAGAGAGCGCGCGAGAGAGAAACAGGGAGAGCGCGTGCGAGAGAGAGAAACAGAGAGAGCGCGCGAGAGAGAGAAACAGAGAGAGAGCGTGCGCGAGAGCGAGCGCGAGAGCGAGCGCGAGAGCGAGCGCGAGAGCGAGCGCGAGAGCGAGCGCGAGAGAGAGCGCGAGAGAGAGCGCGAGAGAGAGCGCGAGAGAGAGCGCGAGAGAGAGAGCGTGAGAGAGAGCGCGAGAGAGAGAGCGCGAGAGAGAGCGCGAGAGAGAGCGCGAGAGAGAGCGCGAGAGAGAGCGCGAGAGAGAAACAGAGCGCGCGCGAGAGAGCGAAACAGAGCGAGAGAGAGAGAAAAACAGAGCGTGCGAGAGAGAGAGAGAAAAACAGAGCGCGCGCGAGAGAGAGAAAAACAGAGCGCGCGAGAGAGAGAGAGAAAAACAGAGCGCGCGCGAGAGAGAGAGAAAAACAGAGCGCGCGCGAGAGAGCGAGAAAAACAGAGCGCGAGAGAGAAAAACAGAGCGCGCGAGAGAGAAAAACAGAGCGCGCGAGAGAGAAAAACAGAGCGCGTGCGAGAGAGAAAAACAGAGCGCGTGCGAGAGAGAGAAAAACAGAGCGCGCGCGAGAGAGAGAAAAACAGAGCGCGCGCGAGAGAGAGAAAAACAGAGCGCGCGCGAGAGAGAGAAAAACAGAGGGCGCGCGAGGGAGAGAAAAACAGAGCGCGCGCGAGAGAGAGAAAAACAGAGCGCGCGCGAGAGAGAGAAAAACAGAGCGCGCGCGAGAGAGAGAAAAACAGAGCGCGCGCGAGAGAGCGAAAAACAGAGCGCGCGCGAGAGAGAGAAAAACAGAGCGCGCGCGAGAGAGAGAAAAACAGAGCGCGCGAGAGAGAGAGAAAAACAGAGCGCGCGCGAGAGAGAAAAACAGAGCGCGCGAGAGAGAGAAAAACAGAGCGCGCGAGAGAGAGAGAAAAACAGAGCGCGAGAGAGAGAGAGAAAAACAGAGCGCGAGAGAGAGAAAAAAGAGCGCGAGAGAGAGAAAAAAGAGCGCGAGAGAGAGAAAAAACAGAGCGCGCGAGAGAGAGAAAAAACAGAGCGCGCGAGAGAGAGAAAAAACAGAGCGCGCGAGAGAGAGAAAAACAGAGCGCGCGAGAGAGAGAAAAACAGAGCGCGCGAGAGAGAGAAAAACAGAGCGCGCGAGAGAGAGAAAAAACAGAGCGCGCGAGAGAGAGAAAAACAGAGCGCGCGAGAGAGAGAAAAACAGAGCGCGCGAGAGAGAGAAAAACAGAGCGCGCGAGAGAGAGAAAAACAGAGCGCGCGAGAGAGAGAAAAACAGAGCGCGCGAGAGAGAGAAAAACAGAGCGCGCGAGAGAGAGAAAAACAGAGCGCGCGAGAGAAACAGAGCGCGCGAGAGAGAGAGATACAGAGCGCGCGAGAGAGAGATACAGAGCGCGCGAGAGAGAGATACAGAGCGCGCGAGAGAGAGATACAGAGCGCGCGAGAGAGAGATACAGAGCGCGCGAGAGAGAGATACAGAGCGCGCGAGAGAGAGATACAGAGCGCGCGAGAGAGAGATACAGAGCGCGAGAGAGAAACAGAGCGCGCGCGAGAGAGAGAAACAGAGCGCGAGAGAGAAACAGAGCGCGAGAGAGAAACAGAGCGCGAGAGAGAAACAGAGCGCGCGCGAGAGAGAGAAACAGAGCGCGCGCGCGAGAGAGAGAAACAGAGCGCGAGAGAGAAACAGAGCGCGAGAGAGAAACAGAGCGCGCGCGAGAGAGAGAAACAGAGCGCGCGCGAGAGAGAGAGAAACAGAGCGCGCGCGAGAGAGAGAGAAACAGAGCGCGCGCGAGAGAGAGAGAAACAGAGCGCGAGAGAGAGAGAGAAACAGAGCGCGAGAGAGAGAGAGAAACAGAGCGCGCGCGAGAGAGAGAGAGAAACAGAGCGCGCGAGAGAGAGAGAGAGAAACAGAGCGCGCGAGAGAGAGAGAGAAACAGAGCGCGCGCGAGAGAGAGAGAAACAGAGCGCGCGCGAGAGAGAGAGAGAAACAGAGCGCGCGCGAGAGAGAGAGAGAAACAGAGCGCGCGCGAGAGAGAGAAACAGAGCGCGCGCGAGAGAGAGAGAAACAGAGCGCGCGCGAGAGAGAGAGAAACAGAGCGCGCGCGAGAGAGAGAAACAGAGCGCGCGAGAGAGAGAGAAACAGAGCGCGCGAGAGAGAGAGAAACAGAGCGCGCGAGAGAGAGAAACAGAGCGCGCGCGCGCGAGAGAGAAACAGAGCGCGCGCGAGAGAGAGAGAAACAGAGCGCGCGCGAGAGAGAGAGAAACAGAGCGCGCGCGAGAGAGAGAGAAACAGAGCGCGCGCGAGAGAGAGAGAAACAGAGCGCGCGAGAGAGAGAGAGAAACAGAGCGCGCGAGAGAGAGAGAGAAACAGAGCGCGCGCGAGAGAGAGAGAAACAGAGCGCGCGCGAGAGAGAGAGAAACAGAGCGCGCGCGAGAGAGAGAAACAGAGCGCGCGAGAGAGAGAGAGAGAAACAGAGCGCGCGAGAGAGAGAGAAACAGAGCGCGCGAGAGAGAGAGAAACAGAGCGCGCGCGAGAGAGAGAGAAACAGAGCGCGCGCGAGAGAGAGAGAAACAGAGCGCGCGCGAGAGAGAGAGAAACAGAGCGCGCGCGAGAGAGAGAGAAACAGAGCGCGCGCGCGAGAGAGAGAGAAACAGAGCGCGCGAGAGAGAGAGAGAAACAGAGCGCGCGAGAGAGAGAGAGAAACAGAGCGCGCGCGCGAGAGAGAGAGAAACAGAGCGCGAGAGAGAGAGAAACAGAGCGCGAGCGAGAGAGAGAAACAGAGCGCGCGCGAGAGAGAGAAACAGAGCGCGCGAGAGAGAGAGAAACAGAGCGCGCGAGAGAGAGAGAAACAGAGCGCGCGCGAGAGAGAGAGAAACAGAGCGCGCGCGAGAGAGAGAGAAACAGAGCGCGCGCGAGAGAGAGAGAAACAGAGCGCGCGAGAGAGAGAGAAACAGAGCGCGCGAGAGAGAGAGAAACAGAGCGCGCGAGAGAGAGAAACAGAGCGCGCGAGAGAGAGAAACAGAGCGCGCGAGAGAGAGAAACAGAGCGCGCGCGCGAGAGAGAAACAGAGCGCGCGAGAGAGAGAGAGAAACAGAGCGCGCGAGAGAGAGAGAGAGAAACAGAGCGCGCGAGAGAGAGAGAGAGAAACAGAGCGCGCGAGAGAGAGAGAGAAACAGAGCGCGCGCGAGAGAGAGAGAGAAACAGAGCGCGCGTGAGAGAGAGAGAGAAACAGAGCGCGAGAGAGAAACAGAGCGCGCGAGAGAGAGAGAGAAACAGAGCGCGCGAGAGAGAGAGAGAAACAGAGCGCGCGCGAGAGAGAGAGAAACAGAGCGCGCGCGAGAGAGAGAGAAACAGAGCGCGCGCGAGAGAGAGAGAAACAGAGCGCGCGCGAGAGAGAGAGAAACAGAGCGCGCGCGAGAGAGAGAGAGAAACAGAGCGCGCGAGAGAGAGAGAGAAACAGAGCGCGCGCGCGCGAGAGAGAGAAACAGAGCGCGAGAGAGAGAGAGAAACAGAGCGCGCGCGCGAGAGAGAGAGAAACAGAGCGCGCGCGAGAGAGAGAAACAGAGCGCGCGCGCAAGAGAGAGAGAAACAGAGCGCGCGCGCAAGAGAGAGAGAAACAGAGCGCGAGAGAGAGAGAAACAGAGCGCGCGCGAGAGAGAGAGAAACAGAGCGCGCGAGAGAGAGAGAAACAGAGCGCGCGAGAGAGAGAGAAACAGAGCGCGCGCGAGAGAGAGAAACAGAGCGCGCGCGAGAGAAACAGAGCGCGCGCGAGAGAGAGAAACAGAGCGCGAGAGAGAGAAACAGAGCGCGCGCGAGAGAGAGAAACAGAGCGCGCGCGAGAGAGAGAAACAGAGCGCGCGCGAGAGAGAGAAACAGAGCGCGCGCGAGAGAGAGAAACAGAGCGCGCGCGAGAGAGAGAAACAGAGCGCGCGCGAGAGAGAGAAACAGAGCGCGCGCGAGAGAGAGAAACAGAGCGCGCGCGAGAGAGAGAAACAGAGCGCGCGCGAGAGAGAGAAACAGAGCGCGCGCGAGAGAGAGAAACAGAGCGCGCGAGAGAGAGAAACAGAGCGCGCGCGAGAGAGAGAAACAGAGCGCGCGCGAGAGAGAGAAACAGAGCGCGCGCGAGAGAGAGAAACAGAGCGCGCGCGAGAGAGAGAAACAGAGCGCGAGCGAGAGAGAAACAGAGCGCGAGAGAGAAACAGAGCGCGAGCGAGAGAGAAACAGAGCGCGAGCGAGAGAGAAACAGAGTGCGCGCAAGAGAGAGAGAGGAAAAAAAGAGACATGTGATAGATAGACAGCTAGATAGATGAGACATGACCAGGTAACAGGGACACTAGATAGCTCCAGTAGATGTAACAGTCAGATTCTGGCCTGCGTTCCCACCAGTGCCCCCAGCATACACACACACCTGTGCGGCCCCACTCCAGGTGGTCTGCCCCGGGTGGGCACAGGCCGGCACACTGACAGCTCTGCTGTGCTATGACTACATGTAGCAGCTATGTGATCGCAGGTCAGGGTGACAGATGCACGCTGCTGCCGATCGCTGGGTGGATTGCTCTGCACTTCTGATGACAGTGGTAATGGTGGGGTGTCAGGGTCGGGGGATCTTGGCTGCTGGCTGGGTGAGCAGGCCATGCCGCCCCTGTGCACGCCGCCCCCTGTACACGCCGCAGCCGCCACTCACCGATCACCTCCTTCAGCTCATAGTCGTCCCGGTTGATGGACCATGGCAGGGCGCTGGGGTCCGGCTCAGTCATGACTGTCGCCTCCGTAGAGGGGAGATTATTCCGAGCTGATTGCCGGCCTCAGCAGCTCTCACTGTCTGTGAATGCAGAGGGGTAATGATCCGGGATGTGTCTGGAGAAGACCTGGTGACGGTGATTCCCGGAGGTCGCCGTTCGGTGCTCGCCCCCTCACCGGTGTCACACTCTCACTTCTTCTTCTGCACTCCACACATTGCCAAACTTTGCCTTTCCTCTGCCCGGCCTGCCGTGCCCAGGGCCGCATGACGTCACTACGCGCCGACGTCCAGTCCCGGCCGCCATCTTGCGTGTGGCAGCTCTGGTGATAGATAGCTGAGCGCCGCTCCTGTCCCGGGTTGTACAGCTTCCCTGCAGCGGCTGCTCTGTGGACAGTCACAGAGGAATGTAAACTTACTGGAAAATTCCTGTCATCTCACCTCAGAGCCATTTAAAGGGAATCTGTCACCTCATTTTTGGCCTATGAGATGCGGCCACCGCCATCAGGGGCTTATCTACAGCATTCTGTAATGCTGTAGATAAGCCCCCGATGTAACCTGAAAGATAAGAAAAACACGTTAGATTATACTCACCCGGGGGGCGGGTGTGGTGATTGTCGCGGTCGGGTCCTGCACCTCCCACATTCTAGCGATGATGTCCTCCTCCTGCCGCGCCTCCGGCACAGGCGCACTGCTCTGCCCTGTTAAGGGCAGAGTAAAGTACTGCAGTGCGCAGGCGCCGGACCTCTCTGACCTTTCCCGGTTCCTGCGCACTGCAGTACTTTACTCTGCCCTCGACGGCAGAGCAGTGCGCCTGTGCCGGAGCCGCGGCAGAAGTAAGGAGGAGGACGTCATGGCTAGAAGATAGGAGGCGCCAGACCACGACACCCACCACACCCGCCCCACGGTGAGTATAATCTAACGTGTTTTTCTTATCTTTCAGGTTACATCGGGGGCTTATCTACAGCATTACAGAATGCTGTAGATAAGCATGGCATTGGCCGCATCTTATAGGCCAAAAAATAGGTGACAGATTCCCTTTAATAATCCTTCCAGTGCAGGGGCAGACACTGACAGCTTGGGGCCCCTGTGCAAGAAATGGGCCCCCCTCCCTGCTCGCCGCTTATGATGAGTCATGTCAGACTAACTTAATTTCCTTCTATGACGGAATCACTGATTGGGTGGATCAAGGAAATGCTGTAGATATAGTATATCTTGACTTCAGCAAAGCATTTGACAAAGTATCTCATACAATCCTTATTGAAAAAATGACTTAAGTATGGCATGGACAAGGCAACTGTTAGGTGGATTCATAACTTTTCTTAGTGATCGGACCCAAAGAGTGGTCGTAAATGGCTGCACATCCAGTTGGAAGAATGTCTCAAGTGGGGTACCACAGGGCTCTGTCCTGGGCCCTGTATTGTTCAACATCTTTATCAACGATTTAGATGAAGGAATTGAGGGTAAACTGATTAAATTTGCTGATGACACAAAGCTAGGAGGGATAGCTAATACTAGAGAAGAGAGAGAGGATTCGAAAAGATATAAATAAACTGGAGAAGTGGGCAGCAACTAATAGAATGGTTTTTAACAGGGAAAAATGCCAAGTACTACATGTGGGCAATAAAAATGAAAAAAGCATATACAGAATGGGAGGAATAGGGCTAAGCAGCAGCACATGTGAAAAAGACTTGGGTATACTAATAGATCACAGACTGAATATGAGTCAACACTATGATGCAGCAGCAAAAAAGGCAAATGCAATTCTAGGATGTATTAACAGAAGCATACAGTCTAGATCACATGAAGTCATTATTTGCCTCTACTCCTCTTTGGTCAGACCTCATCTGGAATACTGTGTCCAGTTTTGGGCGCCACATTTTAAAAAAGACATCAACAAACTGGAGCAAGTTCAGAAAAGAGCGACCAGAATGGTGACCGGTCTGCAAACCCTGTCTTATGAGGAAAGGTTGCAGGATTTGGGAATGTTTAGTTTGCAAAAGTGAAGACTGAGAGGAGACTTAATAACTGTCTACAAATATCTAAAGGGCTGTCACATTGTAGAAGGATCAACTTTATTCTCATTTGCACAAGGAAAGACTAGAAGCAATGGGATGAAACTGAATGGGAGGAGACACAGATTAGATATTAGAAAAAACTTTTTGACAGAGTGATCAATGAGTGGAACAAGCTGCCACGAGAAGTGGTGAGTTCTCCTTCAATGGAAGTCTTCAAACAGAGGCTGGACAGACATCTGACTGGGATGATTTAGCAAATCCTGCTTTGAGCAGGGGGTTGGACCAGATGGCCCAGGAGG
Organism: Dendrobates tinctorius; assembly: GCF_039654945.1. Classification (NCBI taxonomy): domain Eukaryota; kingdom Metazoa; phylum Chordata; class Amphibia; order Anura; family Dendrobatidae; genus Dendrobates; species Dendrobates tinctorius. The sequence continues at coordinate 26,899,357 of NW_027361738.1, read as the reverse complement.
TCCCTTCCAACTCTACGATTCTATGATTCTAGGACAATCTGGCAATGGGACCCCTGAAGCCCTGGGCTATGAGCAACAGGCCAGATTGCCCTCATTTTCACCACCCTGCCTGCAGTGGCATACATATAGGTCACAAGCCCCATAGCAAAAGTTCTATTTGGGGCCAGGGCCGGACTGGGACTAAAATTCAGCCCTGGCATTTGAAGTTACACAGGCCCACTAGTCACATGGTGACTATATAATATCTTTGTACACTTGTAGTTTACAAGAAGTGAGGAGATTAACACGACTATATAACATGTAGTCAGAGCTGTGCCCAGTATTTCAGCTCAGTCCTATTTATTGCTTTTAGGTACAGTACTCCTCCCAAATCTCTGTCCCCTTTTGTATGCATGATTACAGAATTCCTGGCAGAACTGCTCTCTATTGGGCAACCAGACCCCCTGGTCATAGCCGCCCCTATCATACCTCCCAACTTTTGAAGAAGGGAAAGACGGACAAAGACTGCGGCGCGCGCAGCGCGCTGCTGCAAATTTTGGCCACGCCCAGCCACACCCATGTCACAAATAGTCACACCCATGTCCACACCTAATCGCACCCATTTAGCACTGCTGATCACACTGACTGGTACTGAGGGCACAGTGGCTGGCACTAAGGAAGAGAGAAAACAGAGAGAGAGAGAAAAAAGAAAACAGAGAGAGCGAGAAAGAAAGGGGAAAGAAAGAAAGAACAGTGAGAGACAAAGAAAGAACAGTGAGAGACAGAGAAAGAGGGGAAAGAAAGAAAGAACAGAGATACAGAGAAAGAACAGGGAGAGAAAGAAAGAAGTAAAGAAAAGAAAGAAAGAACAGAGAGAAAGAGAGGAAAGAAAAAGAAAGAAAGAAAGAGGGGAAGAAAGAACAGAGAGAGAAAGAAAGAACAGAGAGAGAAAGAAAAAGAGAGAAAGAAAGATTCTACAAAGATACTATAGCAGCCCGGCTCCCATTGTAGTGCCCACCTGAGCCTCCCGGTGCAGGACCTATCATGATCCGCTCACATGGCCGGCATCCCCGATTCCAAGGCGATCCTGCTGTCCGCGCTGTCGGAGGAGGACACGGTGATGGATCTGAAGCATTCCTGGTTCCGTCACAATCTCCTCAAGAAATTATCTCATTTCCGGTCAGCTTCCAGCACATCACTTCAGGTGGAACATCATGTGTGTGTTTTAAAATGCTCCTCGGGGTTCCGCCGTATACTCCTGTGTCCGTGGGAAAAGCACGCTTTGTATGCTTTGTACACACTTGGCTCCGCTCCGTACATCCCGTACACATATGGCTCCACTCCATACACACACGGCTCCACTCTGTCCACCTCGTACACGCGTGGCTCCTCTCCGTACATCTCGTACACATCCGGCTCCGCTCCGTACACCTCATACACACGCGGCTCCTCTCCGTACACCTCGTACACGCGCGGCTCCTCTCCGTACACCTCGTACACGCGCGGCTCCTCTCCGTACACCTCGTACACGCGCGGCTCCTCTCCGTACACCTGCGGCTCCTCTCCGTACACCTCGTACACCTGCGGCTCCTCTCCGTACACCTCGTACACACACGGCTCTGCTCCGTACACCTCGCACACACGCGGCTCCGCTCCGTACACCTCATACACACACAGCTCTGCTACATCCACACTGTAAATCCTGACCCCACACATACTTACCTCAACCAGCACCATGACAACAGCAAAGCAGAGTCTTGCAGTCGCAGACGGTAGAGGCAAGGCTGAGCGCACAGGACCTGTGATGAGGTCACAGGAGGGGCGGAGTCAGGGGTGACATGATCGGGGGTCTGGACAAAGGCTCCTGATCATGTGACCCCCTGACTCCTCCCCTCATGCTAAGGCGAGGATGGGGTGCGAGGGGAGGGCGTGGCGGCTTATCTCCCTGCAGTGCGGGAGGAACTTGGAAACTATCACCGCCGTGCCCGCAGAGGGCCGGCGGCAGGAGCAACAGTGGCCGCAGCAGCTGGCAAGCGGCCAGATGATCGGGCGCTGCCGCCCGCGGCCCAGGTGACAGCGGCCCAGCGGGAAAATGCCCGGTTGGTTATATTGCCAATCCGGGCCTGTTTGGGGCCCACACATCTCTAAAACATATATATTTATATTTTGTTACGAAGATGGAGATATGCACAACTCTGCTCCATCCAAGACGAGACTGCAGACCCTTGTTCTCAGAATATTTGGGGGCCTAGTGGTTGAATCCCCAGTCATCAGCAAGATATCCCCGGTCCATCATAACTTGGTTATTTGGTGAATAAAAGAGCCAGGTTGATTCTCCTATTTTTTACAATTACTGTATCATACATTAATCGAAAAACACACACATATACAATGGAGTGAAAAAGTATTTTCCCCCTTCCTGATTTCCTATTCTTTTTCATGTTTGTCACACTTAAATGTTTCAGATCACCAAACAAATATAAATATTAGACAAAGATAACACAAGTAATTGGATCGCCCGCCAGGGCCGTGGGTTACTCGGTACCGGCCGGTATCTCAGAGGGAAGTGTCACAGTAGCGGTGACCCATCTGTCATCTGTCAGCTGCAGGGTTGCTTCTCTGGGACAGATGGTGTGGTGCAGCAATGATGTTGTAGCCCTCCACAGGTAGGGCTGTAGTCCCAGGGCAGAGTAGATGAGGTTGGCAAATGAGGAGATAGTGAGAAGTACAGTAGATGGTGCAGTGTTAGGCACAGAGATGTAGCAGCGCTGAGTGGGTTGGTGCAGGAAAAAGGCAATGAGACAGCTGAGTGCAGTTCCAGTTCTTTTAATCACGTTTTTGGCACAGACAGGTGCCCGCTTCAATGCTGCGGTCTCCAGATCAGGGGCCCAGCCAACTCCCAGGCAGATGGAATTAACCTCTCCAGCTCTTCCTTTCGTGTGCCTGTTCTGAAAGTCTCCACACTAGCGCTTGTACTGAAGTACTTGTGGTTGTGTGTTAAACCCAAGTTCCTCCTTTCAGATGTTCCTTTGAACTCTTCTTGTACAGCAGACAGCTGTAGCCTGCTTCTGGGACTCCTTGCTAACAAGTCCTGGCTCACTCTCGTTGCTGTTGTGCCCCCAAGTCTTAGGTGGGAATAAAGTGGTGGCAACTTCTATTCCTCCGGTGTCTGCTACAGGACCATCAGTATCCATACAACCTCGGGGACCGGACCCCAGCCATGCGCTTAGAACTTGAGGAAGGGCTCCACTCCGACCCTAGTCCTTAGTTCTCTTCTTCTCTTTACGTTCCGCACTAATCTTTCTTCCTTCTGGAGAATCAGGCTTTCTATTTCTCTTTCCCGTGCCAGCAGCTTCAGGTCACTGAAGTCTGCTGTAGCACCTCCTTCACTCCTTCCCTCTCAGGGGATCTTCTCTCACAGACTAACCTTTTCCTAATATTCTCCTGCTCTCTTGTGCAGTCTAAGCTCCACCCACCTCCCAGCACTCTTCATGTTCCAAGCAGGGAGCCATGAAGGATGCTCTGCTACATAACTGTGTTTGTGTGGGATGCAGGTGTTGGAGGCTGGTCAGGTGTTACCATCTTACCTGGATAGTGGGATACTACACCTCAGGAGGAGGTGCAGTACCTCTGTGGCGACTGAACCCTCAGGGGCGCCACATAATCACAAAATGCAGTTTTTAAATGAAGGTCTTCATTATTAAGAGAAAAAGAAATCCAAACCAACAGGGCCCTGTGTGAAAAAGTGATTGCCCCTAAGGCTAATAACTAGTTGGGGCACCCTTAGCAGCAACAACTGCAATCAAGTGTGTGATAACTGGCAATGATTCTTTTACAACGCTCTACAGGAATTTTGGCCCACTCAGCTTTGCAGAATTGTTGTAATTCAGCCACATTGTAGGGTTTCCGAGCATGAACCTCCTTTTTAAGGTCATGCCACAGCATCTCAATCAGATTAAGGTCAGGACTTTTAATAGGCCACTCAAGAGTCTTTCTTTTGTTTTGTTTTTTAAAGTCATTCAGAGGTGGACTTGCTGGTGTGTTTTATATAATTGTCCTGCTATATAACCAAAGTGCCCTTCAGCTTGAGGTCATGAACAAATGGCCGGACTTTTTCCTTCAGAATTTTTTGGGAGACAGCAGAATTCATGGTTCCATTTACCACAGCAAGTCTTTCAGGTCCTGAAGCAGCAAAACAGACCCAGACCATAAAATTACCACCACATTTTATTGGCAGAAAACAATATACGAGACCAGCACCCACAAATAGTGAAACTGGTAGCATGCAAGGGTGCGCGGGTAAAAAAGAGAGCTAACGTGCAATCAGGGCCGGATTGGCCATCTGGTAATTCTGGCAAATGCCAGAAGGGCCTGTCTGGTCATGGGCTGCCTTGTCTGCTAGGTTTTTAGCAGAATCGGTGCAAAAAAGAGTCCCACAGGGGCACAGGGGTTAAACCACCACAAAAAGAACGAAAGTAACCAAGCAGAACAACAGTAAAAAGTAATATATGTGTACCTGAAAGGTTTACCTGAAAGGAACGTGGCTCCGCCCACCCCGACACAGTGCCTTCTTCTGGGGGTATTGTGCCAAAGGCACTTGCACCGAAACGCACGTTGGGGTCGGCAGAGCCACGGTCCTTTCAGGCTTACATATATTACCTTTTACAGTTGTTCTCCTTGGTTACTTTCATTCTTTTTGTGGCGGTTTAACCCCTGTGGGACTCTTTTTTGCACTCCCAGTGTTGATTTACATGGACATCATTGCTTCTTTATTAACACTATTTACATAGTTTTACTTGCTAGCACAATGCACTTGCACTTTTGCAAGCAAACTCTTGTTACAATTGTATATTTGTCGTGATTATTTGCCTACTTTTTTAGCCGTGGCTCCACCTAGTCGGCATACCACTGTCATCCTTGTCTTTTTACATCTTTGCATATTGTGTCTTATTGTTATTTCAATGATGTTTCATACTTTTATTTAGCTAGTTTATGAGTTGTGATTTTTCTCTATTTGATTTTCACCACATTTTATTGTTGGTATGATGTTCCTTTCCTGAAATGCTATAATACTTCTACGTCACATGTAATGGGACATACACCTTCCAAAATGTTTAAGTTTTGTCTCGTCAGTCCACAGAGTATTCTCGCAAAAGTCTTGGGGACCATCAAGATGTTTTCTGCCAAAACTGATATGAGCCTTTGTGTTCTTATTGCTCAGCAGTGGCTTTCATCTTGGAACTCTGCCATGCACGCCATTTTGCCCAGTCTCTTTCTTTTGGTGGAGTCATGACCTTAATTGAGGCAAGTGAGGCCTGCAGTTCTTATGTTATTATTTTATAACAATTCTTATTGTTGAACAATTTTTTGTAAAACCCGGTCAACCCTTTTCATTTGGAATCAAGATTTAGTGTCTTTGTTGACCTTATGTGTCCCGGTTTCTGCTGGACTCTATGTGAGTGTTGTACTTTTGTACTGTTTGTATGTATTGTCTGCTATGTTTGCCACAGTAGAGTTGTTTGTCTTTAGCATAGATTATAACACAGGAGGAGTGGATGATTTTTTTTCCACAATCATCAATTCAGTGTAAACTTCTTTTATGATCGAACAGTAAAGTCCTCCTGAGTCTCCCGTCCTTCTGCATTGCCACCATGACTCTATTCAAACATTATGGGATGGACAGACACATGTGAGTGCAGTGCTATAAAACTGATCATGCAGTGATTTTGTACAGACCCTTAGTATTAATACCTCTGGTGGGCCCAATGTGCCCAGTAACGACACTGCACCAGTGATTATTTTTAGAGATTTTATTGCAGTCCCCTTTTTTTCCTGATATGTTTGTGAAGTCCCTTCTTTAGTGTTCTTTCCTCCATTCATTCATTCATTAGATGATGTTAGTGTGGTGCCCCTGAGCGTTCAGTCGCCATAGAGGTACTGCACCTCCTCCTGAGGTGTAGTGCCCCACCATCCAGGTAAGGTGGGAGCTCCTAACCACGCTCCAACACCTGCACCCCTCACCACAAAGTAGTGTGGCAGAGCACCTTTGGTGATTCTCTGCTTGGAACACGAAACGTGCTGGGAGGCGGGTGTAGTTTAGAATACATAAAAGAGCGGGAAGGTTTATAATTTGGGGTCAGTCAGTCAGTGAGAGTGAGAAGGAGAAGATCCCTGAGAGAGGGATGGAGGAAGGAGTGCTGCAGCTGCCTCAGTGATCTGAGCCAGCTGGCACAGGAAAGGAAAGAAGGAGAAAGACATTGAACAGAAACCTGATCTTTCATAAGAAGGAAAGACTAGTACGGAACGTAGGAGTAAAAGGGAACAGAGGACGTGGGTTAGGAGAGAACCCTGCCAAGAAGTTCTAAGCGCAAGGCCGGGGTCCGGTCCCCGAGGTTGTACAGACACTTATGGTCCTGCAGCAGACACCGGAGGAGTAGTGGGCTGTAAATGCACTACTCTCACCTAAGACTTGGGGGCACAACAGCAACTTGGATAGTGAGCCAGGAGTAAGGAGTCCCCGAAGCAGGCTACAGCTGTCTGCCGTACAAGTAGAGTTCATAGGAACATCTGTCAGGAGGAACTCCAGTGTAACTCAGTACTAGGAGTACTTCACTTAAAGGCGCTATAGAGGAGACGTTCAGAAAGGCACATGTTGGTGGAGTGTTGGAAGGGAGCATCCAATCTTGCCTGGAGGTTGACTGAGCCCCTGACCCGGAGGACACGGCACGGAGGCAGGCACCAGTGTGTACTACAGACTATGAGTAAAGCTTTGGAACTACATGCCCCAGTGTCCTCCACTTATTCCTGCACCAATACACTCCGCACCGCTACATCTGGGTACCAGCTTCTACCCTGCCTGCGTCTCCCCTCCATTACTACATCCACATTGCCCTGGGACTACAGCTCCACCTGTGGGGAGCTTCACCATCTCGGCTGCGACACACCCCAGTCCCAGAGGATCTGCATGCAGCGTCGGCCTAACATCTCACTTGCCGAACACCACAGGTGGCGTCACGAACTAGTCATAAACTCTATTTCATTGTTCATTCATCCCCTTTTGCCATGGAGCCCCAGGGCCACGGACCGGGTCACAGCTTGTGTGACAACTCCCATTGAGATCAACGGGCCCGGTACCGAGTACCCCGCTAGCTCTGGCGGGCGCTCCATTTCTGGCGTCACGAACAGGATGACAAGACCCGATGCTATCGGGTTCTGTGTGCCTAAGATTTGTTGGACTTAAAACTTTTGAGAATGTGCAGAAGACCCAATTTAATAAACTGTGAAAAGAATACTAAAAATGGCCGACAGCCTGGAGAAGAAGGGCGTGATAATATGGGTGGTCTTAAGAAAAGAGCGCGGACTGTCCTGGGCCTTCCCTGTCTAAACTTCTATGCGACAGCAACGTGGCCCACCCCCCGAGGGGTTCGTATACTGGCTTGGTATGGTGGAGTTGGAAGAAGACGCCGCCACCAGAAGGTGGAGCGGAAGCCAGTGGGGGAAGGAAGCCGAGACAGGAAGGAGAACGCCAGAACGCCATGATGGAAGAGGAGGGGAGGAGGCCTGTGGAGCGCGGGGAGGTTGAGCTGGATCTCCCCGGCGCCATGGCTGAAGGCTCGGACCCTGCTTCTAGGCTGAATCGCCGGCAGCGGGAGGAGGAGATTGCCCGGCTGACCCAATGTTTGCAGCTGAGGCAGGAGGCCTAGTGGAGGCTGAACTGGCAGCACGCCCAGGGGGGCCTATACCTGCGGTACCCGCACCAGCGGTACCCATCGCTGTTGCACCGGAGCTTCCCCAGGCAGATTTCACGGAGCCTGCAGCCACTGCCACACCACCGGCAGCATCCGGAGCCCCTTCGCTGCCGCCGCCACCTGAGGAATTGTATGAGGCCCCGGGAGCCGAAGCATAGGAAGAGGAGCTCCCGCCCGGACCTGACACGGCTGCGCAGGTCCCACCAGAGGCCCCTGCGGACCCGGAGCCACCATCCGCTCCGCCACAGCCCGCTGCCACCGGCCAGCTCCAACCTGCACCGGAACAGAACCCACACCGCCAGGATGCTCCAGGTATGTTTGATGTCCCTGCACCTGGGAAGGCCTTGGGGTGTACAGCGGTCGCAGCGGCTGGCCAGGTTGTGCTAGATCTGGTCTGGGACTGGGATACCAGCCCCCGGGGGGAAACACCAGAACCCCTGATAGTGGCGCTGCGGTACAAAACTAGCCTGGATCGGTCTAGGGAGGAACAGGAGGACGATGAGAACTGGGCTAGTGTCACGTCGCCGTCAGACTCGGGGCCTGCTGTTCCGTCCTCAGCCACTAGGAGGCAACGGACTGTCACACCGCCCTCGGGCTCCGGGCCTGCTGTCCGGGCCTCGGCCACCAGGAGGCGCCGGACTGACATGTCGCCGTCGAACTTGGGGCCTGCTGTTCCGCCCTCAGCCACTAGGAGGCGACGGACTGTCACGCCGCCCTCGGGCTCGGGGCCTGCTCTCCAGGCCTCGGCCACCAGGAGGCGCCGGACTGACATGTCGCAGTCGAACTCGGGGCCTGCTGTTCCGCCCTCAGCTACTAGGAGGCGCCGTGGCTCGCGCCTGAGTGATGGCAGCAACAGTGAAAGGGCTTCTGCGCAGACATCTAGTGGACGCAGACTCCGCTCCTCTGTCAGTCATGAAGGGGTTGGTGCATCATCATCAGGTCTGATCCTGGGGGCGGTCCTGATGACATCATCAGCCCGGGAGCCTGTGAGGGATGACCTGATCCCTCAAATACCTTGGGACTGGGCTTGCAAGCCGCCGGATATATTCTTGGTTCCCCTGTGTACTACTTAGTGATTGACTTCTGTTTGACTCTGACCTCAGCCTGGATTTCTGACCCCTCTATTGCCTGACGATTCTGTACTTCTGCTACTCTCCTGGTCTGTGACCTTGGCCTGGATATTCTGACTCTGCTACTTCCTAACGATTCTGTACCTCTGCCGCCCTCCTGGTTTTTGACTCTGACCTTGGCCTGAATTTGACTCTGCTATTGCCTGCCGTTTTTGTACTTCCCTCTGACGACCGTCCTGCTCTGGCCGCTGCTCATATTCAGACAGCTACCTCCTGGGCTCTGTTGTAAATCCAGATCCCTGTATAGGGGTAAAGGGTATCAGTGTTTCTCGGGGTGTTGCCTGGCTGCAGCCCAGAACTGCAGACGGACGTTACATTATATCCGGCCTAAAATTAACTGCTTCTTGTATATATAACCAACATATACAAAAGCAGTCTCCCTGAACCTTTTTTTTTTCCTCCTTCTGACTGAGCTGATTTTTGGCCTGAACACCTGTTGCATTGCACAGCCTGGAAGATCACTCTCATTTTCCTGGACAACTATGCGGCAGTCTGGAGTCTTCAGGGAGAGAGCTGCACCTCAGAGATCCATGCTCCTGGGACGTCGGCCTCTGGGCAGCCACTCTGGCTTTGGTTGCCCAGGGGCTCAGGTATTGCCCGCAGATGCGGCAAAAGTTTTATTACCTATTTCTCTTTCTTTTGGTCAGAAATCTCAGTGTTTGAACGCGTATGTGGATTGTGGATCTGAAGGAAATTTTATGGATTCTTTGGCTGCTAAAAGTCTCGGTGTACCCCTATTAAGACTTAATGCCCCTATAAAAACTACTGCTATTAATGGCACACCCATTGTCCGGGAGGGGGTTAAATTTGTTACTGACAAAATCACTATGTCTGTGGGAGCGTTGCATACCGAGTTTATGTCATTTTTTGTGATGGAATTTATATTCTGCAGTTATTTTGGGAATGCCATGGCTACGCCAGCACAATCCAGTCATCGACTGGCACCTAGGCGATGTTGTACGCTGGAGTTCGCACTATCAAGATAACTGCATATCACTAGCCGTAAACCAAGTTAAAGTTAAAAACCCCCTCATACCGTTTGCTTTCAGAGACTATGAAGATGTTTTTTCTATTGTAGATTCTGAGAAGCTACCCCCCCACAGAGAGTATGATTGCCCTATAGACCTGATTCCAGATGCCCGTCTCCCAAAAGGGAGAATATTTAATCTCTCTGGTCCAGAGCATCAGGCCGTGAATGAGTATATAGCAGATGGCTTAGAAAAAGGGTTTATTAGACCATCCATTTCACCAGTTGGAGCCGGGTTCTTCTTTGTAGAAAAGAAAGATGGTGGTCTCAGACGATAAAGAACCAGTATCCGCTTCCACTCATCCCTGATCTTTTTAATCAACTAATAGGAGCCCGTTGGTTTACTAAACTTGACCTCCGGGGGGCATACAATCTAGTCCGCATAAGAGACGGGGATGAGTGGAAGACAGCCTTCAATACCCCTCTTGGCCATTTTGAGTACCTGGTAATGTCGTTTGGACTCAGTAACGCACCTGCCGTGTTCCAGCACTTTGTAAATGATATTTTCAGGGACATTTGTGGGGTGTATGTCGTCGTGTATTTAGATGACATTTTGATTTATTCTGCTGACCCTGTGACACACGCTCAACACGTCTGTTCTGTGCTGCAGAGACTGTGAGAACACTCCTTGTTTGCTAAACTGGAGAAATGTGTTTTCTTTGCTGAGGAGGTACAGTTTTTATGGTACATGGTTTCAGGCAAAGGCTTTCGTATGGATCCTGCCAAGATCCAACCTATCAAAGCTTGGGTGCAACCCAAATCGCTAAAAGCGCTGCAGCGATTTTTAGGGTTTGCTAACTACTACCGTAAATTTATCAGGAGTTTCTCCGAAATTGCCAAACCACTCACGGATTTGACCCGAAAAGGGGCAGACGTGGCTAATTGGAACCTTGAGGCAATTCAGGCTTTTGCTACGCTAAAAGAGTGCTTTGTGGCCAACCCAGTTTTGGTTCAGCCTGATCTAGAGCGCCCATTTATTGTAGAAGTGGATGCATCTGAGATCGGAGTGGGAGCAGTGCTGTCGCAAGGCACTGCATCCCTCACTCAGCTTCGCCCATGTGCTTTTTTTTTCCCGAAAATTCTCTGTCACTGAGAAAAACTACGATATAGGTAATCGGGAATTACTGGCGATCAAATGGGCCTTCGAGGAATGGCGCCACTTCCTCGAAGGCGCCAAACATAAGATCACGGTAATTACCGACCACAAAAATCTGACCTACCTGGAGTCAGCTAAAAGATTAAATCCTAGACAGGCAAGGTGGGCCTTGTTCTTCTCTAGGTTTGATTTTTTAATCACCTTTCGCCCTGGTACTAAAAATGTGAGGGCCGATGCCCTCTCTCGCAGTTTTTACCCCTCACAAGCCAAGGACTGTGAGCCAGTCCCGATATTGGCCAACGGGATCGTTGTGTCAGCAGTATCTCTGGATCTTCTGGAGGAGATCCGTAGCTCCCCAGAACAGGCTCCTGACACTACGCCCCCCAAAAAATTGTTCATCCCGGCTACGTTTCGCATGCAGGTTCTTAAAGAGTCACATGACTCTGTTCTGGCAGGCAATCCCGGTCTTAATAATACCACCCGACTGGTAACTAGAAACTTTTGGTGGCCGACGGTGGTTAAGTGCTGTAAAGAATATGTGTTAGCGTGTGAAGTCTGTGCCCGCGCCAAGTCCTACCATAATCGCCCTGCCGGCTGGCTCCAGTCCTTGCCCACCCCTGAGAGTCCATGGACCCACATCTCCATGGACTTCATTACGGACCTGCCGCCCTCAGATGGGAAAACGTGTATCTGGGTGGTGGTGGACAGGTTCAGCAAACAGTGTCACTTTGTCCCCCTGTCTGGGTTACCTAACTCAGAAACCTTGAGTAAACTTTTTATTGTGCATGTTGTACGCCTGCACGGTGCTCCAGTGAATATTGTGTCCGACAGAGGTACCCAGTTCATCTCAAAATTCTGGAGAGCTTTCTGCAAACGCATTGGGATTGCGCTGTCCTTCTCCTCTGCCTACCACCCCGAGACCAATGGTCAAACCGAACGTACCAACCACGCAGTGGAGCAATACCTCCGCTGTTATGTGTCAGAACATCAGTCTGATTGGGTGGAACATCTGCCACTAGCTACTATCTACTATCCGGCAACTGGCAGCTGAACACCGAGACAGAGAGCAGCGAAGGTTAGCTGTGCTGGGCCCTGATTTGGACCGGAAGGAGCAGGTCCGTGCCAGTCACTACGGTCCCCGGGACTCAGCAGGTTGGGGACACGTTCTAAATGTGAATTCTGAGAGGGGGTTCGGTTTCATCCATGACCCCAGCCGAATCTCCGACCTGTTTTTCAACTGGAGAGATGTAGAACTGCACTTGAGAAAGGGACACCCTGCCAGAAACCTAAGCCCGGGAGATTATGTGACCTTCACTAGACATGAAGGACTGAGAGGGTGGTATGCTATGAACATTAGATGGATCCCGGAAGATCTCATAAAGACCTACAAGCAACAGCCACCTGCTACCTTTTCACCAATAGTTATTGAGAAGACCATGTTTGTACCTACCCTTATGTGCAACGTAACCTCAGTACCAGTCCCACAGCCAAAAGTACGGAAAGCCGCAAGTTTTACCCCACTGGAGGAAGAGTACCTGAGGACTGCCAATGCGTTTCTCTCATCTGTTAGCAGTTCCCAACCATCAGCTTCGAGAACCCCAGGAGGGTACAACCACTAGTTAAGACGCTTCTTCACTTTAATTCTCGTTGCCCAGGAGGGTATTTGCACAGTTGTGCTTTGTTTCCTGTTTTTGTACCAGTTTTCTATTTTTGGCTATCATGTTCTAGTTTTGTTTTCCCAGAGTTGCCCAGTTTTGTTGGCAGCCTTTACACTTGAACTGTGGAGATCATGAACGTTGAATGATCCGGAACTGAAAATTGTATATAGTTTGCACCTCTTTAGGTGCGCTCTCTTGGTTTTACATAGGACCCTCTTCGTAAAAGAAGACCTACCTCGTCATAGGGACATTTCCAGACACGTTGGCCGGATCAGTGTCTACTCTTGCACTTAATGATAATGCTTGATGTTATTCTCTGAATAGAAACTAGAAAGTATTAGTATATAATGAAAATCCTAATGAAAGATTTTATGGAAGTATATTGAGAAAGAGACATAGTGAATGTTTTACAGAACTTTGAATAAAGATGTTGAGGATGTGAATATAGAATTGAAATTACAGGTGACGAACCAGGTATCCACGGTTGTCATCCTAAGTCTAGAAGAGACAGTAGAAAGTAGAAAATGTGAAGTGATATTGAGTTTGCTTAGATAGCACTTTAAATTAGGTAGCATAATTTACAATTAAACAGTTAATTTGTTTGTAACGTTCAAGAAACCGTGCCTCCTATATTAGGAAGTTTAGTATAAGTCATGTTTATTCAGCATTACAAAATTTTGTATGTTCCTGTATTGTTAACTCTGTTTGACTTGCAGCCCGCGGACGTGCTGTGTTTAACGGGGGAGTGTGGCACCACTGAGGGTTCAGTCGCCACAGAGGTACTGCACCTCCTCCTGAGGTGTAGTGCCCCACCATCCAGGTAAGGTGGGAGCTCCTAACCACGCTCCAACACCAGCACCCCTCACCACAAAGTAATGTAGCAGAGCACCTTTGGTGGTTCCCTGCTTGGATCACGAAACGTGCTGGGAGGCGGGTGGAGTTTAGAATACATAAAAGAGCGGGAAGGTGTAGGATTTGGGGGTCAGTCAGGTTGTACGGACACTTATGGTCCTGCAGCAGACACCAGAGGAGTAGTGGGCGCCGAAATGCAATATGCTGCATTTGGCGCACATTCAAAAGTGCGCAGCGCACGCCAAAATCCTACTAGCGCACGGTCTGCGCACCCTATGCTAAAGATAGGGTGCGCAGATCGCATGAGTCCATGTGCGATAGTAGGCGGCGATGACCGGATGGGGCGGGCAGGAGGCGGGGCTTAGCGGCGCCGTGCGCTGCGTGGAATAAACGCTAGTGTGAAACTAGCCTAACAGTATGCTTTTGGGCTGTTTTTTGGAAGCTAGATTTGAGGTCAAGATGGAAAAAATTATAATAGTTCCAACATATCAGTCAGTTTTGCAATAAAACCTTCAAGCCTCTGCTAAAAAAAAAATCTAAAGATGAAGAGAACTTTCACCATGACAATGACCCCAAGCATGCCTCCAAATCAGCAAAAGAATTATGTCACCAGAAGATCAAAGTTTGAGAATGACCAAACTGGTCTGAATCTAATTGAAAATATGTGCGTTGATTTAAAGAGGGCACCGTACACAGGAAATGTCTTCACAATCTGAAAGATTTAGGGCTACTGCAAAAAAGAGTGGGCAATGATTGCCAATTCTAGATGTTCCTACCCCAAAATAATGAAAGATGTCATAAATTTAAAGGATACTTCAACAAAGTATTATTTTAAGGGTGTGCACTGTGCATACTTATGCAACCACATTAATTTAGTTCGGAACTGCTCTTTTCCACTAAAAAGAAAATCAGTTAATTTTTCAATTGAATTGTACAGATTGTGGATGTCATTACAGTTGGGAAAATCTCTCAAATGATTCTTCTTGGTATGATGTTTCTACATGACAAAAAACTGATATTTTTAGAGGGTTGTGCAGAGTTTTTTTTTTTTTATGTCTACTGTATGTAGATATGTATATCTATGGATATGTACAGTGGATATAAAAAAAATCTGCATTACATTACCAACCTGCCATCTTCACACTCACTCTATCCTCAGTTGTTGCACTTGGCAGAATCCTGCACTGAAAATAATGTCATAATGGTAACTTCTAGCCCCTGCCTATATCATTATACGGGTCACTTGGTGGAATGGAATCTACATTTACTCTTTTACTATTAACAATTTTTGTTATATGTAATCATTTTAAACCATTGTCATAGCCAGAAGAAGAGCTAAACTTAAGTTTACTGTCATGGCAGCAATAACCAACTGTGGCTCAATAAGACCTGGCACAGACTCTTAGCTATCGGATTTCAAGTTTCATCTTCACCTTTAGGCACTGAAATATCCTGATGCTGAGTGCGGCAGAGCGGTACTCATATCCGATCTAATGTCCGATTGTGCTCTGGCACTTTACAGACAAATAGTGTCCCAGTGTTCTGTATGATGTGGGGAGCATCACACTCACTTGTAGGCCGCAGGTCTCCACTATCTCCAGGCCTCCATCCATCCAATGTAGGGGACACCAAGTTCTTTACAACAGGCAAACATTTACTGGTCAGATCAAGTTCATCAGGTGATGACATGTGGGATTAGGCACAGAATTTCATGCTTCTTCCCTCCTTAGTACAGAACCTCTTCAGCCCTGTCACTCCTTTGTCCTGGACCACCCCTAGGCCTGCTGACTCCATTAGCCTCAGGGATTTCCTGTCCACTTTATCAGTGCACCCGGGACAAGCCACCTCCCCCTGAGACCTAGGCTCCAGATGATACCGGAATGTCCATCAGGGATATCAGTACAGCTTCCCGCTTCCTTGAATAATTGGCCCATGCTGCCCCTAGCAGCCCACTGGACCTGAACTTCACTGTCACTGGGTTACGGTGACAGTGTGGAGCCAGAAGACTGCAGCGTCTGATTGCTCCTACTCCGGCGCTGAGGAGAAGCACTTTACCTTCATATTAAATGTGTTTATTTCTTCTGGCAGAACATGGGTTAATCGGCCACGTTGGGAATCCCTGCGCTTAGCTGTGCTCAGTTAGACACTCCCTTTATAATCTGGGTTCTGTTACTAATCCTCGTCAGAGATAGCTTTATTGCTGCATGGCTAACCGAAGTAGAGAAGTTGGTATGAGGAGTGTTGGAGGAGTTATAAGCATTATTAGTTAGTTGTTATTAGTTATGAATTATAAGTTATTAGGTAATTTAGAAGGATGTAGATCTGGGATTTGTTCTGACGGAATATAGGCTGAACTGGATGGACAAATGTCTTTTTTCAGCCTTGCAAACTATGTTACTATGACTGTTGTTTGGTTTGTACATGTGGTAATTCCTTATCCTTTTCTATTTTGTTTTTTACCCTTCCTGCACACCCCGGATTCCTCTGTCACATGTGAGTGAATATTTTGTGTGTCTGGAGTTTTCTGTTAACCCGTTAACCCTTGTCTGTGTTGCCCTGTTTGTCAGGTTGGTGTACTACGGTGCACAGTAGCGCCCCTTCTTCCGTGGGTGGGGGAAGAGAACAGACGGAGGGCTAACTTAGGAGATAAGGCAAGGGTGGAGGCCCCGGGATACTTCAGATGGTGAGCAGGGTGAGCTAGGGCACCCCCCAGTGTTAGGGACAGGGAAGGAGGCCCTGGTCCGCGGTCACCCGACATCTGGGTCGTGATATTGACCTTGCAACTGCACTTCTCTCACCACACACTAGTAGGAAATGCCCCCCTTTATCAACATTACTTCCCACCCACTGGGCTAGTTCTATCATTAACCTATAGACTAAACCTATTGTTCTTATCCTATGTCCTATACTGTTGCTAAACCACTTACTATTTAAACCACACTTATGCCATCTCAAAACTAATCCTATGCTTACTCTGCACTATACACTAATCACATTACACATTAACACTTTACATGACCCATATTCTGTACATTACCATAACACATTATATAGGATGCAAATCACAATTACGTGTAAAACCGCATGACACTATTCACACAGCGCTATTGTCTTCAGGGGCAGGAACATGGTAATACAGTCCACATCCCTACAACTGCAAGATCTTAGGACCCTGTGTGAGGTATTTGTCACGGGGATACCATGATAGAGAGGGGTCAAAAGATCGTGGTGTCTGGCTACACGTACACCTGCACTGGTTGGATCTGCTTTGCCTTCCAGTTAGATGTGCAGATTTCCCTTACTCTGATGTTGCATAGGTAACACAGTTCTTTGTGTCTCTTAGGCCTGTTTCACGCTTCAGTTTTTTTGCGTCAGTCAAAATCTGCCAATTTCGGAAAAAAACGGATCCGCCAAAAAAGGGGCGGATCCGTTTTTTTCCCCCATAGACTTACATTAGTGGCGGATCTTGACTGACGGTCGTCCGTGACATCCGTTTTTTGACGGATCCGCCAAAATTTTACCCTCTCTCAGGCGGATGAGACGGACTCTGCAACGCTTTTTTTTTTGTTGACGGTCCGCTATTTTTAACTGCGCATGCCCGGAAGCTCTGCTCCGGGAACATTTTTAACCCTGAATACCGTTCCGGGACGTGAAAAAGAGTCTCTCTCTCTCTCTCTCTCTCTCTCTCTCTCTCTCTCTCTCTCTCTCTCTCTCTCTCTCTCTCTCTCTCTCTCTCTCTCTCTCTCTCTCTCTCTCTCTCTCTCTCCCTTTAAAATTCAGCCTTCGCCAGATCCGTCAAATCAACGGTCCGGTGGCGCACATTGCTGTGAAAATGGAGACGGATCCGTTTTCCGCCATTTTCGCGGATTACAACTGATCTGAAAAATGTAAGTGTGAAACAGGCCTAAGGCTATGTGCCCACTTTGCAGAAATGCTGCGGAATTGTCCACAGCATTTCTGCAACTCCCCGCCGTGGGTAAAACGCATGCGGAATTCACATGCGTTTTCCCGCAAAACACAAGCGTTTTTAGCTTGTAGAATGCTAGCGCTTTTCCAAGCGATTTGAAACATCGCTTGGAAAAGTGATTGACGGGTTGGTGACTCTTGTCAAGCATAGTACTTGACAAGTGTGACCAACTTTTTACTATTGATGCTGCCTATGCATCATCAATAGTATATGATAGAATGTTAAAAATAATCAAAATAGATAAAAAAATAGGGATATACTCACCTCCTGGCGGCCCCCGATCTCCTCAGCATCGATCCCAGTCCTCATCGGTGCTGGTGGCATCTTCCGTTCCCTGGGAACGGAAGTTTCTGGCAGCGTCGCTGAGGGCCAGGACGACTCCGGGGGTCGACAGAGGGTGAGTATATCCCTATTTTTTATTTTAATTCTATTTTTTACAGGAATATGGTAGCCAGGGCATGGAGGAGAGTCTCCTGTCCTCCAGACCCTGGGTACCATTTGCACATGAAGTGCTCACTTTACGCATGGTGGGCATAGCCACATGCGTAAAGTGAGTGTTTCAATGCAATCCTTGGCGGCGGAATCGCCGTGATTCCGCAGAATTAATGGACATGCTGCAGATTTTACCGCTATGCGATTCCGCAGCGGGAAAATCCACAGCATGGGCACAGCAACTGCAGAATCCCATAGGATTGCATTTTTTAAGCATTTCCACAGCGGCGGAAACGCTTAAAAAATGCAACATTAGTATATGGGAGGGGGGAAACTTTTCAAGATGGGTGGTGACCATGGTGGCCATTTTGAAGTCGGCCATTTTGGATACAACTTTATAAATGGCCCACCCAGGTCTATCCATACAAATGGCCCACCCAGTACACCTACTATGAGCAGCAGAGATCTGTTCATTACAGCCGAGATGCTATTAAAGAGAAAGCTGAACAACTGGAGCCCACCAGTCTGATGGCATGGCAGAATAGGATGGCTCTATATACTGTATGTCGCTAGTAGACATGGAAGGTGTCTGTTACATGGTTGTTTTATTTTGGTATTTTTATTCCCAATAATACAGCGCCAAATGGAAGTATAACCAAGGCCTTGGAGGCATAGACAGCACTTTCTGAAGAATTGGCTGACAATTCTGGCAGTAATGGGTGGCATGACACTGATTAAGGAATGTGCCACTGACTGTAGCGCCCCGCTATCTCATACTCTGGGTTAAGAGTTAAGTGATGTCTGACCCTCTTATCAAACTGCTGCGTGCCAGTGTGGCACAGGAAGGTGCTCTTAGTTCAGGGCTTAGTACTCACCTTCCATCCCCTGCCGAAGTAATACCAGGCCGGTGGTCTACAAGGCGTTCTCGTCTTAGAACTCCCCATCCTGAGTTACCTCAGCTGTTATCAGTTCTCCACTCCCCTCTACTATATAGTACAGACCAAAAGTTTGGACACACCTTCTCATTCAAAGAGTTTTCTTTATTTTCATGACTATGAAAATTGTAGATTCACTCTGAAGGCATCAAAACTATGAATTAACACATGTGGAATTATGTATTTAACAAAAAAGTGTGAAACAACTGAAAATATGTCTTATATTCTAGGTTCTTCAAAGTAGACATCTTTTGCTTTGATTACTGCTTTGCACACTCTTGCCATTTTTAGTTCAGGATATTTGTGTTTTTTGCTTTTTATTTTCTCCACATCAGGAAGCGCCTGTCTGAATCCTGCTCATTTAGGTACTGTTCACATGTTCAGGTTTTAAATACATTAGATAGGGACTGCTCCGTTAAGGGTTACCGTGACGAGGTGGAGTGGCTTGGTATACATTTTTTGCAAAAAGCGTATCAACTAAATACCAGCGGGCTCTTAGATACCCGATGTTTACCCTGGAAACCAGCGTGTACGCTCGTTTCCAAGGTAAACAGCGGGTATCCAAGAGCCGCACGGCTCCTAGATACCCGACTTTTACATTAGAAACCAGCGTCCAGCGTCGCTGATCGCTGGTCCTGATCGCTGGAGGGGCTGTCTATGTGACAGCTCACCAGCGATCAGCCGAACGATGTCCCAGCGATCCCATTATGTCGGATCGTTGGTGAGATCGCTGGGACATCGTTATGTGTAACGGGGCCTAAGTCTGGGTGCGCTGAGAGTGATTGCTGTTTTCTTTACCTTTGTCTGTCTCCCTTTGTGTCTGTATTATAGATCAGGACTAACGTTCCTGCTGAATCACGCACTAGCCAGGACTGTGCTTGGGGCAAGACAGGGATTAGGAACGTAATCATTGCATAACGTCAAAAAACCTGTGTAGGGATGTCAGGGAGTTCAGGGTTGCGCAGAGCAAGATTCAGGGGTGCCCCTTTACCCAGTTGCAGTTCCCTTACCATATGTCTCGCCATGTACTGTTTGGCTCCTTCGTGGAATGTGATGGTATTTGATAAATCCATTTTATGGATTTTTTTGTTAGTTTGCCAACATTTTTCTAGATTCCTAATATTATCGTTACTCATTTACGACCTCAAAATCTTGGATCCTGTTGGTCACTTTTCATTATATCCCCCCACTACACACAAATATAAAATAATATAAAACTAATAGGAGATTAAATTAAACATTCTAATAATGTAAAAACACCTAAACCACCTCCATTACCACTGCAATACTGCATACATTACACTCGTAGGCTGTTAACTATAAGCCTGTGTATGAAGGGTATCATCATTCCCCAATACACTTCCAGATACAACTAGCTTATCTATTATCATAATGCAATAATAATAATCTTTATATAGCGCTAACATATTCCGCAGCGCTTTACAGTTTTAGGCCGGGATCACACATGCGAGAAACTCGGACGAGTCTCGCATCTTAATACCCGGCACTGCTGCTGGCACTCACGAGTTTCTCGCATGTGTGATCCCGGCCTTACACACATTATCATCGCTGTCCCCGATGGGGCTCACAATCTAAATTCCCTATCAGTATGTCTTTGGAATGTGGAAGGAAACCCACGCAAACATGGGGAGAACATACAAACTCCTTGCAGATGTTGTTCTTGGTGGGATTTGAACCCAGGACTCCAGCGCTGCCCTTCTGCCCCATTATGTACAGATAAAGTCAGCATCTCATCATTCATTTAACAAACTATACATCTCACTTTGAAGATGAGATGTATTTCTATGCAGTAAAGTTCCTGAATTCAATGGTGGCGGGTGATGATCACTAGCTTATAATAGATGTCCAGGAGCGCATGTTCAGGTCACCTTTCTGTGTATAATGCCCCCGCCAAGGGAGGTTTAATGAATTGCCTTAGTTCTTATCCCACTAATAACAAAAGACTAACTGGTACTTTCTAAATCAGAAAACTGGTGTGCACAGGTGGGAACCAAGAGTAGTCATCTCTATACATAACTAATAAAGTTACACTCTGTAGTGCTAAAGCATGTAAGTATGAAATATATTAAATATGAATAGCAATACTGCTCTAGATATAAAGAAAAAATGGAGATACTTAGAACATAACTTGGTCAATTCATGCATGCCCAGCAGCCAACGGCAAGACGATCTTCGGTTTGCTGGGAACTTATCTAGTGTGAACACCTCTCTAAGGCTAAAGCCTAAATTTATGGGTAGGATCCAGCTGCATTTAAAACCTGGGTCTACATGTGTTGTAGCTGTCGAACAGCTGCGAAACATGTAGCCACGGCGACTCAAACATAGTATTAGGGCACGCCGAAGAAACTATTAGCAATCAAGAATGCTCAGATAACACCTTATCCGAGCATGGTCGCTCCTCACTAGTCCTGATGTCTTTATACGTCACCGCTCTTCCCTGCGATAAACCAGCAGGGAGTGTGGTGCTGCTGTTGATAAGGCTAACACTGATTGGTCACATCGCAGCCAATCAGGGTTAGTCTTGTTTGTTTTTGTATCTTCTTCTCCCCCGCTGTACCCGACTGACTGTGCCCCCCTTTCACTGTGTAGGTTTCTAGCAGGAACGCGGGATGCAGCAACACGCAGGATGCAGAGCAAGGGTTAACGGGTTTATTTACAGGGGAAATTATTCCACACAGGGAGATTAAAAGAGTTTAACGGTATTATAGGCACAGCACAATAATAACAAATACATGACAATTTGCATCACAAGGTATATCAGGAACTCCTGCCTCTGCAGCTTCTGCTGCATACTCAATAGCGTCGACAACAGCGGGCGCTACGCCTCCTCCTGGAGGTCACTGTAGACGTTGGTCCGTCTTCTGGTGACAGTGGTCGGTCTCCGGCACCTTCCACTGCCCCTTGTCCATATATTAACGTGACTAAATAAAGGCCTGTATGGGTCCAACGTGGCCCCTCTGTTATTTCCACTAGTAACGTCCAGTCCAAAATGTCAGGGCAACTATCTACTGACCCAGTCAGGGCGCAAGTGTCAATCTGGTATACGGTCTCTCTTGTGCAGCACGTGTGCGGTACTCACGGTCACGTAGGGCACAGCACCCGGTTCTCTGGCAGTCACTGGACACACCCTGTATGTCCCGCTCTCCCTGGTCCCCACTTTTGGCGGCGGGTGACGGCTGGTCCGCGTGGCACTGCTCCGTGTGCACGGCTCTGTACTGCTCCACACGCTCTGGCACGGCTCTGCACTGCTCCACACGCTCTGGCACGGCTCTGCACTCTCTGGCTCAGCTTCACACAGCTCTGCACTCTGGCCCGGCTTCACAAGGTCTTGCACTCTCTGGCCCGACTTCACACAACTCTGCACAGCAGTCCCTATCTCTGTCTCTCTCATCGGGTGCAGCACTGCCTGTCACTGCCCCGGTACGCTCTGGTCAGGGAAGGAGAAACCGTGTGCACTCCTCACCACTCTCCTGCGCACTCTTATTCGGGTCTCCCTGCCCCCCTGTCACTACATGAAGCTCCGTCTCTCCCCTGCTTCCTCCCGAGGACAGGAGACGCAGTCTCTCAAGTTCCGGACCCGGCATGCAGGTACCCGCAGTCCGGTCCACTTCCCCACACCTGTATCACCCCTGACTGTCTGAGTCCCCTCTCCCTGTATCACCCCTAACTGATTAAAGGTTTTCTTCCCCCCACCACTACGAATATGTCACCTCATTGGTGGCAGAGAGGTTTCCATAAAAAGTGTATGGGGGGGGGATGTGAGGGAATGCTCTTTTTCAATATCACTAATAATGTAATACATAAGTGATTTAGGGCCCCCACCACTATCAGTGGGCAAACTCACATTATGTATTTGCTGCTGGAAATCTAACAGCAAATTACCAGCAGTAATATCCAAATGGATACTGTGCAGACATTGCTGCGCTTACACAATGATTCAATGAAGCACCTTTACCACTGACCTGATCCTTTACATCGCAAAGAATGAAATCGGTGGTGAAAATCCGCAGCATGAATTGACACGTCATATCAAATCCGCAGTGCCGGTCAATTCACTCCTTGGATTTTCTCAGTGTATGGATGTCATAAAATCCCACCAATTGTGCCGGTGCTATAAAACATTGGTTTAGAGGTTAATAAACATCAGGGGACATTTATCATTGAGTTTGCACCAAAATATGGGGACCAGCTCTTTCTATAACATTAGGTGTACTATCTTATATTATACCCTGGTATTAGCGTGTGTCACCGCACAACTAGTGGTCTTGTATTTATTTCGGATAGGGACTGTTTTGATACCCCGGCTGCAATCTGGAGGATACCGTGTGCTTTTCATTTTGTGTGAGTTTTTGGACATTAAATAAGTTTGCTTTGAAATTTCCTGAGTCACTGCCTCGTTACTGCACGGTGTGGACACCGCTGTACTACACTACACACTGGGCCCCAAGAATAATTTTCTCTGTTGGGCCCAAGGTGTTCCAGTCCGACTCTGGGTGTATAGCATTGGTTCTGTGCATGTTTACACGCTTGCATCCATAGGAAGTTGGGAGTGAATTCCTTGAGAGGCAGTGCTGTTCACAAGAAGACACTAGGGACATCTAGACAGGAGGCTGGTGCAACCCTGCAAGAAAATCCCAGGTGGAGGAGGCTATGGTGGAGGGAACCATAGAGAGCTACAGCATCATTGTAAGGCCTGTGAAAGCATACTTTTTAGAAACAAACTGCCACACAAACGACTTGAGTATCACGTAGTCCTTCAACCTCAGTAAAGAACCTCTAATGACCTTACATTCCATTAGATTTGATTTGCAACCTCCAAGTGTTGCCTGCAGCCCCCAAGCATGTTGTGCTACTAAGTGTGATCTGTTCAAGGGATTGGTTCTGTGACCATTAAAGAGAAGAACCCCTAATCAGCCTCAACATAAAAACAGAGCAAAACTGACATTAACATAATCGGAATTTCTCCACTTACTCCATATTCTGTAAATAACTCCATATTTGTGTAGTATATTTTTGTAGCTGTTAAGCCTTGTTTCACCTGTACAGATCTAGAGATATAGAAGAATTCTCCTAAATAGACGATCCATTTTTTTTTAAGGAGGAGGTGTAATATAATTTGCCAGCACTTCCACAGTCAGAGGAGGCAACACCCTGAATGACATCCATATGCCCCCCTAATAGGCCATAAATATGTCATCACAGATAGACTTTACGGCAGTCCAAGCTGCACACGTTATTCTTATATCTATGGTGTTTTCAATAATATCTTGCACATTGATTGTCAGAGTCTTACAACTAATTGGTCACGGTCCCAGAGGGCTCCTATAATTAGCATGTAAAGCATACACATATGTGGGGATAATTATATATTGTACAAACTTCACCACCCATTAAGGTTTTTACAAAGCAACAGCAAATTGATATTTGTATCTGTAGCCTCAGGAGAATTCAACTTTGGATGATAAAAGAGAAATACGGGAAGACTGCGTTTCGTTAATTTTCACAGCTCACATCTATTTCAATTGCACACAGCATGATAATAGATGTATAATATTTTTATGTCTGCAACCATATGAAGGGGGATATTGTTTTTAGATCACAACACTTTATGTTGGTGCAGTTTGGCAGCCATTGCTGCTGTGGTACTGTCCCTATGACCCAGAGCCGTAGAGGGCTTTGCCTTGCTACATGGGTGCTGTGAGGCATCGGGGTAGCTCCGCTTGCTAGCGTGGTGTTGCGGTGGCAGTTGTCACATTCAGAGTTACGCCTGGAAGGTTAGGAACCCGCTGAGAGATTCGATGAGACATGGTAGTGAGCTCACACATTGTGATAAAATGATCAATAAGAACCTTGTGTTAAGTTTTGTACATTTTTCATACTCGCAGTAGATCAATCTATATATATATATATATATATATATATATATATATATATATATATATATAGTTGAATGTATGTGTGTATCACCAACCAATCATGAAGCATCTTTCATTTCACCAGAGCTGTTTAAAAGAAGCTGAGGTGTGATTGGTTGCCATGAGCAACAGTTTTCCCACTCTACAACACCTCAACAGACACTGACTGGGTGAGAGAAATCTAGCATCCCCAGGAACATAAGCTCCCAGCCATTGTCTGCCCCCCAAGAAAGGAGCAGAGAGCACATGACAGAAATGAATCACCCTCTCCCTGCCCATATACCCATCACACATCCTCCATCCCATAGTCCCATAGGCACATCTTCCCTCTTAAAGGGATCTCCGGTATGGAAGTTAGGGCAAATCCCTCAGCACTCTGATTCTGACCCCAGGCTTCTATTAAAGGGATCATTGGTATGGAAGTCAGGGGAAATCCATCCAGTGCTTTGGTTCTGACCCCAGGCCTCTCTTAAAGGGATCCCCGGTATAGAAGTTAGGGCACTCAGCGTTCTGATTCTGAACCCAGGCTCTCTTAAAGGGATCTCCTGTATGGAAGTGAGGGCAAATCACTCAGCGCTCTGATTCTGACCCCAGGATCCTATTAAAGGGATCATTGGTATGCAAGTCAGGACAAATCCACTCAGCGCTCTGGTTCTGACCCCAGACTCTCTTAAAGGGATCCCTGGTATAGAAGTTAGGGCAATTCCACTCAGCGCTCTGGTTCTGACCCCAGACCTCTCTTAAAGGGATCTCCGGTATTGTAAGGTGGAGACTCCTGACCACACTCCAACACCTGCACCCCACACCACAAAGTAGTGTAGCAAAGCACCTTCGGCGGCTCCCTGCTTGGAGTGTAGCAAAGCACCCATTGGTGGCTCCCTGCTTGGAACACAAAAACGTGCTGGGTGGTGGGTGGAGCTTAGTTTACATTAAAGAGAGTGGGAAGAGTTTAGGACTTTGGTCAGTGAGTCAGTCAGTAAGCAGTGACAGAAGATCCCCAGAGAGAGGGATAGATGGATGGAAGTGCTGCAGCAGATCCCAGTGACCTGGGTCTGCTGACACAGGAAAGGAAGAGGGAGAGAGCGACATAGACTGAAAGCCTGATTCTACATAGAAAGAAAGATTAGTACGGAACGTGAGGAGTAAAAGAGAACAGAGGACATGGGTTAGAAGAGAACCCTTCCTAGAAGTTCTAAGCGCAAGACCGGGGCCCGGTCCCCGAGGTTGTATGGATACTAATGGTCCTGCAGCAGACACCGTTGACACAAGTTGTTACCACTTTATTTCCACACAAGACTTGGGGGCACAACAGCATCAGAGAAGTGAGCCGGGACTTAGTAGCAAGGAGTCCCCAAAGCAGGCTACAGCTGTCTGCCGTACAAGTAGAGTTCATAAGAACATCAGACAGGAGGAACTCCAGTGTAACTCAGTACTAGTACTTCATTTAAAGGCGCTATAAGAGGAGACGTTCAGAAAGGCACATGTTGGCGGAGTGTTGGAAAGAAGTATTCCATCTGGCCTGGAGGTTGACTGAGTCCCTGACCCGGAAGACAGGGCAAGAAGGCAGGCACCTGTTTGTACAACAGACTGTGAGTAAAGCTTTGTAACTACATGCCCTGGTGTCCTCCACTCATTCCTGCGCCACACACCTGACACCGCTACATCACTGTGCCTACACTGCACCATTCCTGCAACGCTTATCTACACTGCCCTGGGACTACAGCTTCACCTGTGGGGAGCTATAACATCTTTGCTGCGCCATACCATCAGTCCCAGAGGATCTGCATGCAGCGTCGGCTTAACATCTCCCTTGCCGAACACCACAGGTGGCGTCATTAACCATTCAACTTTATTTCATCATTCAATTCCCCTTTCACTTGGGCTCCCAGGGCCATGGACCGGGTCACCGCTGCTGTGACACCTTCCCCCTGAGTTACCGGCCCGGTACCGAGTACCCCACAGCCCTGGGAGGGCGACCAAACTTTTTAGTGAATGTGGCTATGCGGAGTGGGCGGGGCTCTACACTCAGCTTTATAGATATATATGTAGGCACACCAGCCTGACCAAAGAGCTGAGGCGAGCTTCCAGGGCTGCTGAGCGCAGATGGAAAAGATCCCACTCCAACGAGCACTTCATCGCATTCAAACAGTCCCTCACTACTTTCAAGACCACACTCACCACATCTAAACAAACCTACTTCTCATCTCTCATATCCTCCCTGTCTCACAACCCTAAACAGTTATTCAACACCTTCAATTCTCTCCTCCGCCCCCCAGCACCTCCTCCCTCCCCACTCATCTCAGCTGAAGACTTTGCCTCATTTTTCAAGCAGAAAATTGAGAACATCAGGGACAGTTTTGGTCAACAACCCCCAGAGCCCTTCCTCCCGACTTCCCAGCCCTCCACCTTCAAAACCAACTTCTCCACCATTACAGAAGATCGACTCTCCACTCTACTCTCAAGATCACATCTCACCACCTGTGCACTCGACCCGATCCCATCCCACTTCATACCAAACCTCACCACAGTCTTCATCCCAACCCTAACCCATCTCTTCAACCTATCACTAACAACTGGTGTTTTCCCCTCAAGCTTTAAACATGCCTCCATCACTCCTATCCTCAAAAAGCCCTCTCTTGACCCATCCTCTGTATCTAGCTATCGCCCTATATCACTTCTCCCCTACGCCTCCAAGCTACTGGAACAACACGTCTACCTTGAACTGTCCTCCCATCTCTCTTCTTGCTCCCTCTTCGACCGCTTACAATCTGGCTTCCGGTCACACCACTCCACTGAAACTGCCCTTACTAAGGTCACCAATGACCTCTTAACCGCCAAGAGCAAGCGACACTACTCTGTCCTCCTCCTCCTGGACCTGTCGGCTGCCTTTGACACAGTGGACCATTCCCTTTTATTACAGACCCTCTCATCCCTCGGCATCACAGACTTGGCCCTATCCTGGATCTCATCATACCTAACAGACCGGACATTCAGCGTCTCCCACTCACACACCACCTCCTCACCTCGCCCCCTATCTGTCGGAGTCCCACAAGGTTCAGTCCTTGGGCCCCTGCTGTTCTCTATTTACACCTTTGGCCTAGGACAGCTCATAGAATCTCATGGCTTTCAATATCATCTTTACGCTGATGACACACAGATCTACATCTCTGGACCAGATATCACCTCCCTACTAAACAGAATCCCTCAATGTCTGTCCACTATTTCATCCTTCTTCTCCGCTAGATTTCTGAAACTCAACATGGACAAAACAGAATTCATCATCTTTCCCCCATCTCACGTGACCCCCCCCCCTACGAACCTATCAATTACAGTAAATGACTGCCCACTCTCCCCAGTCCCACAAGCTCGCTGCCTCGGAGTAATCCTTGACGCTGATCTCTCCTTCAAACCACATATCCAAGCCCTTTCCACTTCCTGCCGACTTCAACTCAAAAATATTTCACGAATCCGTTCATTCCTCAGAATCTGCAAAAACCCTAGTCCATGCCCTCATCATCTCTCGCCTTGACTACTGCAACCTCATGCTCTGTGGCCTCCCCTCAAACACTCTCGCACCCCTCCAATCTATTCTAAACTCTGCTGCCCGACTAATCCACCTGTCCCCCCGCTATTCCCCAGCTTCTCCCCTCTGTCAATCCCTTCACTGGCTCCAAATTGCCCAGAGACTCCATTACAAAACCCTAACCATGACATACAAAGCCATCCACAACCTGTCTCCTCCATACATCTGTGACCTCATCTCCCGGTACTTTCCCGCACGCAACCTCCGATCCTCACAAGATCTCCTTCTCTACTCCCCTCTTATCTCCTCTTCCCACAATCGCATACAAGATTTCTCTCGCGCATCACCCCTACTCTGGAACTCTCTACCACAACATATCAGACCCTCACCTACCATCGAAACCTTCAAAAAGAGCCTGAAGACCCACCTCTTCCGACAAGCCTACAACCTGCAGTAACCACTGATCGACCAAACCGCTGCACGACCAGCTCTACCCTCGCCTACTGTATTATCACCCATCCCTTGAAGATTGTGAGCCCTCGCGGGCAGGGTCCTCTCTCCTCCTGTACCAGTTATGACTTGTATCGTTTAAGATTATTGTACTTGTTTTTATGTATACTCCTCCTTAAATGTAAAGCGCCATGGAATAAATGGCGCTATAACAATAAATAATAATAATCATTATAATTTGCTATAACTAACCGTAGTTAGTTACTATGCCTGGGCAACGCCAGGCTCTTCAGCTAGTGTATAATATTTGGATGTGCGGTCCATATCTTTTTCTGCAGTTATGTTGTATCTAGTGTAGCGTTAATGTGGACCTTTCACTTAATTTTTTAATTGAAACTCAGTGTCTTCTCTAATTTGTGCTGCTCCACTTATTTTGGAAGTTTTTCTTTTTCTTCTGTGCCTCTCCGTTCACTGTGGGGGTTTGCTTTTTCTTCACTGACACTGGTCAAGTCAAAAACATGGCTGCACCCTCAGAGAAGTTCTGTGGCGTACGTGTAACTGGTTGAAGGGAAAATATGCACGTTTATTACTAGGAGTATAACTTGGGAATAAAGGGGCATAAAAGAAAAATAAAAAACTGTTCCAGAATCAGAGGTGCCGTGCCAGTGGGGTTAATAGAGTTGCAGAAGTCCAGACAAGAGTGAATGAGAGAGTCAAAGAAATTTAGTGGTTACAGAGATGAGAAAATGGCAGGTTCTGGAGATGTTTTTGAAGTGTAGGTGACATAAAGCGAGTGAGTGATCAGACATAGTAAGTGAAGGAAAAAGTCAATATAACTGAGTCGGCGACAAGCTTGGAGTTTATGGTAGAACGACATATAGAGATGGAATGGAAATATCAGGGTAAGATAGATTAGTAGAGGGAGAAAGCACAAGGAGTTCAGTTTGGGGAAAATTCAGTTTCAGATACAGTGAGGAAATATTATGCATAGTCAAGGGTGTAAGGCTATGTGCACACGTATGCAGAAAATTTCTGCATGACAACCCGACTCCTCAGAAAACGCGCGTTTTTTTCCACGTGGCTTTGCCGCGATTTTTGCACGTTTTTGCCGTGATTTTTTCTGGAGCATCCCCAGACACATAGAAAATAGCCAGAAATACGGAATTTACTGCAAAATTAATGAGCATGCTGCATTTTTTTTACCGCGAAGCGTTTTTTTTATGCGGTAAAAAACGCATCAATATGCACAAAAAGTGCAAAATGCATTAAAATGAATGGGAAGCTTCTTTTAGGCGTTTTTTGAGTGGATTTTTTTGGTAAAACCGTGGGAAAAACACAAAAAAAAATGCAACGTGTGAACACAGCCTAACTACCACGGTAGTCTTTGTGACCAGGCCCGACGGATGAGGGGCCCGCCGACGCCAGCAAATACTCCAGCTGGATGTGCATCTTCGGACGCACTTTCAGCTGAAGTGCATTGCGGAGCACAGGCCTGTCGGGTCCATGCGCGGCAATACATGCTGCCGGCCAATGAGAGGCCAGCAGCTGACGTTGGCGTGCACGTGCCAGCAGACAATGTGTGTATAATTGGGAGTCATCTGCATATTGCTGGTACTGGAAACCACATCTGCTGATGGTTTGTCAAATAAGTGCAGTGCAAAGAGCAGAGGCTGGGAAGGACCTAGGATTAAACCCTGAGGAACTCCAACAGTAAGGGGAAGAGGAGAGAAAGAATAGCCAGAAGAATGCAGCCTATGAATTGTCTGTTCATGAAGGCAATTATCTAGGGAATTGTTATAAATGGAATTCCTCATGTGAATGAGCCATGACGCCATAGATGATGCTTTAGCATGGCCTGTACACTAACAATACCACTAGGAATCCTCTCCTTGGTGAAGCTTAGCATCTCCTGTTTCACAGTCCTCAGCGATTAGTCACCAGCTTTCAGTCAATTACAGTCCCCGGCTTTCAGTCATGCAGCCGTGTCCGGAGCGATTAATCACCGGCTTTCAGTCATGCAGCCGTGTCCGGAGCGATTAATCACCGGCTTTCAGTCATGCAGGCGTGTCCAGAGCGATTAATCACCGGCTTTCAGTCATGCAGCCGTGTCCGGAGAGATTAATCACCGGCTTTCAGTCATGCAGCCGTGTCCGGAGCGATTAATCACCGGCTTTCAGTCATGCAGCCGTGTCCGGTGCGATTAATCACCGGCTTTCAGTCATGCAGGCATGTCCAGAGCGATTACAATCACCGTTCGGTTGTTGGTCGGTCCCGGGCACGTGTTTTGTGTGTATATATATAGAACTATAATGCTATTTCCCTCCAGATTAGCACCATAGCTGCAGGCTAATAGCGATATCAGACCAGACAAGTTCCCTTTAACATTGCAGACACAGTGGGAGTAGCAAGTCTGCCCATATTCCCAGGCACCTCATGCTGGAACATGGAGCCCCACACTGTGACCACAAATATAACAAATTAAATTTTATTATCCCTTTATAGTAATTGTGGGGCAACGTCTCAGAACTGAACTGCCCTTCTCAAGATGGCCGCCAAATCCAGCAGGGCGTGGTCTACAGGTCATGACGTCACCACGACGGCGCGAGTATTTTTCCTCCCACCTAGACAAATGACTGGCGGATTTCCTGCTCAGGAGCCTTCGCCGGCAGGGCAGTTCTGCTCTGCTGTCTGTAGGTGAGGAGGACGGCGGACACTCGGTGCTGTCGCTTTGTTGTTCCGTAGTGCAGGCCCTGCGAAGCCATGCTTACTACTGGAGATGATAGAGACCCGCTGCGCTGATATAGCACAGCTGTGTAATGCACAGCGTGGGGCACGGTTGCCCTCTAGTGGCTATATATATAAGTGCACGTACTTGGATGTATACAGGAGCCTGCAGGTTGTTTTATCCTGTGCTGTGGCCTCACGTGCTCACACGGATCTGGGGCGATTGTTAACTATTTTGGGGTTCTTCGCAGGTGATGCTACAAGTCACTACTATCTGTCCAAAATAATCCCTTTCCAGGGCGGGGGTGCTGTAGGCCAGAGTCAAGGTGTCAGAACAAAGAAATCCCATAATTAGGTGCCAGGAGCAGCTCTTGGCTATGTGCACACACTGCGGTTTTTGCTGCGGTTCTGGCCGTAGCAGTTCTGCAGACAGTGTACAGTAGCATGTTATCCTATGGGATTTACATTCTGCTGTGCACATGCTGCGGATTTTTAACTGCGGAAAAGCTGCGGTTTTGAATCTGCAGAAACAATTGACATGTCAATTGTTTCTGCGGATTCTGCTGCGGTTTACCATCTCCTCCATTGTCCAGGTGGCAAACTGCAGATAAAAATCCGCAGACCAATCCGCAGCGTGTGCACATAGCCTAAGGGTCCTCTCACAGTAATTTGTCCACCTGTTAGCTCCCATAGTGTGGCACCATATCCCTCCTCAGGATGTCTACTGAGCCAAACTTAAAGGGATTGTCCACTACTGGACAATCATTGTTAATGGACCAAAGGAGGAAATAAAAAACATTTGATTGCTCCTAGATGTCGCAACACTTGGATGCAGAGTACAGACAACTTCGGAGGCATCTAAGTTTTCAACTCCCCCGAGAGCCCAATAAGGAGTTTCTCAGTGGAGAACAAACCCTTTAAAAAGGTTCAACTTCTGAAAGGAATAAGAAAAACTCAGCAAATGGTGTGAGAGGAGATGACCACTACTCTGCAGACAGACACGGCGACGGTCCTCCTCGTGCAGTGCCCTGCCATACTGCGACGGTCCTCCTCGTGCAGTGCCCTGCCATACTGCGACGGTCCTCCTCGTGCAGTGCCCTGCCATACTGCGACGGTCCTCCTCGTGCAGTGCCCTGCCATACTGCGACGGTCCTCCTCGTGCAGTGCCCTGCCATACTGCGACGGTCCTCCTCGTGCAGTGCCCTGGCATCACCTCTCTTCACTGTGCCATGACACCCCAGGAGTCACTGTTGAAAACACTGTTTATGATATTTTCAACTGCTTTATTTTTTTTTTTTTTGAAGTTGTAGAACCTCTTAACCCCCAAGGGTGGTTTGCACGTTCATGACCGGGCCAATTTTTACAATTCTGACCACTGTACCTTTATGAGGTCATAACTCTGGAACCCTTCCATGGATCCCGGTGATTCTGACATTGTTTTCTCCTGACATATTGTACTTCACGTTAGTGGCAAAATTTCATTCATATAATTTGCGTTTATTTGTGAAAAAAAACGGAAATTTGGTGAAAATTTTGAAAATTTCACAATTTTCCAACTTTGAATTTTTATGCCCTTAAATCACAGAGATACGGCACACAAAAAACTTGATAAGTAACATTTCCAACATGTTTACTTTACATCAGCACAATATTGGAACCAAAATTTTTTTTGTTAGGAAGTTATAAGGGTTAAAAATTGAACAGCGATTTCTCATTTTTGCAACACCATTTTATTTTTAGGGACCACATCACATTTGAAGTCCCTTTGAGGGGTCTATATGATAGAAAATACCCAAAAGTGACACCATTCTGAAAACTACACCCCTCAAGGTGCTCAAAACCACATTGAAGAAGTTTATTAACCCTTTAGGTGCGTCACAGGAATTTTTTGACTTTAAAAAAAAAATATGAACATTTAACTTTTTCACAAAAAAAAAAATACTTCAGGTTCAATTTTTTTTATTTTACCAAGGCAACAGGAGAAATTGGACTGCAAAATTTATTGTCCAGTTTGTCCTGAGTACGCCGTTACCTGACATGTGGGGGGGAACCACTGTTTCGGCGCATGGCTGAGCTCAGAAGGGAAGGAGCGCCGTTTGACTTTTCAATGCATAATTGGCTGGAATTCAGATCGGACGCCATGTCACGTTTGGAGAGCCCCTGATGTTCCTAAACAGTGGAAACCCCCCACAAACTAGACCCCCCAAGGAACTTATCTAGATGTGTGGTGAGAACTTTGAACCCACAAGGGCTTCACAGAAGTTTATAACGTACAGCGGTACAATTAAAAAATCATTTTTTTCCCCAAAAATGATCTTTTCACCCCCAATTTTTATTTTCCCAAGGGTAACAGGACCCTAAAAGTTATTATGCAATTTGTCTGAGTACGCTGATACCCCACATGTGGGGGTAAACCACTATTTGTGCTCATGGCAGAGCTCGGAAGGGAAGCAGCGCCACGTTTTTGGCTGGAATTGAGATCGGACACCATGTCGCGACTGGAAAACCCCTGATGCACCAAAACAGTGGAAACCCCCCACAATTGACACCATTTTGGAAACTAGACCCCCCAGGGAACTTATCTAGATGTGTGGTGAGCACTTTGACCCCAGCAGTGCTTCACAGAAGTTTATAACGCCCGGGCGTGAAAATAAAAAAATCTTATTTTTTCCACAAACATGATCAATTAGTCCCCAATTTTTTTTTATTTTCCCAAGGGTAACAGGAGAAATTGGGCCACAAAAGTTGTTGTCCAATTTGTCCTGAGTACGCTGACACCTCATATGTGGGAGAAAACTACTGTATGGACACACGTCGGGGCTCGGAAGGGAAGTAGTGACGTTTTGGAATGCAGACTTTGATGGAATGGTCTGCGGGTGTCATGTTGCTTTTGGAGAGCCCCTAATGTACCTAAGAAACCCCCCACAAATGACCCCATTTTGGAAACTAGACCCCCTAAGGAACTTATATGTTCTTTGAGTTGTGCTATTTCTTGTGAACAGGGGAATTTGTATCTAACCCCCTAATGAACTTATCTAGATGTGTGGTGAGCACTTTGAACCCCCAAGTGCTTCACAGAAGTTTATAACGCCCGGGCGTGAAAATAAAAAAATCATTTTTTTCCACAAAAATGATATTTTTGTCCCCAATTTTTTATTATCCTATGGGTAACATGAGAAATTGGACCCCAATAGTTGTTTTGCAATTTGTCCTGAGTAGGCTGATACCCCATAAGTGGGGGTAAAACACCGTTTGGGCGCATGGCAGAGCTTGGAAGGGAAGGAGCACCATTTGACTTTTTCAACTCAGAATTGGCTGGAATTGAGATCAGACGCCATGTTACATTTGGAGAGCCCCTGATGTGCCCAAACAGTGGAAACCCCCCCAATCCTAACTCCAACCCTAACCCCAACACACCCCTAACCCTAATCTCAGCCCTAATGGGAAAATGGAAATAAATACATTTTTATTTTATTTTTCCCTAACTAAGGGGGTGATAACGGGGGGTTTGATTTATGGCGGTTTTTATATTTGGCAGCTGTCGCACGCTAAAAGACGCTTTTTATTGTAAAAATAGTTTTTGCTTCACCACATATTGAGAGCTCAATTTTTTCGTATTTTGACCCACCGAGTCATGTTAGATCTTATTTTTTGCGGGACGAGTTGACGTTTTTATTGGTATCATTTTCGGGCACGTGACTTTTTGATCGCTTTTTATTCCGATTTTTGGGACGCAGAATAAACAAAAAAAACAGCGTTTCATGAATTTCTTTTGGGGGGGTGCGTTTACACCGTTCCACGTGCGGTAAAATTGATAAAGCAGTTTTATTCTTCGGGTCAGTACAGTTACAGCGATACCTCATTTAGGTCATTTTTTTAATGTTTTGTCGGTTTTATGCAATGAAAACTATTTTATATAAAAAATAATTATTTTTGCATCGCTTTATTCTGCGAGCTATAACTTTTTTATTTTTTCTCTGATGATGCTGTGTGGCGGCTCGTTTTTTGCGGGACAAGATGACGTTTTCCGCGGTACCATGGATATTTATATGCGTCTTTTTGATCGCGCGTTATTGTACTTTTTGTTCGGCGGTATGATAATAAATCATTATTTTTTACTTTGTTTTTTATTTTTTAAGGGGTTCGCTAAAGGTGTTAACTAATGGGACAGTTTTATAGGGCGGGTCGTTACGGACGCGGCGATACCTAATATGTGTACTTTTATTATTATTTCCAAAAAATGAATTCATTGGGGAATATATTTTTTTTTCTAATTTATTTGGCGATTTTTTTTTTTTTTTTTTTTTTAAATTATGTTAACACTTTTTTTTTTTTTTTTTACTTTATTACATTGTCCCAGGTGGGACATCACTGTCCTGTGACAGATCGCTGATCTGTCACATCACAGATCACTGTGACAGATCAGCGATCTGTCACAGGCAGTCCAGCAGGCTTCCTCGTGCCTGCGCTTTGCAGCTGACACCCGGCCGCGATCAGCGGCGCTTACCACATGGGCGCCGCTGATCGCTATGACGTACTATCCCGTCCCTGGGAATCAAGTCCCAGGGCACATGGACGGGATAGTACGTCATATGGGATTAAGGGGTTAAACTAGTGCTCTAAGTTCAGTAAATGTGCAAGGGGTCTTGGTGTTGCATCCGTGATCCTCCAGACCCTAATAAGCAGCCATATTACAGTCATCTTACGTAGACAATAAGGATGGGAATGTGTATGAAGGCACGAAGGCCGGAGCTGTGGACTCCTGCAGCTTCATCCTTGAACTGTATCAATAGGGGCATAAAGGATCCATGACTTATCTTAAGGGCATGTGCACAGTGCCATATTTTCATTCTGAATGGAATCTTACAAAACATCAGATCACACTTGGACCAGTGTTATTCTATGGGGCCGTGCACATAAATAAAATCGTAACATACCTGAAATTGATCTGATATTTGGATCACACTCGGCCATGCAAGTCAGTGAGTGCGTGGGAAATATCGGACTGCACTTTGATCACATCTGAGTGCATTCTGATTTCCACAGTCTGGAATCGGAGCAAATTTTTTTTCCTCCATCCTCTTCTCAAACGAGAGAATTGGATCACACTATGCTGAAACTCTGGTGATTTGCATAATTTACCAGATTCTCTCAGATTGAATATACGCTCGCCTGCATTGCCCTCAGGAAAGTTCCTCAATATCAGATTGGTAGGGGATGCCGGATCAATATCAATCAGTGTTACAATGCTTGTATCAGGCCACCGTCAGAGCTAAGAACAGCTGACTATTGAGTTTGGCAGATGTTGGACACCCCCCCCCAAAAAAAAAAACAAAAACATGTTGATGACCTACCTATACTTGTGCCAGATCATCAATAGTTAATGCTCAGA
Source organism: Dendrobates tinctorius (assembly GCF_039654945.1). Lineage (NCBI taxonomy): Eukaryota > Metazoa > Chordata > Amphibia > Anura > Dendrobatidae > Dendrobates > Dendrobates tinctorius. The sequence goes on along the minus strand of NW_027361738.1, from coordinate 26,862,508 downwards.
CAAACCCTTTAATACAGTGATGTCAAGTGTCTAGCTAGATTCATTGAAATGAAAGAAAAAAAAAATCTCAAGTCCAAGGCGCAGCACAGGGGGCAATGAGTGTCATTAGACCGAGTGCACATCTTACCTGGAGTGTTCCTTTTATGCCATCAGTCAGGCGTCCCTGGTGAAGGATGACACTTCCGTGATGTCAGAGCCATCAGCAGACTCATAAATGAAAGGAGCCTTGTAGTGTTCGGACACCTTCTCAACTATTTTATAAAACATACAACTACATTTATACAGAAGAAATGTTAAAGTGGCATAAAGAGATCCGTAACTGGCGGAGTAGAGCGTGGGCGATCCTAGGAGAGGTCCATCAGCTGCCACTTTCCCTAGTTTTTAAGATGATCCAGTACCAGCCATAACTGAGGAGTTGGTCGTACATGTGTAATAAGAGCAATTAATATCTCGTACCTGCTAATGTCTGTCGATCAGCCGTCATCTGCAATTCATGCGGTGTGGTAGGTGACGTTATTGCGTCACAGAGCATCTAATATAGCACTGTAATTTATTACCTCACTACTTGCATACAGACAACTTGAACCTGTGCCATTTGAACCCAGGTGACATCATAACCGATGAAATCCCTCCCCACACAGTCCCATACTCATTTTTATTATTATTGCGCCATTTACTCCATGGCATTTTACATGTGAGGGGTATACATAATAAAAACGAGTACAGTAATCTTAAACAATATAAGTACAGGCTTATCCCTCTGACTCACACTTTCTACACGATCTATTCATGCTGTGGGTCAATTCTCCAGTGTATTCTAAGGTGCAGCAACACTCTGCTCTACTTTGCTTTCTGCTTTTCAGAGCTGACAAGAGGGAACCCATAACAAGCAGGAGGCAGGGAAAACAGGTTAAAACTGTAGAATATATTTAAGCTATGCAGTGCAAGACAGGGTGATAGAAGCTTTATCTCACTGATCATCTCAAAGCTGCCCTTAGGTAAGGGTCAGAACAAGTGCAATGTAATGAAACTCCAACCCTTCTAAAAAGCCAGATACATCAAGGGAAGGAAATGTAATCTTCATTTGGTGAACTACACTGCTCAAAAAATAAAGGGAACATTTAAACAGAATATAACTCCAAGTAAATCAAACTTCTGTGAAATCAAACTGTCCACTTAGGAAGCAACACTGACTGACAATCAATCTCACATGCTGTTGTGCAAATAGAATAGACAACAGATGGAAATTGACAATTATCAGGACCCTCAATAAAGAAGTGGCTCTGCAGGTGGGGACCACAGACCACATCTCAGTACCAATGCTTTCTGGCTGATGTTTTGGTCACTTTTGAATGTTGGTTGTGCTTTCACACTCGTGGTAGCATAAGACAGACTCTACAACCCACACAAGTCGCTCAGGTAGTGCAGCTCATCCAGGATCAGTGCGAGCTGTGGCAAGCTTGCCATCAGAGCGAGCTGTGGCAAGAAGGCTTGCTGTGTCTGTCAGTATAGTGTCCAGATGCTTTAGTCCAGGTCTGGGAGGAGATCCCTCAGGAGACCATCCGCCGCCTCACCAGGAGCATGCCCAGGCATTGTACAGTAGGGAGGTCATACAAGCACATGGAGGCCACACACAATACTGAGCATCTTTTCCTTGTCATGAGGGATTTTCACTGAAGTTGGATCAGCCTGTAATTTAATTTTCCACTTTGATTTTGAGTATCATTCCAAATCCAGACCTCCATGGGATATTCATTTTGATTTACATTGACAATTGTTATGTTTTATTCTTCTGAACACATTCCACTATGCAATGAATAAAAATCTGCAACTGGAATATTTCATTCAGAGATATCTAGGATGTGGTATTTTAGTGTTCCCTTTATTTTTTTGAGCAGTGTACATCAAAGGAGAGAAAGGGTAGATAACTCAGAAGCAGCACATCTGCTAAAACAGGAATACACAAGGTATACATATAATTATTTAATGATACTCAATGCTGTACTAAAAACACAAAAAATAAAACATGTTGGAGTACTTCTTTAATTTTGATTGTTCCAACTTTATAATGACAGCTACTAAATTCAGTTCTGCTGCTCACATCCACAAGGGCAGTCTGACTATGGATTGTGATGTACAGACCTGTTGCAGTTCTCCTTACCTGAACTCCACAGCCTCCTAGGAAACCTAAAACTATTCAGAACACTGCAGTCTATAGTCGGATGAGAGAAGCTCAGGCACATGACCGCATTTTTGGTCTCTATATCCATTTAAAAAAAAAAAAAAAAGCCATACCAAGAAGACTGAACGCTAATTGCCATCTCATTGCTGTCTTTAATAGTGACATAACCAGCACTGAAGAGGGGAGAAGAAAAAAAAAAACAAAAAAAAACAAAGCGGGTAAGTACTAGATGGAGAATAGTGCAGAGGGTACGTGCACTCCAGGGATAGTCCTGCCCACCAGGCACTTACTGCCTCGTTCCCATAAAGATCCAAAGTTGATTTTCTCAGTGATATGATGACCATTTATGCCCAGGAAGGTGTGTGATCCTGTATGTTACTCCCTTACTTCCTTGTCCATAATGCTCCCTTTAATGGAGGAATTGCTAAATCATATATTCTTTTTAGAATTTTCTCTTACGGTATATAAAAATATCTATAAAATTGTTGCTATTAAAATATATTTTTTGGCTTCAAATTTGTATTCTCCATTAAAAAGGAGGATGACGCCAATCACTGGAATCAGCAGTTCTCTTAATGAAGATGGCACGAGCTGCTGAGCCCATTGATTGCTGCTGCCCCGGTGATGGGTTACAGACTGCACCGCTGCAGCCAGAGACATAGCACTGGACCGAGGAGGGCAACTACCAGCGCCATTTATTTTCAGTCTCTACTAACCTATCCAAGATATAAACCTGAAACCAGAAAACCCCTTATTCTATTTCCCACCACCCGGTGACAACGATAATGATCCGAGGAGAGAATTATAAATAATACATTCAGAAATAAGAGATCATGTGTTAGTCAGGAACTACCAGTGCATGTCCTCCACCCCAGGTCAGCTAATATTAGTAATGGTTTTGCCCTTTTTCTGTATATTTGCAGTATACGTTCTCAGGTTACTAGTGGTCATTTCAGAGATCTAGTGGTCCCTTTGTTACAGATCAGGAAGGAATAGCACTTTCTTTCTTTATGTAGGCCGGGCTTTTGAAAGGCACTGAAGTTTTGGCTTGTACATAAGGGCAGCGTCCACCTTATGTAGCTGGATATACCCCAAACCCAGAAGTATGCAAGAAGCAGTAAGGGTCACTCATTTCATAAGGGCCTTGGCGAGTCTGTCCCAGAACCAGGCCTGGATGTGAGGGTTTGTATAGTCGCACACGGTAATGAAACGAAGGATGTTGGGAAATGGTCTCTTCATGGGTTTATACTTCACTGGGATCAGTCTTCTCTCACGAGCACCTTCAGATGAGAAAAACATGTAAAAATGACAGCAGAAAACCTTTCTATATAGACTGCACTGACTCTTATAGGTTCTAAACATGGTCTTGTAAAAGCTTCCAATATTTGGAAACTTTGATTGAAACCCTCTGTTTCAGAGAAAATAAAGTTAGAAGATCCAGCTGGGAACCAGAGATTAGACTAGTCCAGCAACAATAATCCCCGGCTAGGTGTTTCCCAGCACCGTTTTATGTGATTGACAGGTCTCGAGTGCCATCCCTGGCCGGCTGTTCCCAGCATCGGTTCATGTGATTGACAGGTCTCGAGGGCCATCCCTGGCCGGCTGTTCCCAGCACCATTTAATGTGTGACAGGTTTCGAGCGCCATTCCTGGTTGGCTGTTCCCTGCACCGTTTCATGTGATTGACAGGTCTCGCTATGGGAGAGACCTGAGAATCGCCTTTAGCAGTGCTGGGATAAGACGGCCAGGTATGGTGCTGGACTAGTCTGGTCTTCAGCTATGGTTCCCAGACGAATATGGAAACTACATTAGTACAAAAATATAACTGTAATGGAGCAGCCAGGCTCTCATCCTGCTCATGGTTAGGGCAGCATGTCACCTGACAGATTCCCTTTAAGGGAAAACTTCAGTTATGAAGCCTAAAGGGTATGTGCACATGGTGTTTTCAGATGTCGTTCTACCCACATAGTTTTTACTGTAAGTAGACCTTTCAGGAAAACCTGAATAAGCTGCCAGGATCCCTATGAAAGTCTTCCCTTATGAATCAGACTCAGGCTCAGTTACTGCAACAGTGTAAGGCCGGGGTCACAGTAACATGTAGCATCCGATGCAATATGCTAATGACACTTGGCTCCTTCTGTTGCAAGCGGGAGCCGCGTGTCAGTGCTCTAATCCTCTCACACAGAGGATCGCAGCACAGCTGAGGAGGAGACGGAGAAAGTAATTTATCCATCTCCTCTGTTGCCAATGGGAATCGCACTGCACAGAGACGACATCCGAGTGCAATGCGATGCTTCACATGCACCCATAGACTTGTATGAGTGCGTGCGATCCGATTCTCCAGCGCAATCACAGCATGCTATGATTGTTTTTGCATGCCAAATCGGCATAAGAAAATAACTGCAGAACCCAGCTGCTCCACAGATAAACATTGGGGAGAGTTCAATCTGATTTTTTGATCAGATTGCATTGCAAATGGTAATGAGCCCTTAGTTTGACTTTGAAACGCTGCAGCTTTAGAGGAAAAGCATATTTTGAAAAATCGGCCGGTGATTATGCCTCTCAGATGACTAATCTGTCAGTCTAGGAGAAAAGAGCAGATAGAAGCAGTCAGGGACTGGTCGCTAAGGCTGGAGTCACACTACCGTATAACACGGCCGAGTGCTATGCAATAAAACATCGCTTAGCACTCGGACCAAGTGTTACTCTATGGGGCAGCTCAGATCTGCGATCATTTTCCCAAGGCGATTCGGCATAAGAACAATGGGCACATGCTGCAATTGGCAGCGAGACTCGGCTCACTCGCACCCATATTAGTCTATGGGTGCGAGTGAAACATCGCACTGCACTGGGCTATCAACAGAGTGCAGTACGATATACACCAATGCTGGCAGCAGAGGAGATGGAGAAATTACTTTCTCCATTTACTCCACACCTGTGCTACAATCCTGTCAAGCGAGAGGATCGGAACACTGACACTCCCAGCAGAGCAGGAGCCGAGGGTCATTAGCAGATCACATCTGAGGCTATATGGTGGTGTGACTCCGGCCTTATACTTGTCATTGGATATGCATAGTCCCTGGACGGTTTCCCAAGTATGTTTTCTCTGAAATGCTTCTGCATTCAACCTACATGGCTGCAAAAACACAGCTCAAAACATGTCAGCATGAATCTCCTGCCAGATTCCCCTGTTATCATTACTTGTAATACCATGGATATTGCTGTTAGTTGGTCACATCAGCAGAACGTACCTGGCCCAAGGCTAAGTGCAAATTTGGTCTGAAAATCACATTCACTGCTGTCCAGGTAATCATCAGATATGATTACCACCATCTTCCTACACCTGTAAAATAAACATCATTCTGATGACACTTTCTGTGCCTTCCCAGGAATGGATAAGCATGTAATCTAGAACTTGCCATACGTAGATGACTGTGTCCCCGGCTCGATCCTAGAGGGAAGCACTAACCTTACCTCTTCTCTATGAGCTCACTAGTTATGGTCCACAGGCAGGTTCCCGGGAGCACGTCTCTGTCAAACACACACAGCTTCAATCTATGCTCGGTCTGCTCCAATCGGCTGATCATCTCCTGCACAAACTCAATATCTTTGCTGCAGTAGCAGATAAACGCATCAAAAGATTCAGGCACGTGTCCTGCAAAATAAGAAAATAGTACTTCTATTTAATATAGTAACAGAATATAAAAAATCGTGGTGAATATGTCCTTCTGTCCGAAGCCGAGATGGTCGGCGCCCGCTTTGTGCGGTGCCGAAGTCAACGCGTGTGCATACCGCACTATGGCGCCATTTTATTGCAGACACTGTATATGAATTTGCAGACGGGATATCGCGGGATGCGCACACGTTAACTCCAGTGCCATTTTATTAAAGAATTGTACGTTGACGTTGTAGTACATTACTTCAATTATATGATGCCGGATTCAGTGCGTGCACATACCACGATCTCCAGCGCCATTTTATTGAAGACCCCGCATAAATGTACCAATAAAAATGCTCAGCACCCGGGCGTTTAACGAGTTCAATAGCTAGTATACATGGATGCGGCAGTGCCAATGTGTCTGACATTAATATTATTAGAGCTTAAAGGGAACTGGACAGAAGTTAGATGCTGCAGCGTTTCACCAAAAATCATTACAAAAGTAGGACAGGCACAGAAACAATGTAGACCGCAGCGGCTCCCCTCCGACTACTTCCCACCCAGATCAGTTAAGCAAACAGGGAGAGCAAACCTGGGTCAGCCAAGCAATAATTATTAAAATTATGCTTTCCCTGAGACGCAGAATCGGATAGGGATCTGAGGTTCCCCGTGGCTCATGGCAAATTGTAACTGATGACAGGTCACTGTTTAATAAGACATTACAAAACCTTACTACATAATTTGTGTTTCCAATTCTTCCCATTCTTAAAGAAGCATATCCATGAAATAGTGTGTGATTAATACACTCACCTACCGCCGCCTTCTCCTCAGTGACATTACGGGTCTGCAGACTCTCCGGGTGACTATGTATGAGCCGGAAGTCTCTTTTATAGTATAAGCCTATGGATCCTCATTCTGACACTCCAGAGACTTGTATTGTAAAAGCCACTTCCGGATCACACAGAGTGCAATATGACCAAGAGAGTCAGCAGAGCGGTGCCATCACTGAGAAGATTAAAAGAACGGGGCTGAGACCCCAGAGAAGGGGAGTATATTAAAGGGGTACTCCAGGGAAAAGAAAAAAAAAAAATTGTACTGTCTCTGTCCTCAAACTTTAAAGAGATGCCCAGTTCACTTATTATCATTATAACACTTGTAATTGTGTGTGACAGCAGCTGCTCCTCAATGCTCCCCCCTCCTGTCTGGAACCTTATGTTACACACCAGGGTGCAGCTCCACCCCACCCCTGTGAGTAACAGCCAGTCTGAAAAGAGGGTGCATGGCCACACCCCCTGTTCTCTGCAGAAATCAGCTATTATCAGGAGACTGGCTGATTGTGCAGCTCCATGGTGGTACTCTCTTGTAATATCCCAGATGGAGGGGTGAGCACAGAGGAGCAGCTGCAGTCCCCTGATAATGTCTCCCTTTCTGCAGTCAGAGGAGAGGGGGCATGCCTAATACTATACCAACGGTTGGCTCTTCCCAGCACCGCTGCAGCTTGTTAACATGTCTCTCTTGCGCTGGGAAGAGATGGCCAGGAGAGGCGTCAAGACTAGTCTCATCTCCAGCTATGATCTGTTTCACGCAGCCAGGCTGCGATTCATAATGCCTGCTGTTTGGGCAGCATGAGTTGCCTACCAGATTCCCTAGAAGTTAAAGACATTGGCTACTTTTTCTTTACAAATGTGCTGAGGACATGATTTTGCAATGATTAGTAATATAAGTATTACAGGTACTCCTCCTGCAAAAATGATAATATTTAAAAAAAAACACTAATACTTTACATTTTTCATTCATTCAATTGTTCAATTTTTTTTATGGCAGCTTCCCTTTAATGAAGCCTTTCTGAAAGATTGCACAGCTCTCTTGTTCGCAAAATAGTCACTGATGGAAGAGCATGTGGCCAGACCTGTCCATCAGCCTCCTGCCATTGAAAAAGTGATCATCATCAAAATGCCAAATTTTCAATTGGGGGAAGATGACGTGACAGGTCTGACCATCAGCAGACGATATGAGAAAAGCAGAGCTGTGCCGGCTTTCTGAAAGGCCTCACTGATAAGTGCCGGAGGAGAACCTGTAACACTTGTATATTAGAAAGGGCCAAATTATATAATAAACTGAAAAATGTCTCAAATGACGTTAAACCTCTTAAGCAGTCGTGAGACATCCATACGTACCCCCGCTGCTGCCCACAGTATTGTCTTGAAGAGGCGGCGGTTGAAGTCCACTCCACTTTTTTAAATATTTTTTACAGTCTGATCCTAAAAGAGAAACAATAAATTCAGCAGTTATTAATGGTAGGTAAACGCAAAAGACAATTCAGGTAATAACACAGGACCCAACAATCACAATAAGGCTATATTCAGATGTTGCGTTTTTCATGCAAATTAAAAGCTGCTTTTTACAGTACCAGCAAAAGCTATGAGACTTCAGAAATCTCATGCGCACACTTGATTTTTTTTTTTTCCTGAATGAACTGGAAAACTGCAGCATTTTTTAAATCAGCTGTAGCATTTTTTAAATCAGCTGTATGTCACTTCTTTCAGTGTTTTTCATCCATACAAAAAAAGGTGCAAAAAAATGCAACTGTAATTAAATTAACTTTATTAAACATGTTCTGTACACAAATGACACATAATCTGCACCAAAATGCAGCAAATTTTTTTTTTTTTTTTTTTTTTTTTTTTATAAGCATCTTCTTTACTTCCCAGAAAGCAGGTTTTGCTTGCAGAAAAACGCAGTGTATGAACATAGCCCAAGTCCTCCTTACCTGCCAGCATAGCTCTGCTGTGCCTCCACTACAGAACTAAAGTGTATTCTACTGCTCTGTTGATGCCTATGGCAGAAGATAATTTACAGGTCCACTATGCATAGGATCAGGGTGCATTGTAAAGGTGGAATACATTCTAATATAGCACTATGATGGCCTGGAACAAGCTGAGAGATACTGCTTTGCATATGATCAACCGGGAGCACTGAGACTAGAAAAGGATGCTTCCAATGTTAAAATACCCGTCTAGATGGCCAAAAGTTAACAATGAGTTATATTGGCACAAATGACTATATACGTATTATTATAAGACCGCATTGTGATTTTGGAAATAAGCCTTTAAAGTTGGGGCTATAAGGCGACATGGCACTCCACGGCAGTTCTCTAAGGCTAGTTTCACATTTGCGCTTTATAGCGCAGCGACGGCCTGCGCACGGCCGCCGCTAAGCCCCGTCCCCTGCCGGCTCCCTGCCCGCCCCTTCCGGTCATCGCCGCCTTCTAGCGCACATGGGCGCTTGCGATCTGCGCACCCTATCTTTAGCATAGGGTGCGCAGATCGTGCGCTAGCAGGATTTTTCCATGCGCTGCGCACTTTTGAAGGTGCGCCCGTGTGCGCCGAACGCAGCATGTTGCATTTCGGCGCACCTTCAAAAGTGCGCAGCGCACGGCCAGCGCACGATCTGCGCACCCTATGCTAAAGATAGGGTGCGCAGATCGCAAGTGCCCATGTGCGCTAGAAGGCGGTGATGACCGGAAGGGGCGGGCAGGGAGCCGGCAGGGGGCGGGGCTTAGCGGCAGCCGTGCGCAGGCCGTCGCTGCGCTATAAAGCGCAAATGTGAAACTAGCCTAACAAGTTGCATGACCAAACACATTTGTGCAACTGGTCTATGACTTGCTGTTCCGCAACTATTTTGGAGCTCTGATTTTGCTATACATAAAAAGTCACGCAGCAGATATGTCGCATGTGATGCCTTTGAAGACTTGGGCAAATGCGACTTACAACCAGTGACAGAAAACGCAACGTTTGGAAACCTGTGTGACTCTGTTGCAGTATTACAGACAAAGGAAAAAGTCATAGCATATATAAAGTAGGGATCATCGATAAAACAGGATTCTATTAATGCAAAAAAATCAGAAAAGACAGAATAATTAAAAACAAGGCAACATGTTGATGCCCAGATTCCCTGGTAATTTACATCCACTTATCCTTGCACTAAAATCCTTCTTCTCATCTACCAAGTATTGGCACACGTGACCACTGGTAGCAGCAGGAAGTCGGTGGCTGACACTGCACGCCACTGAAAAGCAATGCTCACTGCGATGAACAGTCCCGGTGAGTATTCCGGACGCTGTGCTCTGCTTGTGAGCAGCGCATGACGTCCCTGCCATGCGCTCCTTACAAGCATAAAGCAGTTGCTGGCAACGGAGCAGGACGCTGCAAGGGAGCGGAGAAATGTAAGTGTAATGGTGTTTTTTTTTGTTTTTGTTTTTTTTTTTAATCTTTTCTAATGGGGCCACGCATACCAGGACCGAGTTGGGGCCAATCATACCAGGATAAGGATGGGACCCTGCATACCAGGACCGGGATGGGGCCAATCATACCAGGATAAGGATGGGACCAATCATACCAGGATAAGGATGGGACCCTGCATACTAGGACAAGATGGGGGCCCTGTATACCAGAATAGGGCTGGGGCCATTCATACTAGGACGAGATGGGGGCCAGGTATACGAGGATAGGGATGAGGGTGATCATTCCCGCCAGGATAGCAATAAGGGAATAAGTACCCATAGCGGCTGCACTCTTTTAAGGAGTATCGGCGCTCGCTAAGGGGTTAAAATACAAAATATAATGCAGGTAAAAAAAAATAAATGACAGTCAATTAAAAGACAACGAACAACTTACCGATTAATGGTGTTAAGTCTGTAAGAATATCATGCCTCTCTATTTTTTCCAACAGTTCCAGGAGTTGCCCAACACTCGGCGGTCCAGCAAGCTCCTGGGAACACTTTTTCTCCCATTCCTCCAGGACTGCTAGGGTCGGGTTGCGAGCATTTTCAAAATTCTTGATCTCTAAATAGGTAAAGTCCATTTCTTCTGCCAGAAGAATCCATCCTGCAGCCACCACAGTGTCTGGGTTCAGGTACAGAGACAGTTTGTGCCTGGTATTGAAATTTAATGCCACCAGGGGAACCATGGAGAAGTCTGCTTCACCTGAACTCGGCCCACAAGCCATGGTGATCAGAGAGTTTTCAATCCCAACTCGCACCGCCGTTTACTGAGCCGATCACATGTGGTCCAAGCTTTAGCTGAAACGTAAAGGGGAATCTTTTAACATGAAGAACTTTACAATATAAATAAAATCAGTTTTCTTTAGTTCTAAATGGAATGTCTTTATCCATATGTCAGGCCACCTGGGACCGTTGTGGCTCTGTTGAATGATTACATCCGGCTGCTGCTGTAGCTAACAACACCTCATCGGTGGGGACTCCAGGTGTCAGACCCACTACTGACGACCTATCCTAAAGGTTATCCATAACATATGACTGGAGAACCCCTTTATTATTATGTCCACAGAGTGTGGTTACGAGATGAACATTAATGGTCACAGTGTTAAATCAGCTATGGGAGGAGAAAATATATGAGCAGCTATTTAAAAATCATTTCCAATGTTTTAAATATCCCTCTATGTATGACCCTTTAATGAGGGGCACCGATGCAGCAAAAAAAAAAAATACAGGGCTCCACGTGCCTCTGTACCACGCTCCGATGGGTGACAGACGCATGGAGCAATTCTCTGCTAAAAGCTGCTTCTCGGATTTTTTTGCAGATTCATTAAAAATATCTATCTGCTGTTTTTTATGCCGAATTCAAGAATTTTGAGCAAAAGATTAGAAATGCTCTTTATTTTTGTCTTTTACTACGTTTTGAGCCTTTTAGGGTACGTTGCCAGGTTCAGAATCTGCTGCGGTTTTGACGCTGCAGAATGTCCCCGTGGACATGCATTTACCTTTTTCACACATGCGGATTTTCCTCATCAATGCAAATCTATGGGGAAATTTTGCATGTGTGCCCACAAGAGAAATTGACATGCTGCGGATGTGAAAGACGTGCCGCATGTCAGTATCCGCGGGTAATCCACAGGTGCACATAGACGCACAGTGGACGTGGGATTCCTAGAAATCCCATCCACTATGCTGTAACATCTGTCCGCTGCGGTTTTGACACTACATAAATACGCAATTTCAAAACCGAAGCAAATCCTGAACGTGTGAACGTACCCTTAAGAGCAAAAGGTTGCATGATAGAGCTAAAGAGTCACACGCAAGTCATAAAAAAGAAAAAAAACCTCCAGAAAGGGACTGGAATAGATATGGAAAACAATGTTGCGACTTTTGAAAAAGTTGCAAATGGTGAATGCTGCAAACAACTGGACTGTAAAAAAAAAAAAAAAAAAAAAAAAGACCTTTGTCTTGCAAACAGCAATTTCAAAGGCTCTTTCCACCTTGGATATTTATAACCTGTGTATGGATAATAAATGTGTGATTTCTGTAACCCCCGGGATAACTAGAACGTAGCTGTCAATCCCCCTCGATGCGCGGCCGCAGTGGAGGTAGATTGGGGTGGGGTTTTGTTGTTATATGAGGGATCCGATCAAACAAAGCTTTCTTGACTTTTCACTGATGAAACTATAAAAATCCATAAAATCAAAGGCATAAAGAACATCATTAGGCTACGTTCCCACGATCAGTAAGGCTATGTACCCACGTATGCAGAAAATTCTTGACTGAAAACTGGACTCCTTCCCAGAAAATGCGTGTTTTTTTCAGCGTGGTTTTTTGCACATAAAACGCTCGGGTTTTTTTCCCAGAGCGTCCCCATTCTCATAGAAATGTGTATTTTTCTGCGAAATTAATGAGCATGCTGCGTTTTTTTCGCGGAAAAAAAAAACATCAATATGCACAAAAAGTGCAGAATTCATTAAAATGAATGGGATGCTTCTTGTAAGCGTTTTTTCTGGCAAAAAATGCTTAAGTGCACACACACCCTAATTGGTGAGTTTTTGACGTTGCAGAATTTCTGCACCAATTCTGTAAATTAGTGTTTTTTTTCATGTTTTTGATGCTGCATTTTTTGTCTGTTCGGTGTGTCATTCTTAAAGATGCTTTGATTTTTAGGGTGAGTGCACCCTAAAGTGACCTGCGGTTTTCCTGACGATTTGCCAGCGTTTTTCCCCCTGAGGACTGACACCTGAACAATGGAACAGGTGGCAAACCGCTGCGGAATCTGCAGAAAGAATCGACATGCTGCGGATTTAAAACCGCAGCAAATCCGCATGGAAAAATCCGCAGCATGTGCACAGCGGGTTTTGAAATCCCATTGGCTAACATTGTACTGTACAATGTCTGCGGAACTGCTGCGGATCCGCAGTGCCAAATCTGTAGCGTGTGCATTAAACTTCCTGATATTTGACATTCTTACAGTGGGGAAAAAAAAAATATTTAGTCAGCCAACAATTGTGCAAGTTCTCCCACTTAAAAAGATGAGAGAGGCCTGTAATTGACATCATAGGTAGACAAAAACTATGAGAGACAAAATGAGAAGACTAATCCAGAAAATCACCTTGTCTGATTTGGCAAGATTTATTTTGCAAATTGTGGTGGAAAATAGTACCGGTATTTGGTCACCTAAAAACATGGAAGATTTCTGGCTCTCACACACCTGTTAGGCTTGTTTCACATTAGCGGTTTTTTGCGCAGCGCATCCATGCACGTGTCATGCGCACCTATGTTTAACATGGCGTGCACATGGTCTAGCGTTTGCACGCGTTCATATGAGTTTTCGTGCGCATGTGTTTAAGGTGTGTGCCTAGGCGCGCCAGACGCAACCTTTTGCATTTTTGGGTCCGTCCAACGGCGTAAAAAATCCCAACGCATTACAGTCTATGGGAACGCAGGTGTGCACATGGACATGCGCACGCCTATGTTACAAAACGCATGCGTTTTAAGAGTTAACATGGCTTGAAACTGGTTAAAAAAACACAAACGCATGCAAAACGCATGATGCGTTATTTGCATATGTTTCTATTGCGCACGAAGAACACTAATGTGAAAGTAGCCTAACTTCTTGAAGAGGCTCCTCTGTCCTCCACTCATTACCTGTAGTAATGGCACTTATTTGAACTTGTTATCAATATAAAAGACACCTGTCCACAACCTCAAATAGTCACACTCCAAACTCCACTATGGTGAAGACCAAAGAGCTGTTGAAGGACACTAGAAACAAAACTATAGCCCTGCACCCGGCAGGGAAGACTGAATCTGCAATAGGCAAGCAGCTTGGTGTGATGAAATCAATTGTGGGAGCAATAAAAAGAAAATGGAAGACATACAAGACCATTTATCTCTCTCGATCTGGGGCTCCACGCAAGATCTCACCCCATGGGGTCAAAATGATCACAAGAACGGTGAGCAAAAATCCCAGAACCACATGGGGGACCTAGTGAATGGCCTGCATAGAGCTGGGACCACCATAACAAAGGTAACACACTACGCCGCCACGGACTCAGATCCTGCAGTACCAGACGTGTCCCCCTGCTTAAGCCAGTACATGTCCGGGCCCGTCTGAAATTTGCTAGAGAGCATTTGGATTTTCCAGAAGAGTATTGTCATATGGACTGATGAAACCAAACAAACTTCTTGGTAGAAACAAAACTCGCGTTTGGAGGAGACAGTATGCCGAGTTGTATCCAAAGAACACCATACCTATTGTGAAGCATGGGGGTGGCAACATCATGCTTTTGGGCTGTTTCTCTACAATCGGACCAGGACGACTGATCCGTGTACATGAAAGAATGAATGGGGCCATGTATCATGAGATTTTGAGATCAAACCTCCTTCCATCAGCAAGAGCATTGAAGATGAAACGTGGATGGGTCTTTCAGCATGATAATGATCCAAAGCACACCGCCAGGGCAATGAAGGAGTGTACTCATAAGAAGCATATGAACTTCCTGGAGTGGCCTAGCCAGTCTCCAGCTCTCAACCCCATAGAAAACCTTTGGAGGGATTTGAAAGTCCGTGTTGCCCTGTGACAGGCCCAAAACATCACTGCTCTAGATGAGATCTGCATGGTGAAATGGGCGAACATACCACCAACAGTGTGTGCCAACCTTGTGAAGACTTACAGAAAACGTTTGACCTCTAATTGCCAACAAAAGATATATAACAAAATATTGAGATGAACTTTTGTTAATGACCAAATACTTATTTTCTACCATAATTTGCAAAATAAATCAGACAAGGTGATTTTCTGGATTTGTTTTCTCATTTTGACTCTCATAGTTGTGGTCTACCTATGATGTCAATTACAGGCCTCTCTCATCTTTTTAAGTGGGAGAACTTGCACAATTGGTGGCTGGCTAAATACTCCCCACCCCACTGTATGTGCGGATTACATACGTTTTTACCTGTGCAATTTACGTATTTAATGTAAATCTATGGGGAAATTCCGAACAGAAAACTCAGCGTACCCACAAGAGAAATTAAAGTACTGTGGATTGGAAATACGCACCGCCGATCAGTTTACGCAGCAATGAAAAAGTACAGTGGGCATGGGATTTCTATAAATCCCCTCGACTTTGCTGCTCATGTAAAATGCTGCATTTTTGTGGCAGCGTCTAAAGCGTGATAAAAGCTCATCCTTCACCACCTTATTACAAGGGGACGTGGTATTTTATTGTACCATCTATACATAAACTACTTCAAGTGGTATCCTATTTGTGCATCCTTTTTCAGCTGAGTGCCGGCAGCCTTATTTGATACAAAAAAAGAAAAAAAAAAAAAAAAAAAAGTATAACCCTTTAAAAAATATTTTATTAAATAATGAATAAAATTAATTCAATACATTAATACTACTGGATACTAAAAGAATGGGGACACAAAATCATATGCCATATCAAGTAGTGCACTGGCACCTTAGCAAGCAAGTTATATTCAAGAAAACATAAAACCGATATCAGGGGTTACATTCCCAATATATGGAACAGTAATCACATTAGAGATCAATGCACTAAAACAATCAAGAAGGCAACACTTACATAGATATACAGTACAGACCAAAAGTTTGGACACACCTTCTCATTCAAAGAGTTTTCTTTATTTTCATGGCTATGAAAATTGTAGATTCACTCTGAAGGCATCAAAACTATGAATTAACACATGAGTAATTATATAATTAACAAAAACGTGTGAAACAACTGATATGTCTTATATGCTACAGTAGGTTCTTCAAAGTAGCCACCTTTTGCTTTGATTACTGCTTTGCACACTCTTGGCATTCTCTTGATGAGCTTCAAGAGGTAGTCACCGGAAATGGTTTTTACTTCACAGGTGTGCCCTGTCAGGTTTAATAAGTGGGATTTCTTGCCTTCTAAATGGGGTAGGGACCATCAGTTGTGTCGTGCAGAAGTCTGGTGGATACACAGCTGATAGTCCTACTGAATAGACTGTTAGAATTTGTATTATGGCAAGAAAAAAAGCAGCTAAGTAAAGAAAAACGAGTGGCCATCATTACTTTATAAGAAATGAAGGTCAGTCAGTCTGAAAAATTGGGTAAACTTTGAAAGTGTCCCCAAGTACAGTGGCAAAAACCATCAAGCGCTACAAAGAAACTGGCTCACATAAGGACCGCCCCAGGAAAGGAAGACCAAGAGTCACCTCTGCTGCAGAGGATAAGTTCATCCGAGTCACAAGCCTCAGAAATCGCAGGTTAACAGCAGCTCAGATTAGAGACCAGGTCAATGCCACACAGAGGTCTAGCAGCAGACACATCTCTACAACAACTGCTAAGAGGAGACTTTGTACAGCAGGCCTTCATGCTAAAATAGCTGCTAGGAAACCACTGCTAAGGACAGGCAACAAGCAGAAGAGACTCGTTTGGGCTAAAGAACACAAGGAATGGACATTAGACCAGTGGAAATCTGTGCTTTGGTCTGATGAGTCCAAATTTGAGATCTTTGGTTCCAACGACAGTGTCTTTGTGAGATGCAGAAAAGGTGAACGGATGGACTCTACATGCCTGGTTCCCACCGTGAAGCATGGAGGAGTTGGTGTGATGGTGTGGGGGTGCTTTGCTGGTGACACTGTTGGGGATTTATTCAAAATTGCAGGCATACTGAACCAGCATGGCTACCACAGCATCTTGCAGCGGCATGCTATTCCATCCGGTTTGCGTTTAGTTGGACTATCTTTTATTTTTCAACAGGAAAATGACCCCAAACACACCTCCAGGCTGTGTAAGGGCTATTTGACCAAGAGGGACAGTGATGGGGTGCTACGTCAGATGAACTGGCCTCCACAGTCACCAGACCTGAACCCAATCGAGATGGTTTGGGGTGAGCTGGACCGCAGAGTGAAGGCAAAAGGGCCAACAAGTGCTAAGCATCTCTGGGAACTGCTTCAAGACTGTTGGAAGACCATTTCCGGTGACTACCTCTTGAAGCTCATCAAGAGAATGCCAAGAGTGTGCAAAGCAGTAATCAAAGCAAAAGGTGGCTACTTTGAAGAACTTAGAATATAAGACATTTTTTCAGTTGTTTCACACTTTTTTTGTCAATTATATAATTCCACATGTGTTACTTCATAGTTTTGATGCCTGCAGAGTGAATCTACAATTTTCATGGTCATGAAAATAAAGAAAACTCTTTGAATGAGAAGGTGTGTCCAAACTTTTGGTCTGTACTGTATATTTGGAAGAAAGGTCCCCACTGCCCCAAGAAGGACGTTATGTGTGGGATTCACTGGTCTTCATTTTGCAGTCACTAAGTAATGACGGGATATACCGGGTTTCACAACACACTTTACATATCTGTTGCAACTTGAACTTGTGGGAAGATTTTACAACGTGTCTGACGTACGGGATTCAGTTCCCCAGTGGTAATACATGTGTGTAGCCATGCAGTCAGCAATTGGGTATAAGCCTCTGTTCACATTACAGCAGTGCTGTATACCTCTGACATATGCCATTGTACTATGTTTCTTTGTTTTTATACTGTGTCCTTCTGCTTGGTAAAGTATGCCGCCCCATACCGGCTCAGCAAGATGCATAGTCCCGTCAGGGGTGTACACCTGGAAATAATCTAGAGATAAACCTCCCACAATCCAAAAACAGAAGGTGAACAGGAACAAAGCGTAGAGGATGCCACATGTGGTAGCAACGTACACCAAGTTAGAGCCTATGTCACTGAATAAAATGGACCCAAGTCCAAGCCTCGCTGAGCGCTGGAGGACTGCAGACGTCCATCTCTTTATATACGTGTGCAGTGATGCTTGGTTTTCACATTGTGGTTCCAGAGGAAATTATTGGCGCTTTGTTCTAAGAGGATTTAGAGCAGGTACGCGCTGACAAAGCGCTAATAAATTGCTCAAAAGATAAATGTCTATATAAAAAGAACTTGCTGTTCTTTTGTTCAGGCTTTTAGTCTTTTAAGGCCATGTGCACACGATGCAGATATCCAGCGGATCCGCAGCGGATTTTACCGCGCAGAAACGCTGCATATCCACATTGTGATGTACAGTAGCATGTTAGTCAATAGAAAAAAAAAACGCTGTGCAGACGCTGCGGATTTTTCCGCGCGGTTTTCTTGTGGTTCAAAATATGCAGCATGTCACTTCTTTTGTGCGGTTTTCCACCTGCTCCATTCTCCAAATCCGCAAGAAAAAAGGAAGAAATCTGCAGGAAAAATACAGGTCACTTGACCTGCGGATTTCTTCAATTCTGCGCGGAAAAATCCGCAGGGCTAAAAAGTCCGTCTGCACTCAGCCTAACAGCTTCAAGTTTCAAAAGATGCCATAACAGTTCAAAGAAGTGACCTGACCATGCTCCAGGCCTCCTCCGCTATGACGATGCTGTACATTTTGTAATAGAAGTCATTGGAAAGGCTGAACACGCGCCCGGCATTGGTTTTGCAGGAAAAACCTCTAGCAGTTTCTTCTTTATTGAATGGAGTTAAAGCACTGCTCCGGCAGTATCTCTAAAGGCCCCGTCACACTAAGCGACATACCAGCGATCCCGACACCGATATCAAGGTGTCAGGATCGCTAGTAAGTCGCTATGTGATCGCTGGCCATCGCTGAAAAAAAAATAGAATCAAAATAAAAAATATACCGTAGTTATTCTCACCTTCTGACGTCCCGTTCAGCCATCCTGCCACTCTCCATGCTCCGGTCCCAGTGATCCTTTGCACGAATGACCGCGAGATGTCACGGTCTCGAGGAATAAGAAAGTCTCGCGGTCATTTGTGCAACGGATCACTGGGACCGGAGCGTGGAGAGCGGCGGGATGGCTGAACGGGACATCGGAAGGTGAGAATAACTATATTTTTTATTTTTTTTATTTTTTACACCTGATCGCTGGTCTCCCGCCTGTCACACACAGCGATGCATGCTGGCCAGCGGGAGACCAGCGACCAAAGAAACGTCCAGAGATTTCTTGCAGCGATCAGCGATACCGGCAGGGGGGCTGATCGCTGTCACACATAGCGATCTCGCTGGTGAGATCGCTGTTATGTCACAAAAGTTGTGACTCAGCAGCGATCTCGCTACCGAGATCGCTTAGTGAGACGGGGCCTTTAGTGAAATACCACACCAAGAGTGAAATAATAACAAAAAAAAACACTCAAAGGGGGGGGGGGGGGGGGGGGAAAAAAAGGGACTTAACCCCGATGTCCAAACACGAGCCCAATGCCATTCTTGGGCACATATTTTATCAAGCGTGATGGGCACATGTTGAGCATAAGTATTCTGATCCGCTAGGAAAAGTCTGTCCACTTAGCTAGAAGACCCTCTATGTACAAGTGCTTACTACTAGAGTTGAGCAAATTTGTTGGGGTCCCTGCTTATTGGGCAAGCTATAGCAGGAAACCAGATACATGTGTCGCGGCTGTGTCACCGTCACAGCACAGGCACGGAGAACCTGTGTGTTGGGCTCTCCATGTATGTGCTGCGACAGTGACACAGCCGTGACCCTGCAGATTTGGGAAAAGCTTATTAACACATTGTTTTGCTTCTGATCAGTAGTCAGATGCAAAATAGTGACGGACAACAATGATTTTAGAATTAAAAATATAACATTTGATAAATAAAAAGATTTAGAATTTCTGAAAGTGGTATTGAAAAAAAAAAAAAAAAAATCGAGGTACAGGAACCAAAAATCAATATGTAGCAGTCTAGTATACACAATTCTTTATATGTTTAATACTATGTTAATCAAATGAGTCAAGATAAATAGGGGGATTATATGCCAAATAATGAAAAAGTGTAAATGCAAAGAAATTGCCAGTAGTGATAGAGAGACTAATCAGTTTCCAAATTTAATAACGTTTTGAAAATAATGAATTACCTAGTGCTATTAGATTGACTACCACTAGATGGCGTTACATTTAAACCTCATTTATGACCATATAGATTATTGATGAACACAGGCTGTGAAGCGCCTCCTTATTGCTGGCATTTCCTAGGCAATAAATGCATGCCTAGTGTCTAAAGGAGATAGTGCCTGAGATAATAAATTAGCTAGTGAAATCAGGAAACATGGCATACCTCAGTTGTTGCAGAAATACAGAGCTGTCCCACTCCTGTGTCCTCCTAACCCCACTGTGATCCCCTGGTCTAGATTATGAGGCGCCAATGGGCTGCCATGCAGCCGGGACCTATGGGGCTGGGCACATAGAGCAGTAATCTATGAACTACATATAGGAAAATATTACAGTGTCAGAGCAATAAAATCATCCCTTTTCCAATAAAAAATGGGTATCGCAAAGCCCCCAAATAGTTCCATTGACCGAAAAGTAAAAATTTGGGTTCTCAGACATGGAGCAAAACAAACTTTTGTTTGTTTTAAGAAAAACAAAAATAAGTACACAAGTTTATACGGTCATGGTGCTGAGCGGCAGAGTCCCATCACCAGGCCATTATCTCTCAATGAATGCCCTAATAACACCCAAGAAATGACAGCAATTTGGGGCGCGGCTTTTTCAATATTTCACCCTAATAGGAAACATTTAAAGAAAAAAAAAAAAAAAAAAGTCATCGCTCTTGGAAAACACGAAAGTGCAAGAGCAAAAGTTTGCCTGATCCCGAAGGCGTTAATAATTCTTGCTCCCCCGAAATCACCATGTGCCTGAGGGCAGAGAACATCACCACAAGCGGAGGAGACAGACGGCGCCCCCCGCCAGAAGAGCCACCCTCCAGCCCTAGGGGGCAACTGCGCCCCCTGCAGGGGAACATCACCCAAAGGGGCTGAAGGGGAAGCCATGGTCCTGCATGTACAGGAAACACAGCATCATTCTGTGTGCCCAGCACTGGACCAGTAGCCATATCAACCGCACCGTGTGACCCGAGCCCTCGCTCCTCCGTGTGGTCCCCACACTCACCCGTGTGTTCCCCGCGGTCCGCACACTGCAGCGCCCCCGTCACTGGCTCACCACTACCTCTCCCTGTCAGAACTGAAACTGGCCGGATCAGGACTCTACCATTAGTAGCGATAAATGGGGGAGGACAAAGTATTGATGCCTACAGAGGATTATATTACGGCCCGATTATTACCTCAGTCACTCTCCACTGTCCGGTCTAATTCCTGCATTATGCCGTGGACGCCGCTGGAGCCCAGAGAGTTGTGGGTCAGAGAGAGATCTGTGACGGGGTTATAACACCCCCCCCCCCTCCTCAGCAACATGGACTCTTCTCAATAGCAGGAAGTTTTACTGAGAAAAGTGTGTGGGAAATGATGCGCAGAGAGTTACCACAGAGTGTGATCGCTCCAGACAGCGTCATTCCGGGCGTCACCGCCGTGTGTGCCGGGAGGAGGAGGAGCCCTGTCTGGGGCCAGCATTGTGCGTCTCTGCTGTTTCCTGTTATGTCTCTTCCCTTAGGTAGTGATGGGCAGTCTGGTGCCTTTCCTTCAGTATTTCTCTGGATTCTGCTGAGAAGAGAGTGATCAGCTCTAGTCCGTCACACAGAAGCTGCGGCTCCTGGGATCAGGGTGTGTGCAGACGCTGCGGATTCCGCAGAAAGAATTGACATGTCACTTCTTTCTGCGGTTTCAAAACCGCAGCAAATCCGCGCGGATTTTTCCGCAACGTCTACACAGTGTTTTTTTTTTACCATTCATTTGAATGGTACTGTACACCGCAGCTAAAACTGGTGCGGGTCTGCAGCGTGTGCACATACCCTTAGGCTGTGTGCACACGCTGCGGATTAGGTGCGGATTCATCCGTTCGGATTTTGTAAAATCTGCAGGTGAAACCGCAGGTCAAAATACCTGCGGTTTTACCTGCGGATTGCTCTGCGGTTTTTCATCTCCTCAACAGAGGAGATGGCAATCCGCAGAAAGAATTGACATGTCAATTCTTTCTGCGGATTGAAAACCGCAGATAATCCGCGCGGAAAATTCCGCACCGTCTGCATTGCGGTTTTTGATTCCCATAGGGAATCATTGTACTGTACACCGCAGCAGAAACTGCTGCGGGTCCGCAGCGGCCAAATCCACTGCGGAACCGCAGCAAAATCCGCAGCGTGTGCACACAGCCTTAGAGTTCTGTTAAAATGATCAGAAATAGTTAGTACATCTGATCGTTATATAACAAACTCTTGGTAACGGGGGACTCAGTCTGGGGAAAAATATTCACAAGTTATTTATTCAAGTTAGTAATTTCCTTTTTTTTCTTTTTTTAAATCTTCAAGCCTCCCAGTCCTTCTCAGCTGCTGTGTGTCCCACAGAATGTCGGAGCTCGGTGTCAAACGAGGAAGATCACATGGCTTCCGGCACACAGCAGCTGATAAGTACTGGAAAGCTTATTACTTTTTTTTAAATGTATAACTTTCATCAGATTTCACTTGCCAGAGCAATATCAGAGAGCTGACCTGTGATTGGTTGCTACGGGGCAAAGAAAAATCTTCCTATAAGGCTATGTGCACACGTTGCGGATTCCGCTGCGGCTTCACACCTCTACTATGTTAAAGGTGTGAAACCGCTGCGGAAACCGCACAAACAATTGACATGCTGCGGTTTGTAAACCGCAGCAAAACCGCGTGGAAAAAAACGCAGCGTGAGCACAGCGCTTTTGAAAACCCATAGGCTTTCACTGTACTGTACATGGTCAGCGGAACTGCTGCGTTTCCGCAGGGGCAAAACCGCTGCGCAAACGCAGCAGAATCTGCAACGTGTGCACACAGCCTAAAACAGCCTGATAATTATTCACCCTATCCAGTCAGGAGCTGATAGGAAATGCATCATGTGAACTAAATGAACTATGAACTGCTGAACTAAATGTTCTATTGAGAATGAATCTGGACAGCCTAGTTCAATCTGACACATCTCCCTGAGCCCAGCAGCGCCACCTGTGGTAGTGTAGAGTACTGACTCCTAGTGACTGTATGAGGGAGCGGAGAAGCAGTTCAGCATCCACCATTTTGAGAACAGAACAGGAGCCAGTGGTAAAGATTTTAGCAAGAGTGATGATCTTCTAGGCTACAGGAGGCTGATCCTCTACAGGAGGCTGATCTTATCACAAAGACAGGTGAGGGGCATGAACCACACACAGAAACACTCTCTCTCTCATACACACATATGAGCTGTGTCTGTCTACTGTGCAATTTCAGTTTTCATTAATAATATTATTACCGTATATACTCGAGTATAAGCCGACCCCCCCCCTAATTTTGCCACAAAAAACTGGGAAAACTTATTGACTCGAGTATAAGCCTAGGGTGGGAAATGCTCCATAGATTATTCCCCCTTATGCTGCCCCCATAAGAAGCTCCTTAGATTATGCCCACATATGCTGCCCCCATAAGAAGCTCCTTAGATTATGCCCCCATATGCTGCACCCATGAGAAGCTCCTTAGATTATGCCCCCATAAGAAGCTCCTTAGATGATTCCCCCATGTGCTGCTGCATGTAAAAATAAAAAAATGACATACTCACCTCTCCGTCACTGGGTGTCAGATTCTCACCTGTCCTGCGTCCATGGCTGCTCACCGCTATCTGCCACGTCATCAGTCAGTGACGTTCAGACTGCAGGGGGCGCGGCGCGCACTAACCACGTCACCGCGCCCTCTGCTGTCTGAAGTCACTGACCGATGACAGACAGCAGCAAGCAGCCATGGACGCAGGACAGGTGAGTATCGCTATACTTACCCGTCCTGACGCTGTCGCTTGAGCCCCCAGCTTCTCTGCGCTCTCTCTTCCTGCGCTCAGCGGTCACGTGATACCGCTCATTAAAACTCATGAATATGCGCATATTCATGAGTTTTAATGAGCGGCACCACGTGACCGCTGAAGGCAGGAAGAGAGAGCGCGGAGAAGCTGGGGGCTCAAGCGACAGCGTCAGGACGGGTAAGTATGACCTGACACCCCCCGCCCCCCCTCCCCCTCCGACCCCCCGGTGTATATGACTCGAATATAAGCCGAGAGGGGGACTTTCAGCCCAATTTTATATTCGAGTATATACGTTACTATTATATTTGTTGTGTGCTATATAGTGTTTTACTACCTTCTTCTCCAGCATCAGGAGCTATAATAAAGAGCAAGTGTGAGACAGAGCAGGGCGCGTCCTGGAGCTGGAGGAGGGGTCACGCTCTGGCTCCTCCCACTTGCTGTTTAGTTCATAATGAACTAATCTCTGTCAGGATGGTGAACTCGAACTACCCATCACTACTAGTAGGGTTAGTGGGGACATTACAGCTCTCCAGCAGAGAATAAGCACCAGAGATTGTGACTTGTGGAGGCCGAAGCACTAGGCTGAAATTAGTTCTGCTCAATATTAAAATCATTATAATTATTTTCTATAAATTGTATTAATATTGGGCAGAAATAAGTATACTGACATGGCCTATATACAGGATGAGCCCCCTACATAGACCTCTATATACAGTATTAGCCCACACATAGAATCTTATATAAAGTATAAGTCCACACATAGCCTCCTATATAGTATGAGCTCTGATAGCCTCCTTATATACAGTATAAGCCCTCATATAACAGTATATACAGTAGGAGTCCACACACAGCATCTTATATACAGTATAAATCCACACATAGCCCCCTATATACAGTATGAGCCCTCACATAGCCCCCTATATACAGTATGAGCCCTCACATAGCCCCCTATATACAGTATGAGCCCTCACATAGCCCCCTATATACAGTATGAGCCCTCACATAGCCCCCTATTACAGTATGAGCCCTCACATAGCCCCCTATTACAGTATGAGCCCTCACATAGCCCCCTATTACAGTATGAGCCCTCACATAGCCCCCTATTACAGTATGAGCCCTCACATAGCCCCCTATTACAGTATGAGCCCTCACATAGCCCCCTACTACAGTATGAGCCCTCACATAGCCCCCTACTACAGTATGAGCCCTCACATAGCCCCCTATTACAGTATGAGCCCTCACATAGCCCCCTATATACACAAGCACACATCCCATATACATTTAAGAAACATACCTCGCTCCTGCTCCCCTGGCGCTCGGCTCCTGTCTCCGATGCACTGACTGTCCGCACAGCTGATGCCATGTAGTGACATGATGGCGTCTGCTGTCTCAGTTGTATACAGTGATTGATGATATAGTGGAGACATTGAGATGCGGGCGAGGGCATGGTGCGGCCCGTTGGCTTTCTCGGTCCATAGGCCGGACAGGGACAGTCAGACGGTCGGATGTGGCCCACGGTCCGAGCATAGCTTAGAGCTATTAACTCTTATACTGATGTGGGCTATTTTCAGTTTCAGACCTAGTTCCCCCGAGGAGTATTTGGTGCTTATTATTCCACTGCGTATTTTCATATGTAGAAAAAACGTAGCATCTTACAGTTCTAGCAAAGTGGATGGGATTTACAGAAATCTGCAACATGTCAATTCCTCTTGGGGTAAACGTTTTATTTGCAGATTTTTCCCATATACTTGAATGAGATGAAGAAAATTTGTAGGTAAAAATCTTATGTATTTTGAGTCAATTTCACCAACAGAAACACAATAAAAATGCATGTCCAGGTAATCTGCACATTACTACTTCTAACGTTTCATCACATCAAAGCAGCAGAGAGTATCCAAAACACAGCAGCTGAGGTAAAGGGAACCTGACAAGTAAAAAAAAATGTTATTAATCTGCAGATATGGGGTTAACCTGTAGGTTAATAGCGTTCTACAGCTGTGCGGCCGTCAGACTGAAAGGCCGCTAACAAAAGGAAATTACTGTAAGCTTATTACTCCCAGCAGCTTTGGGCTTTCAGTCACCACACAGAACATAATGAGTGCCGACTGTAACCGCTCCCCGGCACTGACTGACAGCCGGCTCAGCAGTGCATAAGTACAGAGCTGACTGTCAGTGCCGGGGAGCGGTTCCAGCTGCCACTCACTACGTACTGAGAAGTGACCAAAGTCACGCCGCTTTGACTGAAAGCCAGAGGCTTTCTCAGAGTGCAGTGGATATAAAAAGTCTACACACCCCTGTTAAAATGCCAGGTTTTTACCATTTAAAAAAAATAAATAAAATCATACAAAGATTAATTTCAGAACTTTTCCACCTTTATTGTGAACCATAAGCTGTACAAACTGCTTCACTGTGGGTATGATGTTCTTTTGGTGATGCACAGTGTTCGCTTTGTGCCAAATATCCCTATGGAATTGTGAAAAAGTCCAACCTTGGTCTCACCAGACATTTTCCCACTTGCTTTTTCACAGACTTAATGTAGGTTTTCCTAAAACATAGCTGGGCTTGGATGTTTGTCTTTGTTAAAAAAAAAAAAAAAAAGGATTCCATCTTGCCACCATACCCCACAGGCCCTAGTGACATTTTTAGTCCCCACGCCCGCATGTTTTGCGGCCATGAAACAGGCAGGGATTGCTCATTTTTGCCAGGTTATCTCGGCATGTTTTGTGACTGTCTAACAGCCGCAAAACATGTGGGTGGGGGATTCAAACATGTCAGTCGAGCACCCGCAATACGCAGTGTGTACCCAAGCACACTATGCAAACTCGAGTAACGAGCACTTGTGTCCATCACTAATGAAGAATACAGGAGATTGTTGTCACAGAGATTTCTGAAGCTCATTACAGGTTGCTTTGGCTTTTTGGCAGCTCCTCAGACTAAATTTTCTTCTGGTCTTTTCATCAATTTTTGAGGGACATCCAGTTCTTAGTAATGTCACAGTTGTGCCAAATTTAAGTCACTACTTGATGACTGTCTTCATAGTGATCTACATAGTGAGCTCATGCCTTGGAATTTTTTCTGTACCTCTCTCGACTGATACCTTTAAAAAAAAATGTCATCCCTTTGCTGTGTTGTAAGCTCTTTATGGACTATGGCTTTTTCTGTAAAATGCAACTAAGAAAATGTCAAGGAAATCCTCCTCCTAGAACAGCTAAAGTTTATATGGGATTAATCAGAATCACTGTAAATTATGGCAGCTGTGTGCTGACTACTATTTTACATGATTGTAAATGTGATTGTCTAATTCTGAACACCGCCACATTCGCCATTGTAACAAGGTGTTCACACTTATTCAACCACATTACATTGGTTTTGTTATTTTTATTTCCCCCCTTCAAAATGATTTAGGTTCGTTTTTCAATGGATTTGACTAGATTATAGATGACATGAACAGTAGAAAGAATTCTGAAATTCTTCTATGCAGCATTTTTTATACATGAAGTTTTAACACAGGTGCGTAGGCTTTTTATATGCACTATAGACAAACATTGATCCATGGGTGTAACAGACTGAAATATGTGTATGAGAACAGGGCCAGTGTTAGAGTGGGGCAAACTAGGCATTTCACCAGGGCCACCACTCCCCCTGGGGCTCCCAACTAGTGGAGTGCCACTAATAGTATACCACACAGCTGCTAGGAGGCCAGTGAGTCAGAGGGACCCGGTGCCATAGCGGCTCTGGTCCCACACCTGGCATCATACATTCAACTGTATCAGCGTTCTAGATGTCGAAACAGTTAAAAGAAATGACGAAGGAGGAAGCGTCAGGTGATACTCCCGCTCCCATCATTCCCCTTCTGCGTTTCAGCCAGTTAGCGCGATGACGTCACTTCATCGCACCACGCTGTGCTGGGCAGTGGAGCTGCTGAGGAGACGCGCTGCAGAGACCGGAGCAGTGGGGGAACGAGGAGAGGAAAGTATTTTTATTTTTAAATCAGTGAGTATGTAGTAGCAACAATACTGGGGGACTAGGTGGTGTGCAGTATACTGAATTGGGGCTGCATTATACTCTATCAAGGGCTACGTGCTGTGCATTATACTATATGTACTATCTGGGGGCTGCATTATACTCTATCGAGGACTATGAGATGCATTATACTGTATGAAGTACTATAGGGAGTGCATTACACTATAAGGACTATGGGGTGCATTATACTATGGAGAGTGCATTAAGATAAAAAAAGAAAAATTTTTTCAGCTCACCCCAAAGAAGACAGCTATAAGTCCGATCGGTGCACGGAATGTGGAAACAGGATCCCTCTGCAGCAAAGCGTGATAAGAAAAAAATTCCAGCATCCAGATCCGTAATTAGATTAAAAAATTTTTTTTATTCCTTTATTCCAAAATTTTAAAAAATCATAAGATTCTCCATCATGATAAGAGACGCATCAGGAAGTGTAGTTGGACGCATTTCGGACAAAAAACCAGTCCTTATTCTAAGACAACACATAATACATCTGAACACATGCTTTTAAAGGGAAACATAGGAAGTCAAGGAACAATCAAGACTAAACATAGCCAGCTGATTAATAGGAGGTAGTAAGTCACAATCACACTTACAAAACACTCAAAATCTCACTCCTAATGTTCATACCCGTTGGAACCCTGCTTTGTAACAATAACATCCATTTTGCCTCTCGGCGTAATAATAAATCATTTAAATTTCCACCTACCCTCTTTGTCTGCACCTTCTCTATGGCATTAACCCTAAAGTTGCTAAGATCTCCTTTATGTATATGCAAAAAATGTCGAGAAGCAGCAGACAAACTGCGTGTAGTAGTGTGACCTATGTCATATACGTGCTCGGAAATACGACGTCTCAAAGTACGTGAAGTATTTCCCACATACTGAATATTACAATCCACGCATGTTATGACATAGATCACACCAGTAGAACCACAGTTCAAAAAAGATTTTATTTTAAATTCCTTTCCATTAACAGAAGATACTACTTTTTCTGTGTTCCACATAAACCTACAAAGCCCACAGTTTTTCTGAGCACACTTAAAAGATCCACAAGTAGGTAACCAATTAGTTATACTTGCTGAACTGTCTGGAAAAAAATTTTTGTTAGCATGTCTATTGACACTAGTATGATCACTTGGAGATACCTTATTAGCAATAGTTTTATTCCTCCTTGAAACAAATCTAATCCCATCCTTCAGTATATTCTTTAATGTATCATCAATATACAAAATAGGGAGGAATTTTTTAATAATATGAACAATCCTGTAGTAGTCAGTACTAAAATTAGTTGAAAAAAAACAATAGGTGACCGACCCTCCACAGAATTTAATGTTTTTCTGCTTTCTTTCTGCAAATAATCCTCTCTACTTTTTTCATCCGTTCTATGTTTAGCTTTCTGAATGTCTACCTTAGTATAACCCCTCTTTATAAAACGTTTACCAATGATCTCACATTGTTTATCGTATAAATTAGGCGCGGTACATGTTCTTTTTGCTCTTACAAACTCCCCTGTAGGTATATTAGCTATAACATGACGTGGATGGCAGCTAGATGCGTGTAACAATGAATTACCTGCCGTAGGTTTTCTAAAAATATCACAATCAATCTTTCTATCTTCCAAATTTGCCGACAAAAAAATGTCCAAAAACGAAATTATCTTGGCATCAAATTGATGTGTGAAACGTATATTGCATGGATTATTATTAATATAGAACATAAAATTCTCAATATTAAATACATCACCATCCCACACAATTATAACATCATCAATAAATCTCAAAAAAAGAAAAATATCAGAAGAAAAAGGATTTTTTTCGGAAAAAATGTACTCCTCCTCCCACCAGGCCATAAAAATATTAGCAAGAGACGGGGAAAACTTGGAACCCATGGAACAACCTTGCACCTGTAAATAAAGATCATCCAAAAAAGAAAAAAAATTGTTTTTTAACAAAAAATAAGTCACTTCAATCAAATACATCTGTAAATCTTCTGAAAAATTACTGTATTTCTGTAAATAAATAGTAAGAGCCAAAATAGCCAAATCATGTGGGATGGAAGTGTACAAACTTTGTACATCACAAGTGAGCCAACAAAAGGAACTTCGCCATTCCACCTGAGAAAAAATACTAAGAACATGCTTGGAATCCTGCACATAGCTAGGTGAAATAGTGGCTAGAGGTTTTAATCTTGCGTCCAACCATTCCGACAAGTTTTCATTAAGAGATCCTATGCCCGATATGATAGGACGAAACAAAGGTGGAAAAACCTCCTTATGAACTTTTGGAAGTGCATGTAACAAAGGAACTCTGGGATATAAAGGACAACAAAATTCACATTGTTTTTGATTAATAATTCCCAAACTAAAACCCCTATGTAACAATTCCTGTAATTCCATTCTGATGTTATCTGTAGGGTTATAATTAATTCCCTTGTATACTTCACTATTAAAAAGCATAGTCCTCACCTCTCTTTCATACAGCCCAGTATCTAATATGGTCACAGATCCCCCCTTGTCAGAATTTCTTACCACGATATTGACATTATCAGATAACAGATCAAGTGCCTGTTTCTCAGTACGAGAAATGTTAGAACGACCATTCTGATTAGCATTATAGATTTTCATAAGTTCATCCTCAACAAGAAATTGAAAATCATCCATAACTTGCAATTTAGACTGCTCAGGATAATATCTAGGATTAGGGACTCTAGAGGAAAAATTAACATCAGTTAAATACATTAACTTCGAACCAGATTCAGACAAGTCCCTCAAATTCTTTAGGGTAACTTGCTCCTGGAAAGAAGTAGGCATAAATTCATCAGGAACTTTATCAACATATTCATCATTAATATTGGAAGTTTTTTCATGTTCCAAATCTTCTGCAAAAAAATGTCTCCTAAAGGCCCTTTTACATTTAGCGATGCACCAGCGATCCGACCAGCGATCCGACCCGGTCAGGATCGCTGGTGCATCGCTAAATGATCGCTAGTGAGCTTTCATACAGAAAGATCTCACAGCGATGCAGCAGCGACGCAGCGCACGATACTTACCATTCACACACAGCGATCCAGACGTCCTCCCGCCCGCCTCCACGCGTCGCTCGTCGTCACAGCAGGAAGTCTCAGCAGGAAGCGCCCGACGAGAAATGGAGCCGGACATTCTTGCGCGATCAGCGATGGACAGCGGGGGAGCCGGTCGCTGGTAAGTATCACACATAGCGATATCGCTAGCAATATCGCTATAACGTCACAAAACCAATGACGTTTTAGCGATATTGCTAGCGATATTGCTTAGTGTAAAACCCCCTTTAGAGTCAATCTTCTCATAAAATGATTAACATCAAGCATAGTGTTGAATAAGTCCATTTTCGCTGTAGGCACAAAATTAAGACCCCTTTCAAGGATATTAATTTGATCATTCGATAAAATCGATGCAGAAAGGTTCAGGACTGTAAAATCGTCAGTTGTATCTAAGCATGCTTGTTCCGTGCTGATGGAGAGTGCATTTTACTATATGGGTGACTATGGGGGTTGCAGTGTACAATATGGATGACTATGGGGTGCATCATGCTGTATTGAGGACTATGGGGCGTGTATTATACTACATGAAGGACTATGGGAAGTGCATTATACTATATGGAGGACTATGGGGCACATTATACTATATGGAGGACTATTGCGTGCATTGTACTATATGGGGGTATATGGGGTGCTTTATACTATATGGAGGACTATGGAGTGCATTATACTATATGGAGGACTATGGAGTGCATTATACTGTATGGAGGACTATGGGGCACATTATACTATATGGAGGACTATTGCATGCATTGTACTATATGGGGGTATATGGGGTGCTTTATACTATATGGAGGACTATGGAGTTCATTATACTGTATGGAGAACTATGGGGAGCAATATACTATTTGGTGGACTATGGGGTGCATCATGTTAAACAAGCAAAATGCTGCCTATTCATTGAGTAATTGGATTGTTTATGCCAGAACAAAAGTCATTGTTCTCAGCAGCACATCGCCAGGTGAAAATTGCAGATATGCTGCTGATAACATGACACTGTATGGAGACATATTGATCTTCCAGTAATCGTTCTGTGCCCATCATTCTTCCTCAGCCGATGTAAATAGGTCGGGAAACAAGCGACAAACTACTTCAATATCATCGCTCGCGCAGCCTGAACTCAGCGCATGTAAATACAACAGAAATGTTTCTGTGTGATGTTCAATATGTGAGCATTTAGGGCCCCACGTTAAACTTTTGCCCACGGCCCCACTTTGTTTAAAACTGGCCCCATGTGTGAATGTACACTCACTGGCCACTTTATTAGGTACACCATGCTAGTAAGGGGTTGGACCCCCTTTTGCCTTCAGAACTGCCTCAATTCTTCGTGGCAGAGATTCAACAAGGTGCTGGAAGCATTCCTCAGAGATTTTGGACCATATTGACATGATGGCATCACACAGTTGGCGCAGATTTGTCGGCTGCACATCCCTGATGCGAATCTCCCGTTCCACCACATCCCAAAGATGCTCTATTGGATTGAGATCTGGTGACTGAGGAGGCCATTTGAGTACAGTGAACTCATTGTCATGTTCAAGAAACCAATCTGAGATGATTCGAGCTTTATGACATGGCGCATTATCCTGCTGAAAGTAGCCATCAGATGTTGGGTACATTGTGGTCATAAAGGGATGGACATGGTCAGCAACAATACTCAGGTAGGCTGTGGCGTTGCAACGATGCTCAATTGGTACCAAGGGGCCCAAAGAGTGCCAAGAAAAAATTCCCCACACCATGACACCACCACCACCAGCCTGAACCGTTGATACAAGGCAGGATGGATCCATGCTTTCATGTTGTTTACACCAAATTCTGACCCTACCATCCGAATGTCGCAGCAGAAATCGAGACTCATCAGACCAGGCAACGTTTTTCCAATCTTCTACTGTCCAATTTCGATGAGCTTGTGCAAATTGTAGCCTCAGTTTCCTGTTCTTAGCTGAGAGGAGTGGTACCCAGTGTGGTCTTCTGCTGCTGTAGCCCATCTGCCTCAAAGTTCGACGCACTGTGCGTTCAGAGATGCTCTTCTGCCTACCTTGGTTGTAACGGGTGGCAATTTGAGTCACTGTTGCCTTTCTATCAGCTCAAACCAGTCTGCCCATTCTCCTCTGACCTCTGGCATCAACAAGGCATTTCCGGCCACAGAACTGCCGCTCACTGGATTTTTTTTCTTTTTCGGATCATTCTCTGTAAACCCTAGAGATGGTTGTGCGTGAAAATCCCAGTAGATCAGCAGTTTCTGAAATACTCAGACCAGCCCTTCTGGCACCAACAATCATGCCACGTTCAAAGGCACTCAAATCACCTTTCTTCCCCATACTGATGCTCGGTTTGAACTGCAGGAGATTGTCTTGACCATGTCTACATGCCTAAATGCACTGAGTTGCCGCCATGTGATTGGCTGATTAGAAATTAAGTCTTAACACACAGTTGGACAGGTGTACCTAATAAAGTGGCCAGTGAGTGTACATGTGCAGATGAAGTTTTTTTTTTGTAGGCGTTAAAAAAAAAAAAAAAAACCTCAGTAATCTTTTGAATGAGTTTTTCTTTTCATGAGGCAGTGTTAAGAAGATATTTCAAGAGGTTCATACTTTTTTTTTCCTGAAGTAGTTTTTGCAAAGCCTAGTTTGGAAGACACTCTGTACTTTACAACACAAATCAATGGGAAAGCTTAAGACACACGGAAAGTGACCAAAAAAAACACTAGTAAAAAAGACTTCACGAAAAAACATGGCTCCTAAAAAAAACATTGAAAAACTTTCAGGACAACTAAAAAAAAAGACACAAGACGCTTCAGGAAAAAAAACAAACAAAAAAAAACTCATCTGCTTAAAAAACTCGGAGGGATTGCCAAAGTTTGTGTGTACATCCACACGGTCAGTAACTGGCAGCGCTTTGAGCACAGCATATGTCGGCTCCATCCAAATCGCTACCGGATTTTGAACGCAGGTGATTCCGCATGTGATCACTGAACCGTGCGGAATCACCACGTCCTATATATTGCACTGGTGATATTTATCTTGCGGAGACTCACAATTAATTTCATTGCTGTTCATTGTGAGATTTTTTTTAGCTTTTGTTTTGGAAAAATATCTAGAATGAGAAATAGAAAGCGCATGTAATTTATTTGAAGGTGATCCTGAAGGAAATCTCTCTAAACAAGTCACTGTTCAATGAAAAGTCTGCTAAGAAAGCTTGTAGGAAAAAAGCTTTTCCAAAACTCTTCAAAACCACTTGAGGACAATAATAAAAAAAAAAATCATCCAAAAACTCTCCCTCCAAAAATAGCATTTCCTAAAGTGGCGTTTTTTACAGCATGTTTTTCAAGGGTAGGGTAAAAAATGCTGCACTTTAAAGTAACAAATGAGATTTCTGAAATGTTATGCACGCCCTGCTAATTCTTTACCTTGTAAACACAAGAAATGAAGACGATCAAACGTCCCAAGTAATAATCAAAATACAAATTTTTATTAAATTTACAGGATGAAAGAAAAAGGAGCCATGCACACATGTGAAAGGATAAACAGGGCGCAAACCAAGGGGGCATAGACATATATATCATCTACAGTATTTGGTATCATCGAAAGTGATGATGTGTAAGGCCTCTTTCACACTTCCGTTTATGACCATCAGTCAAAATCCGCCAGTTTTTGAAATAAACGGAACCGCCATTTTTTTTGGCGGATCCGTTTTTTTCCCCATTGAGTTGCATTACCGGCAGATCTTGACGAATGGCCATCCGTTGGATCCGTTTTTTTGCGGATCCGCCAAAATGTTTGCGTCCGCCGGCATGCCTGGACGGACCCTGCAATGTTTTTTTTCCTGTAGGATCCGCATTTTACAGTGCGCATGCCCAGTGAAAGGAAGTCAGCCGGGAATTTAACCCTGAAATTCTTTCTGGCGGTGGAAAAAGATCTCTCTCTCGTCCCCGGACTGCGGTTCCTTTAAAATTCTTCAGCCATCGGATCCGTCAACAATCCGGACCGCTGACATCCGTTCACTTCAGTTAACAACGGATCCGCTTTCTGCCATTTTGGCGGATTTTAACTGATGAGAAAAAACTGAAGTGTGAAACAGGCCTAAGTATAATACATGGTCAAACATCCTGCACTACAACCAATTGGTAGGGTATCATGGTGAATGATATATGTCTAGAACAAAAACTGTCAGACAGCTATGAGTATGTGCAGACGGTCAGTAATCGGCAGCGCTTTCGACGCAGCACATGTCCACTGCGTCCAAAGCGCTGCCGGCTTTTGAATGCAGGTGATTCCGCAAGTGTTCACTGAACCGTGCGGAATCACCACGTCCTATACATTGTATGGGTGAAATTTATCTTGTGGAGGATCGCGTCTCCGCAAGATATATAGACATGCTGCGGTCTGGATAAACGTGCCGTATGTCCGTCTCTGCAGGAAAGCCGCGGGCGCAAGATTTCATGAAATCCCATCCACTATGTTGTAACATCTGGACGCTGCGGATGTTCGCAACGTCCAACCCGCAGTGTTTACTGACCGTGGGAACGTACCCTTAAAAGGTAAGTGGGCTGTAGATATGCCTGAAATTAATGGCGGTGCGGAGAGGTCTTCAGAAATGCTTGTGTGGCCGCCCCCAACAAGTGTTTTGGACCAGCCTTCGTCATTGCAAAATGCAAATACATATATAGAATTTATACAATGTGATTTTTCTGGATTTTATTTTTAATATTCTATCTCTCAATGTTAAAATTAACCTACCCTTAAAATTATAGACTGTTCATGTCTTTGTCAGTGGCCAAACTTACAAAATCAGCAAGTGATCAGATCACTATTTCCTTCACTGTAGGTGCATGCCCCCTTGCTTTGTGCATAGCTCCTGTTTCCTTCATATCGTATATTTACCCTAATAACATTGTATTTTGTTTATCACTTGGGACGTTCGATCGTTTTCTTTTCTTGTGCTTCCATATATTTGGAAGACGATTTGTCCCCATTTGATTATTAGTCCCGTTATATACTCTTGTATTCTAGTATGTCAAGAATATTATATACTGTTTTATTTACTCTTCATATATAATTTACATTGGACATGCTACTTTTTTCCATTAGAAATTTACATTTTTTTCCCTTAATGGATTTGAACAGGAGAGCGTATTTTCAAGTCTGCAGCGTGTGAATTATAATCAGCATTTTTGTAGTGTTTTTACCTATTCAAATTAATGGGAAAAAACACAAATGCAGGTAGGAACGTGCCAAAAATGCACACTTTTTATGCATTTTTCCTGCCAACACTGGTTTTTGCTGCACAAACATCTGCTACAAATACTCACCATGTGCACATACCCTTACATTTTACATTTCATAGTAGAGGTGCCCTTTGTACATCAGAACAATGAATGGTATCCATATCTCTCTCTGTATTCTATGCATACAGTACATTCACACAAACTGCAAACAGGAAGTTTCTTTACAAAGTTAGAGATTTTTGTCTTGCAAAACAGGAAACACAAGTTAGTGCAGTAGTTCCCAGTTACTGAATACATAAACTTAGTAAGACTACATCAAGTGTAGAGAATCTTGGAGATGGGTAGTTTTTTTTGTGGGAAACATTGGGGAAGATGTAATTTTGTAAAGTCGCTACTACATACTTCCTCCTCCAAGACCGGGTTCTTTTGGGTCAGTTTGCTTGTTGTCCATGTGCACCCAGACCGCACGTATCCAATAAAAACCAGTGAGCCTCTGTACACTAACAATTTTTCACATTTTTCATATAGATCGATGGTCTATGGGGGAAAAAAAAAAATTAGTTGTATTTCTTTAATGGACCAAACGTAAATGCACGAAGCGGCTGCACCTGTCCACTATGTGAAACATGAGTTTTGTTCTGTGTTTTGTCCTCGTGCACAAACAACCACACACTTACCAATTTTGACAATTTGCTGGTGTACAAGCTATTTTCCACACAGACCCAAGGCTATTGTTAATCGCTGACAGCTCCTGCCTCTTCAATGACGCGGATAAACCCTTAGAGCTGTATATGGATCCAGTCTCTGTTGTAACTAACATTTGTTTTCATCGGCTATCATTTTTCTTTGCGAAAAGCAAAAAGAGACACATTAACATTATATTCTCTGGGACTGTTCACATATCCATTTATTTTTTGTTTTTGCAAAAAAATGGGAGACGTGTCTTAAGGCCCCGTCACACATAGCAATCTCGCTAGCGAGATTGCTGCAGAGTCACAACTTTTGTGACACAACAGCGATCTCACCAGCGAGATCAGTGTGTGTGACAGCGATCAGCGACCGGCCCCCCTGCCGGTATCGCTGATCACTGCAAGAAACCTCTGGACATTTTTTTCGTCGCTGATCTCCAGCTGGCCAGCACGCATCACTGCGTGTGACAGGCGGGAGACCAGCGATCAGCTGTAAATAATAAAAAAAATAAAAAATATTGTTATTCTCACCTTCCGGCGTCCCGTTTAGTCTTCCCGCCTCTCTCCACGCTCCGGTCCCAGTAATCCTTTGCAAGAATGACCGCGAGACTTCGCGATCCCGCGAGAACGGACGTCATCGAGGTCATTCTCGCAAAGGATTACTGGCACCGGAGCGTGGAGAGAGGCGGGAATGCTGCGCGGGACGTCGGAAGGTGAGAATAACTATATTTTTTATTTTAATTCTATTTTTTACATGGATCCATGGCATCAGCGCTAACGAACACAGCAATTCCGCGCGCTCGGCATCGCTGTGCTAATCGCTGGTGAAGCTGTCTGACAGCTCACCAGCGATCACATAGCAACTTACTAGCAGTCCTGACACGTTGATATCGTTGTCGGGATCGCTGGTAAGTTGCTTTGTGTGACTCCAGCTTTATTCTGGTCCATTTTGCAGACGGAACTCAACCAAGTTCCCTCAAGTGAACAAGTCATTGAAAAAGATAATAAAACGGACACCATGGAAGCCCTCCATCTACTGCCTGCTTTTCATTGACTGGTGGCTTTGAAAACGCTTTGCATATCAGAATAATGAATGAGTATATGGTTAACAGCCGCATTCGTGAGGATTACTTCAAGAAATAGATTTTATTCTTTTGCACAAAGTTCACCACAGTGATAAGTAACAATGCAGTGAAAAACAGAAAAAAAAAATTTCAAGCGATTTCTTTATAACGTTTCGACCCGAGCCCAGGTCTTTCTCAAATTCGCTAGAAGTAAAAACAAAAAACATCAGTGTAACATATAAACACATAGGTGATAGCAAAATACCACATGAAATAATTTTTAGCAATATCATACTAGCAACAACCTGCACATATAAATAAACAAACATCCCCTATACATAAAAGATAAGCATAGGAAAAAAAAATTCAAAATAAATTTAAAAAAAAAAAAAAATCAAAGGATAATCATTTCAGCGACAAAGGGTAAGTATGAGCAAATATCCTTAATGTAATAAAATATTAGCGAAAGAATGAGCCATTCACACGCATAATGGAAAAGAGAAGCATAAAAATAAAATGTTGCGTAAATCAAAGATACTACTAACCAAGTGTAGAACTGCAGAAATGGACCAGTAACTTGTTGTTTGCTATAAAAGTGAAGTAAATTATTTATTTTGTAAGGTATGGTGGTATAAAAAAAAAAAAAAAAAGGAGGATGTTCGGTACATACCACACGTTTTCTACTAAGAACACAAACGTTTTTTAATGTATTGGTGGTAGTGGGTATCCTGGTGGCATCAAAGGAGCTGTGGAATAGGTGAAAATGTGATAAGTACGGTAATAATACCAAGCGTTTCTGGCGTTGTCTTATGCTTACCCAGGGACATCAAGATAATGATGCGCTATGGGGAACGTCCACTGTGAAGGGAGGAGATGCATTGGTGGCAGTGGCTTAAATAGAGCGCTGCCGCGGGTGATTTCCGGTTCCAGCATCCTCCCTCCACACCCCCGATGATGTCATCTATAAACTGGCCACAGTTAAGGTGAACTCACAACAACTTATTTTTATCCGTGTGCGGTGCATGTGGAGGACGTATAGCGCGCAGACCAGTGTTAGCTTATGTGCCAATGCATACAGGCTATTCTTCACAAGGACTACAAGTCTGTGTGAAAAAAAATAAAAATTGCAGCACACTTTAGTCTGGTCCAATTTACATAACAAACAGGTAGCTCCTGCTCCTGTCTGCTGTCCAGACGGGCATCCAGGCTGCCCACAGAGTCATAGCCACAATCTAGGGATATACAGTAAGAAGATAAGTCTAAGCTGTAAAGGACAAAGGTAATAAAACCTCAACACTAAAAATGTTCAAAATGATTTTATTTTTGGCCTGGCAATAATTAAGAACAGGATAAACAATATTTTTCTTTTGCTTCAATATACAATGTAACAGTCTTGAAAAAAGTGATCTGTGTGCACTGAACATATCATCAGTCCACAGAAGCCCAAACAGGAGAGAAAGCTGAAATAAGATTCAGAAATTAAAGGATTTGTCTCAGTCTATCCTTGAACTGTCAATATTCAAGAGCGCACCGCCACCAGAAAGAAGGCAGGAGGCCGAGGAGCGGTGCACTCCTGAAAATAGGAACTTGAAACAACTCCTTTCATATCTCAAGAAGAGCACTGCGATTTATACATGGAAGAATGATCTGTAAAGTCACTGTGAAGTCCAAGAATTCTCATCTTGTCAAATGGCACGGATTCTGTAAGGGGCAAACATATGGGTTTTTTGTCACAAAATAAAAAATATCACCTCAGCCCAGGATAGGGCTTAAGCGTCTGATAAATGGGACTCCCACAAATTATGAGAAATCGGGCCCTATGTCCCCAAAGTTAATGGAGAGATAGCGCCCATACGTGACCACCACTCCATTCACAGGCTATAGGGCTGCCAGAGATAGCGAAGTGACTTACTTGGCCATCTTGGGCAGTGCCATAGACTTTGAAAGGAGTAGCAGTGTGCAAAGTCAACCACCGCACAATCCAAAAGGACAAAGGGCTCCTGATCTTGTGATCGGTGGAGGTCTCAGCACAAATTATTTTGTAGATATCTGATACATTCTGATTATACAAAAACACATTTAACCTCAATACTGGGTCATAATCCTCCATTCACGAAAAGGCAAAAAGGCACTTTTATTTTTTTTCAAATGTGGTTTTAAGAGGTCTAAAAACAATGTTTTTCATCTGGTTATTGAAATAATCTTTGCCTCATCTTTCCATGATACATGGGGGGCTTACCAGTAACTTGTTATGCAATTTTTATATTCTGAATTTAATTTTTTGCTGACTCCGGAGATGGGAGGATGTACGGAAAATAGTGGAAATGTACGGAAAATAGTGGAAATATGCCTATTTTTCACACTTGACTTTATACTGAATATTGGAATATGTTTTCTTCCATTAGGAGCAGGCCTATTCTGATTGACCGTGAATTCCATTTTTTTTTATTCCTGCTTTTTCTTTATTTCTTCCATTTACGGTACTTCAAACATTGGACCCACCTAAGGTCATTAAGACCTTCTGAGGGCAACTTCAAAATTGAAATAGCTTTTTTGCGTATTTCCTCTGGGGAGGCATATTAGCAACAGGTGGAGGGCAAATTTAGCCTCCTGCCTGCACAGGAGAGCGGATCTAGATGTGAACTCCTGCTCCCTCCTGGGACATGGCAATCATGATTACTAGGATGGGGACAGAAAACACAGCTTCTACTTGTTATACCGGAGTCACACAATATCGCATCACATCCGATACGATAAGCTAATTGTACTTGGCTCCTGCACTGCCGCGAGCCTGAGCTGAATGTCAGTGCTTAGTGCCCCGGATCCTCTCGCATGAGAGAATCACAGCACAGGTGCAGAGAGGAGACGGAGAAAGTAATT
This sequence comes from Dendrobates tinctorius, assembly GCF_039654945.1. NCBI lineage: Eukaryota > Metazoa > Chordata > Amphibia > Anura > Dendrobatidae > Dendrobates > Dendrobates tinctorius. The sequence goes on along the minus strand of NW_027361738.1, from coordinate 26,821,725 downwards.
TCTCCATCTCCTCTGCTGCCGTCTTCAGCAGGAATCACACTGCACTTGGGTGATATCAGAGTTCAGTGTGATGTTTCACACACACCCACACACTTATATGGATGCGCGAGATCTGAATTTTGCATGTAACCGCAAGAAAGCTGTGTTTCCTTTTTCCTGTCCGATCACGATCCGATTGGAGCAGGGAAAAAAACGCCATTGAGAACAGAAGCATAGGATTACATTGGTACGAATGCAATCCAATTTTTAATCAGATTGCATTTATCCAATTTAATTGCAAGTGGGACCGAACCCTTATACTGTATACACAGCGAACAAAAAGGCAGCGCTAGTAATAAAGCATCTCTGCCTTCTCTATGGTGAGTCCCGATGGCTCTGACAGCTGGCTTCACTGCTGAGTCTACAATGATGAACTTAAAGGGAATCTGTCACCTATTTTTGGGCCTATAAGCTGCCGGCACCGCCATCAGGGGCTTATCTACAGCATTACAGAATACTGTAGATAAGCCCCGATGTAACCTGAAAAAGGAGTTATATTATACTCACCCAGGGGCGGTCCGGGTCTGGTCCGATGGGTGTCGCGGTCCGGCACCTCCCATCTTCTAACGGTGACGTCCTCTTCTTTGCGTCCCATCTCGGCTCCAGCGCAGGCACACTGCTCTGCCCTGTTGAGGGCAGAGCAGAGTACTGCACTGCACAGGTGCTGGACCTCTTCCGGCGCCTGCGCACTGCGGTACTCTGCTCTGCCCTTCATAGGGCACAGCAGTGCGCCTGCGCCGGAGCCGGGAATCAAAGAGGATGTCACTGCATAAAGATGGGAGGCGCCGGGCCGGACTGCGACTCCCTCCGGACCGGACCGGACTGCGACTCCCTCCGGACCGGACCAGACCCCGAACCGCCCCTGGGTGAATATAATAGAACTCCTTTTTCTTCTCTTTCAGGTTACATCGAGGGCTTATCGACAGCATTCTGTAATGCTGTAGATAAGTCCCTGATGGCGGTGCCGGCAGCTTATAGGCCCAAAAATAGGTGACAGATTCCCTTTAAATGTCACTGCAGATTCATGTGTGGACCAGTCAGATGTTTTAAGATATAGGATGAGCTACAAGAAGTAAAATATGACAAATTACATTTATAGAAAAAAAAAAAAAAACCTTTGCAGACAAAAACTAAATGAAAACAATTGTTAAGGAGGGTAAGGGGAAAGTTTAGCCTTCACAGAATCATCATCTGGTGAAGACAAAACAGAACCTTTAAGTGCAAACATTTACAGTATTAAAGGACGTCTTATGCATACATCAGCAGATGCCATTTTAGCAATTTTAAGTATTCGCAAAAGGAAGATTGATGTTTCTCCGTCAGTCACCAAGTGGTCTAATCAACAACTTTTTCAGGCACTAAAATGCTGTAGGCACTAAGCCTAAAAAAGGCTCGTCTGTAAATATAAAGCATGCTCTTTAAATCAGTAACATAACAAAATTGTTACTGCATCTGCTGAATAGATGCTGTTATTTAAAACAGGATTTTTTGGGTTGCTTACCGTAAAATCTGTTTCTCGGAGCCTTCATTGGGGGACACAGAGACCATGGGTGTATGCTGCTGCCACTAGGAGGCTGACACTATGCACAAAAAAAGGTTAGCTCCTCCTCCGCAGTGTACACCCCACCGACCGGCAGGAAGTTCCTCAGTTAGTGAGAAAGCAGTAGGAGAAGTAACAGAATAGATTGAAAACAGAACAAACAACTCAACTGTAACAAACCGACAAACATAAGAACAGGAGTTGTAGAACATGGGAGGGTGCTGTGTCCCCAAATGAAGGCTCCGAGAAACAGATTTTACGGTAAGCAACCCAAAAAATCCTGTTTTCTCGTTCGCCTTATTGGGGGACACAGAGACCATGGGACGTCCCAAAGCAGTCCTTGGGGTGGGAAACAAACTTCCATCAGGCCAGTGGACTCGCCACCGCAGCCTGCAGAATCCTTCTACCTAGGCTGGCGTCCGCCGAAGCGTAGGTGTGGACCCTGTAGAATTTCACAAAGGTGTGAACCGATGACCACGTTGCAGCCTTGCAAAGCTGCAGCGCGGAAGCTCTGTGGCGCACCGCCCAGGAGGCACCCACCGCCCGGGTAGAGTGCGCTCTGATCCCTGGAGGGGCCACTCGATGCTTGACCCGGTATTCCTCCAAAATTGCCGATCTGATCCAGCGCGCAATAGTGGCCTTTGAGGCTGGGTGATGAACAGAGAGTCTGACTTCCGCAAGGAAGTCGTCCGGGCTAGATAGACTCTCAATGCCCTGACTAGGTCTAGCTTGTTCAAAGACCGCTCCCGAGGGTGAGCTGGGCTCGGGCAGAAGGATGGCAGAACAATGTCCTCATTGAGGTGAAACGAAGATACCACCTTCGGAAGAAAAGAGGGCGGAGGCCGCAGAACTACCTTGTCCTGATGAAGGACCAAAAAAGGAGAGCGGCAAGAAAGTGCCGCTAATTCCGACACGCGCCGGATGGAGGTAATGGCCACCAGAAAGGCCACTTTCCAAGAAAGGAGGGAAAGGGAAACGTCCCTGAGAGGTTCAAAAGGAGGACCCTGAAGAACCAAATTAAGATCCCAAGGATCCACGGGAGCTCGGTACGGAGGAACCGTATGAGCCACACCCTGGAGGAAGGTTTTGACCTGGGGCCGGGAGGCCAGCGTTTTCTGAAATAAAATGGACAGTGCCGAAACTTGACCCTTCAAGGAACTGAGAGCAAGCCCCGCATCCAGCCCTGCCTGAAGAAATGCCAGAATAGAAGGGAGCGAAAAAACCAAGGGAGCGATGTCATTGGCCTCACACCAGGAGAAATAGGCTTTCCAAGTACGGTAATAGATCTTCGAAGAAGAAGGCTTTCTGGCGCGGATCATGGTATGAATTACCCGATCAGAGAATCCTGCCCGTCTCAAAACCTCGGTCTCAACAGCCACGCCGTTAAATTGAGCGACCGAGAATTGGGGTGGCAAATCGGGCATTGAGACAGCAGATCTGCCCGTCGGGAAGCTTCCAGGGGGCGTCCGCGAGAAGGTTGACAATGTCTGCGAATCAAGACCTTCTGGGCCAATTCGGGGCGATGAGGATGACTGGAATCCCCTCTGCTTTGATTTTCTTCAACAACTTGGGAAGAAGAGGCAGAGGAGGGAACAGGTAGGGGAGCACGAACTGTGACCAAGGGACGGCCAGAGCGTCGGCGCCCACTGCCAGAGGGTCCCGAGACCTGGACACGAATTGTGGGACTTTCCTGTTGAGGCGAGATGCCATGAGGTCTACATCCGGGGTTCCCCACCGACGGCAGAGCAGATGAAACACCTCCGGATGTAGGGACCATTCCCCTGCCGCGAGACCCTCGCGGCTGAGGAAATCGGCGGCCCAGTTGTCCACGCCGGGAATGTGAACCGCGGAAATAGTTGGAACAAAGGTCTCTGCCCATTGAAGAATTCTGGACACTTCCGCCAGGGCTGAGACACTCCGTGTCCCCCCTTGGCGGTTGATATACGCCACCGCTGTGGCATTGTCTGCCTGAATCCTGACAGGCAGGCCCTTGAGGCGCCTTTCCCAGTGGACGAGAGCTAGATGGATCGCCCGTATCTCTAGGACATTGATCTGCAGAGCTGATTCCTGAGTCGACCATCGACCCTGAACAGTGTGATTGCGGAACACTGCACCCCAGCCGATGAGGCTGGCGTCCGTAGTGACAATCTGCCAGTGAACGGGAAGAAAAGACCGCCCCAAGAGAATGAGGGGAGACGTCAACCACCAGTTGAGAGACCGCCTGATCCGGCAGGAAAGGCGAACCGGACGATCCAGAGACAGAGCCGACCTGTTCCACCTGGACAAAATGGCCTGCTGGAGTGGCCTGGCGTGAAATTGGGCAAAGGGAACTGCCTCTATCGCCGCCACCATCTTCCCCAGGACCCTCATGGCTGTCCTGAGGGATGTAAATCGTGTGATCTGTAATGATCGCACGCCCTGCTGCAGGGAAAGAATCTTGTCTTGTGGGAGAAATACCCTTGACCGACGAGTGTCGAACAGAAGGCCCAGAAACACAAGGCGTTGAGTAGGGACCAGACAGGACTTTTCCCGGTTGACGATCCACCCAAAACTGGACAGGGTGTCTAGAACGATCGCCACACTTAGGCGGGCCTGTTGAAAGGAGGGAGCCTTGATCAGGATATCGTCGAGGTACGGAAAAAGAACGAGACCTCTGATCCTCAACAAGGCCATCAACGCCGCCATAATCTTCGTGAAGACTCTGGGAGCGGTGGCGAGCCCGAAAGGAAGCGCGACGAACTGGTAATGTTCGTGAAGAATCACAAACCGCAGGAACTTCTGATGTCCGGGAAATATGGGCACATGTAGATAGGCATCTTGGATGTCTATGGAACCCATGAATTCCTGCTCCTCCATGGAAGCAATTACCGAGCGAACTGACTCCATCCGGAAGTGGCGAAGGCGAACTCTCTTGTTGAGTAACTTGAGATCCAAGATGGGTCGAACTGTCCCGTCCTTTTTCGGCACCACAAACAGGTTTGAATAAAACCCTGTGAAGCGTTCCGATTCGGGAACCGGAACTGAGAAGAGAGGCGATGGCCGAACCGAACCCCGGGACCAAGGCCGGATCCCTCGGCGGACGGGATTGTAAGAAACGATCCCGTGGAAGAGAAATTAACTCTATTTCGTATCCTGTTGATACAACCTCTCTGACCCAAGCGTCCTCTACTGAGGCGAGCCAGACGTCGCTGAAGAAGAGAAGTCGACCTCCCAATTGGAAGGGACCCACGGGAGACCGATGGTAGTCATGCGGACGTAGACCGTCCAGATCTAGATCTGGACGGTCTTCCCTGGGAAGAGTGGGACCGCCAGGACGGAGTGGGCCTGAAGGAAACCTTCTTTCTTTCCTGACGTGCCTGTGGCCTTTGCTGGTTGGAAGGGTTTTCCGCCGTATTGAAACGGCGGAAAGTCCGAAAGGGACGAAACTGACGCCTTGGAGGAGGTCTGCGAGGCTTGGAGGGGAGAAGAGAACTCGTACGTCCGGTAGCGTCCTTAATAATCTGATCCAATTGTGATCCGAAGAGACGCACTCCCTGAAAAGGCAGATTGGTCAGAGACTTTTTAGAGGACAAGTCCGCCTGCCAGGCCTTGAGCCAAATTGTACGTCGGATTGCCACGATGTTACTTGACGCCTGAACTGCGCAAGATGCGGCATCCAAGGAGGCAGAAAGCAGATAATCCCCCGCATGGGAAATCTGATTGGCGAGATCGGCAAAATGCTCTGGTCGTGCCTTATCCAGAATGCCCTGCCGAAGGTCATCTGCCAAAGTGGATATGGCCTTTGCTGCCCAAGAAGAAACAAAGACTGGACATACCGCTGCTGATGCCGCTTCGAAGGCAGATTTTGCTAGAGATTCTATGATCCTATCATTAGAATCTTTTAGCGACGCCACACCTGAGAGCGGAAGGACCGTATTATTAGAAAGTCTGGACACGGGAGGGTCCACCGAGGGAGAAGCGGCCCAGTTGTCCGTGAGCTCTTTAGCAAACGGGTACAGCACGCCGAGACGCTTTCCTCTTTGAAAGCGTCTGGTCGGATCTTCTCTCTCCTTTGTAAAAATCTTTCCAAACTCAGAATGGAGGGAAACACCCTGGATGGTGTTTCCGCCCGTCTGGACGAAACCTCCTGATCTGAGGATTTCGCAGGGGCGTCAGCGATGTCAAAGGTATGGTGAATCGCGGCAATGAGGTTTTGCACCGTAACCTTCTTGTTCGCATCCTGGTCCGAATCCAGCTCTAAGACCCCTTCCGATTCCGAAAGCGCTTCGCCTGACTCGGGGGAGGAGGCCCGAGAGGGAGACTGCTGGGGACTATGGGGTGAGGTAGGACGAGGGGAGGACTCCGCCTGGAGGTCCTGCCTGGGCCTCTTGCGACTGCCGCTGGCTGGCTCAGATGGGACGACCTGAGACGTGCTGGGTCCCGCTGAAGCTCCCAAGGGCAACTTGTCCAGAACGGCTACTAGGGACTGAGACACCTTGGTGAGGTCTGCCACTGACTGTGATTGAGAGGAGGCCCAACCCGGCATGGGGGGCTCACTCGCCCCTGGGGCTATGGATGGCTCCTGAGCGGCGTCGGGCTGGATTGGATTGCTACAGTCCAGGCAGAGGGGAGTGGACTGACCTGAGGGAAGTTTGCGATTGCAGGACGAACAGGCAAAGAACTTCACCAGAGTGCTAGGGGGGGCCGCAGAGCGGGTACGATCAGACTTAGCGTTGGACATAGTGAAAAGAGAGGCAGTGCCGGCCGGTTGGGGGACAGAAGGCAGAGAAGGGTGTCAGTCTGCAGGTGCAGAGCTACTCACGGTCCGGTGTCCCCAAGGACGACGCTCTCTGATCTGGCTGCAGGATGAGGCCAGGCCAATCCGGCTGAAAAAAAGGCCCAGCGACCGAAATCCGGCAGGGAATGAGGTCCGGCTGGCAGGCTGAGAAGATGGCGACCACCAGGGAAAGGACGCGCTGCCAGAGGGAGAAGAAGGGCGGAGCTCGCCGCAGAGATCCCCTTAGCACCGCCCGCTGTCCAATAGCAGGCTGGTGTGAGGCAAGGGGGCTGGGAAGGCCTAGGACGGGCGGGAGAGAAGCCCGCTTAGAAGAAAGGGGCAGGGGGCGTGGCCGTGACGCAGCGGTAGGCCCGAGATGAAGCCGGGGCCTAAATTAATAGAGCCGGCCGCCTGTCAGCAGGGGGTCGGCGCGGAATACGCGCCGCAACACCGGGCCGCAACCCCGGGCCGCGTCCCTGCTTCCCACAGCCCGACCCCTGTATACCCCTGCCGGGATGAAGAAAAAACGGGGGGGCGCAGAACAAGGCCAGAAAGAACAGGGGCCTTCATGGATGCGGCGACCGTGGGGAGAAGCGGGCGCGCAGGCCCTACCGTGGTCCCCTGGCGACCGCCTTAGGATGAAAACGCCGGGGGACCGCTAGACCGCATACTCACCCAGGCCGGGGGCCACAATAAAGGTACCTGAGAATCCCACGCTGTCTGTCGTCTTTATGGAATCCACGCCTCGTCCAACCGTCAGGCTCTGGTAGGCGAGATGGTGGGAGGCGGGGGGCAAGGACCGTCCGTATAGCTGGCACGCACCTGTGCGAGGCTCCTGGTCCTGCCGCGGAGACCTATGAGGATACGGGGTGGCAGTACACGCCGTACTCATAGTCTCTTTGTGGGAGTATGGATGTGACTGTTCACTCCGTATCCCTCCGAAACCTGTAAAGGAACGACGCACGAAGAGGTAGATAGGGGTCTAATAAAAGACCCGTGTCCACCTCCTACTGACACTAAGCTAAACTGAGGAACTTCCTGCCGGTCGGTGGGGTGTACACTGCGGAGGAGGAGCTAACCTTTTTTTGTGCATAGTGTCAGCCTCCTAGTGGCAGCAGCATACACCCATGGTCTCTGTGTCCCCCAATAAGGCGAACGAGAAAGGGTTATTCCTCCAAAAGAACATTTATCACCTAAGCACAGGGTATGTGATAAATCTTATATAGTTAAGGGCCCCATGGTCACTATTATTAAGGTTCCCATTTCCATATTACTCTTTAGTAGCACCTCTGGAGTGTGGAGGAGTCCGTATGCAGTAGCAGTCTAGCATATCTCCCGAGTCAACGTTCCATACAACTTTATGGGAATAACATTCAATATAATATAATATATTAGCAGTTCCAGTAAATTAACATTCTCTTTTAATTCTGAGGCTACATCTCATTAGAAAACATCCACCTGATTAGATTGCAGTGTTTCTCACATCTTCCATTCATATCTATGTTATTTTATAACTACAGCTCTTATTCTTATTTCCGTGTCTTTCTGCACTGGAGTTGGGATATGATAATACAATATTGCATTGTCCTAGCCATATCCTACACAGAAATCACACTTTTTTATTTTGAGAAAAGTAGAAATCTATTCCTCTATTCTTGTGCTGTCTTGGAGTGTATGATGGTCCTTTTCCTCTCCTAGATGATCCTGCACCATCGCCATCCTGAAAAGAAAAGAAAAATAGTAGTTCTATAGATAAAAAAATATCCGCATAGTATTCATAATATTTTTACATTTCAAATTAAATATTTTTCATGTCTTCACAAAAACCCATTCGGGCCAACATATGTGCAATTCTCTTGGAATGTTTGCGAGTTTTGGCCAAGCAGCAGAAGAGCAATAGTGTTACTTATGTACGGAACATTTCGTCAGAGCTAACAAGGTCAAGTAAAAAAATGAAACAAACTCAACTTAGAGACCCAGTTGTTTGGAAGCTCCTTTATTTTTCTTTGTCAAAATATATGGCACATATAAAGTCTTTATATCAAACTTTAAATGGAGCTAATCCTATGCCTCTTGAAGAAGCTGAAAAGGTGAAACCCAGGGTTTGGCAGGACACTGGGCAGTTTTGCTTTCTCAAATTGAATTATGGTGATAAGCAGACTATCCTATACTCTTTTGAGTGTGCCAATTGGTTTAGAATAAAAATCTGGGAATAGTTTTACACTATGTTATGGCTACTCTGATTTATAGAAAATCACATTGTTTGTTGGGAGCAGAACATCTGAAAAGTGCAAAGCAATACGAAATCAATCCTAATGGATGCTGCTCGATTAGACAAACTTACTGGGCTAAGCAGTGTCGGACTGGGGTGCCAAGGGTCCACCAGTAACAATGACTTTGGGGGCCACTTTTCACCTGCATACAAATATTACACTACCCTCATTCACAAATTTACCTATATCTCTAAATAATTATAAGCTAGGTAGTTTGGCCAATGAATGATGAGATGCTGCTTTTTTCTGTACAGAGTAAAACATGCAAATTATGCCAAGTTCTGCCACTGCAGTGGGGTTGGGGGCCCACCGGGGGATTACCCCGTTCCCCTATGGGCCAGTCCGAGCCTGGGGCGAAGCAATAATATGAAATCTGCTGAGTTATGAAGTTATGTTTTATAATACCAGACTGTGATAGCGTTGAGCTAACCCAATTTCGCTTTTTTATTAGGTACCGAACAGTGGCATCTGTCACACATAGGCTAATACGGAATCTGATGAACATATACATTGTAAGCTTTTTATTGATTTATCATTTAACCTCTTAATGACTGAGCTTACTTTTTTTTTTTCTTCATATGACCAGTGTCATTTTATGTGGTAATAACTCTGGAACGCTTCAATGGATCCCACCGATTTTGAAAAGCTTTTTTTCATGACATACTGTACTTCATGATAGCGATAAAATTTGTTTGATATGTCTTGTGTTTATTTGTGAAAATATCAGAAATTTGGAGAAAACTTTGAAAAATGTCACAATTTTCAAACCTTTAATTCTTTTGCCCATAAACCCAAGAGTTAGATCACACAAAATAAATAGTTAAAAAAAAAATTATGTATTGTTATTTATTATTAGGAAGTTAGAAAAGGGTTAAAATTTGACCAACAATTTATACATTTTTCCAACAAAATTTACAAAACCATTTTCTTTTTAAAGGTCCACATCACATTTGAAGCAACTTTGGAGGGCCTGTATGGCAAAAAATACCCAACAGTAGTGATAGTCTTCTCAAAACTGCACCCCTAAAGATGCTCAAAACCACATTCTTGAAACTTATTAACCCTTCAGGTGCTTCACGGGAATTCATGCAGAGTTGAAGGGAAAAATTAACAGCTTACTTTTTTCACAAAAATTTTACTTTAACCCCAAATTTTTTATTTTCAAAAGGGTAGAAAATGGTCCCCAAAATTTGTTGTACAATTTCTCTCGAGTGCGTCAGTTCCCCATATGTGGGGCAAAACTACTGTTTGGGCGCATGGCAGGGCTCGGAAGGGAAGGAGCATGATTTGACTATTTGAACGCAAAAATGGCTGGAATAAAGAGCAGACGCCATGTCGTGTTTGGAGAGCCCCTGATGTGCTGAAACAGTGGAAACCCCAAAGACAAGTGACTCCATTTTGGAAACTAGACCCTAACGTAATGTATCTAGATGTATGATGAGCAAATCGAACCCACAGGTGCTTCACAGAAGTTCATCAGGTAGAGCCGTGAAAATAAAATTATCAAATCTTTGGCACAAAAATTTTCTTATAGCCTTTTCACAAAGGTAACAAGAGAAAATTACAATTTTCTGTGCAATTTCTCCAGAGTGCGCCAATTCCCCATATGTGGTTGAAAACTACTTTTGAGGCACACTGCAAAGCTCAGAAGGGAAGAAGCGCCATATTGGAGTTCTCATTTTGCTGGAATGGTTTGAGTGTGCCATGTCACATTGGCAGAGCCCCTGAGGTGCCAGAACAGGAGTGACATCATTTTACAAACTACACCTCTCAATTAATTCATCTAGGGGTCCAGTGAGCATGTTGACACCACACGTGCCTCACAGAATTTTATACCATTGGGTTGTGAAGAAATTTTTACTGCTAAAATGTTATTTTAGCCCACAATGTTTAATTTTTATATGGGCTAATAGGAAAAAATGGACCTCAATTTCTCCTGAGTGCCAATACCCTACATGTAATTGGGAAATACTTTTGAGACACAGTGCAAAGCTCAACAGGGAAGGAGCACCATATTATAGTGCAGATTTGACTATTATGGCTTGCAGATGCCATGACCAACTGGTAGAGCCCCTGAGGTGCCAGAACAGCAGAAAACCCTATAAGTGGCCCCATTTTACAAATTACATCTCTCAATGAATTCATCTAGGGGTGCAGTGATCATACTGACACCACAAGTGTGTCACAGAATTTTATATCATTGGGCAGTGAAGAAAAAAATAACTACATTTTTACCACAAAAAAAATTTGTTTTAACCCCAGATTTTACATTTTCACATGGGGAAATGGATAAAAATTGCACCAAAATGTGTCATACAATTTCTGCTGAATGTAGAAATACCCCATATGTGGCTGTACAGTACTGCTTAGCCACACGGCGAGACTCAGGAGGAACAGAGCAATATTTGCCTCACGGAGAGCAGATTTTCCTAGAACAGTTTGCAGACTCCTTATACAGAGCCCCTAAGTGCTAAAAGAGCAGCATCCCCAATCAAGTGACCCTATTTTGAAATTTATACCCCTAACAAACATGTGGACGCTAAAGGTGGTTTAGGCACACTGAGGCTCAGAAGCAAGGGGGGTCATTTGGATTTGGGAGTGGAGAATTTGCTGAATTTTTTTTGGCTGGTGAGGAGACATTTCGCTTTTCCAGAGCCTTTGTGCTACCAGTAATGTGGTAGCCCCTATCTTTCCATTAACAGATGACAGACCTAAGTGAGGACTTGCTTTTTTTTGGTGGATTGAGTTGAAACTTTTGTTAGGAACATATTACATAACGTTTGGGGGAATATTTGTCACCGGCCAGACAACGTCCACAGTGCCTCCACCTGCCTTACTATAGGGAATCTTCCGCCGAGGGTTCTGTTTGAATCACGTATTGCAGAGACTGACAGGGAAACCCTGGTGTAAGTGCTCAGCGTAGAACGCAAAATAAATGTGAACCGAGCCTTACTGCAATCTTTAGAAGGCAGAATGAACAAATCAGTAATAGGCCATAGCTACATATAATTAAATAGGTTGAAAAAAAGAACTAGGTCCATCAAGTTCAACCTTTGTACTAATTGTACATTTTGTCACCAATTTAACTATAACCTGCACTGTTATGTGTATCAAGGAAATTGTCCTGGCCTTTTTTAAAGTTTTTATAGTGTCTGCCATTACTACCTCCTGTGGTCGGCATTCCACAGTCTGACTGCTCTAACTGTAAAGAACCCTTTCCTGTTTAGCTGCCAGAATCGCCTTTCTTCCACGCGTAATGAGTGCCCCATGGTCCTAAGTATGGTTTTTGGAAGGGACAAGTCATGTGCCAGTGTCCCCTCAGACCTCTTTTTTCTAAGCTAAACAAGCCTAACTTTTCCAGCCTCTCCTCATATGAGAGACCTTCCATCCCTCATAATAATCTAGTTGCCATCTTTGAACTAACTTCTGAATATCCTTTTAAAAATGTGGAGCCCAAAACTGAATCCCATATTCTAGAAGTGGCCTCACCAGTGATTTGTAAAGGAGTAACAATACGTTGGGATTTTCTCTCTCCTTTTATACACTGTGATAGAGTAACTGGCGCTGTATGTGAGGGAAGATATGAGTCACGAAGATAGCTTTCTTCTGTGATGGGAAACCCGTACGTTTCTCTCCAGCATGCCATCACCTGAACCATTATAAGGTTTGTTTTTTGGTGAGTAGGTGTAAAAGGTCGGCGCGATGCCTACTCACCATATCTCCAACTCAAGGGTGTGGTTGGGGAAGTTAAATATCCAGCTACATTTTTTTCTCTGTAGTGTGGTTGGAGAGGCAAGTCTCCAGTCGGTAGATCCACGTGGAGCTGGAGACTTATGGTATTCTGAGAGGGAGAATCCCACAGATATAAGGACTCTGCTGTACTTTATCTTTTGTCTTGCCCTTATGCCAGAAAGGCCATATTTATTTTGTTAAACCTGGCTATGGTTTATGCTGTGCTGTAATAAACCAGTAGGTGACTACAGGGCCTGTCACACATAGCGATATCGCTAGCAATATCGCTATAACGTCACTGGTTTTTGTGACGTTGCAGCGATATTGCTAGTGATATCGCTGTGTGTGATACTTACCTCCGACCGGCTCCCCCGCTGGTTATCGCTGATCGCGCGAGAACGTCCTGGACCATTTCTCGCTGTCAGCTTCCTGCTGGGCTTCCTGTGGCACCGATGAGCGACGCATGCGGGAGGACGTCTTCATCGCCTCGTCTGACACGTAAGTAGCGACCCCCGACCCCTGCAATGTCGCTGGAGAGATCTGCCTGTGTGGCAGCTCACTAACGACCACTTAGCGATGTACCAGCGATCCTGACCGCGTCATATCGCTGGTCGGGATCGCTGGTACATCGCTAAGTGTGACAGTACCTTTACACAAGAAGCGTTCCTGTGTCTACCTTTGAAAGCAACTGAGTGAGTCAACCCCTCACCTTAAAATCTTGTTTGCTTTTGCGGCTGCTGCCTGACATTGAGTGCTGCTGCTCAGCTCACTTGTAACCAGAATATCCAAGTCCTTCTCCTGTTCTGCAGTCCCGAGTTTACTCCCATTTAATGTATATGCAGCAATAGGATTACTCCATCCAGGTGCATTACTCTACATTAAACCTCATTTGGTATCTTATCCAGATTGTTTTGCAATATTGTAAAGTCAAATTTTAGTATCTAACATAGTTTGGTGTCATTAAGCAAAGACTGACACTTTACTGTCAATCCCATTAGGTGACTTTATTCTTCGGGTCAGTACAGTTGCAGCGATAACACTTATGTCATATTTTAAGTTTTGTCGTTTGAAACAATGAAAACTTTTATAGAAAAATTATTTTTGCATCACTTTATTCTGAGAGCTGTAACTTTAATTTTTCTGCTGATGGAGATGTATGGCGGCTTTTTTTTTTGCAGGACAAGATGATGTTTCCAGCTATACTATTTTTATTTACATTCGTCTTTTTGATCATGTTGTATTCCACTTTTTTCCCAGTGGTATAATGAAAAAAACAAAGTTTGCCACTTTTTTTTTTTTTTTCAGTGTTCACTGAAGGGGTTAACTAGTGTGTGAGTTTTATCGACCGGGTCGTTCTGGACGCAATGATACCAAATGTGTATTTTATTTTTTTTTTAACTTAAAAATGTGTATTTATTGGTGTAATAATAAGTTTTACTTTTATTATTTTTGCAATTTGTTTTAAATAATTTTACGTTTTTTTTTTTTAACTTTTTTTTTTTCGCCATTTAGTCCCTGTATGGGACTTTCACTTTTTTTTTTTTTATTTTGAGCGCAGGTATAACGCATTCCAGTGCATCAGCACTGCAATGCATTCTACGTGTACAGAAACCTCTTAGACCATGCTCTGAGCATGCTTAGAGCTTGGTCTAAGCTTTCTGTGGCTTGGTGACCCGAGGGGGTCACTATAACAACCCCAAGTCACCATGGCAGCAATCAGGCCCCAGCGATTACACTCTGGATCACAGCATTTAGGGAGTTAAATTGCCAGGGGCGGTGCTGCCACCATCTCTTGCTGTTCTTGCAGGAGCTCAGCCACTAGCAGCGCCGAGCTCCTGCTGCGATCATATAGGAGGTGCTGATATTTCAGAACCTAGTGAGCGATCATGCTGTGATCAGTCAGTCACATTGCGATGACCGATGGCTTGTAGAAAGCATAAAATTTCCGCCCAAAAAAAAAAAAAAAAAAGAAATAAAATAAGAGCCAAAACTGACCACGTTTGACCTGATACATTTTTACTGGATGCTCATTTGGCTTCCGAAAGGCAGTAAAGCCTTATGGACATGTCTGAAATGTACGTCAGCAGCTTTCCAGCACATATGCTAGACATCAGTCAAAAGTAGTGTAAAAAGGTTCACAGGTTTATACAAGTTGTAACTTTGTGGCCAACTCATGTGCCTTAGGTTTTTCTTATGTCACAATTTTGTGTGTCACATTACAGAAGAAGAATTTGTTATTTTAGTGTGTGTGTGTGTGTGTGTGTGTGTGTTTTAAGGTTATTCCAGGAAAAAAGAATGAAAAACACTTTCATCACACAAGTCACCTGAAGGTACATAGAACTTACAAGGAAATTGCTTGAAAGCTAGGTGTGACATGGCAGTATGTTGAAGGGGTTTTCCAGGCTAAAAAGAAAGTCTGCAGTCGCTCTATGTGAAAGCTGACTGCTGAATTATGACATTGTGCAACATGCAAAGTGTCAGGATATCCCTGCATTTTTTTTTTTTTTAAATTCGTTTATTGAACCTCAGGACACAAAGAATGTACAACATACACAATGGCTTATGATAACAAGCATTATACATAGCACACATGTTTCCGTCCATTGTAAAATATAATACAGAGAAATTGCACACTCTTATAAACAAGGTGATATGTACATATCTTTCCAAGCGCACATGAAGGATAATTGCTTATACATTTTTCAGCATGTATATCAATCCAATTTCACAAACCTTGTCATATCACTCAGAAATAAAATCTAACTAAAATTCCTAAACTACAACTACCACTACATCAACTAGTATCTACTATTTCCGCAGCCTGGTCTCCTATATCATATTATGTTGCGTGTGATGTCTCAGCCTTGTAACGTGAGGTGAGAGGAATTCCACCTCTCCCAAATCTTTTCAAATTTACCCGGGCATCCCCTATTTTGGTATAACGTGCGCTTATATGGAACAATCGAATTTACCAACTCGATCCAAAATCTAAGGGAAGGACATGAACCCCCCCATCTACCACAATACCAGCACCTTCCGTGCCATAAACAGCGTCTCGCGCAGGAAGACCTCAGTATAGCGATCCCAGATCTCCTCCCATACTCCAAACAAGCAGACCAATGGCTCTAGAGGGACAGGGGCCCGCACCAGGGATGTCAGTAGTGTAGTCACCTCTTTCCAGTAATGTAGGATAATGGGACACTGCCACATCATATGAATAAAATCAGCATCTGGCAAGTGACATCGCATACATTCTGATGATTGAAGCCGACCCATCCTAAAAAGTCGCAACGGAGTCAAATATGATTGTATATAATCAATTGTATCATTCTGTTATTGATAGATGGTGATACTTCAGTTGGAGACTCTAGAATCTCCTCCCACTCCTCTCTTTGCGTATTAGGGATGAGTCGTTCCCACTTGCTCTCAATAGAGCCTATGGACGATTCTGCCCCTACTGATAGCATGTACGTATACAGAGGATATGAGACCCTGGGGAACCTGCGAATTAAGGATTCCTATCAGAGGTAAAGATGAAATAGTATGGTCCACACCCCCATCCCTAATATGTGATTGAAGAGCTGATCTCAACTGCAAATAACGAAAAAACTGAGATCTCGGAATATCATGTGTGGCCTGTAATTGCTCAAAAGATTTTAAGATCCCTTGGTCATACAGGTCTCCCAATGAAGAGACGCCATACTGAATCCAAAAAACGGTGGACGGATGATCCAATAACCCCGGAAAAAAATTATTATTCCACAGGGGCATTTCAGCTATAAAATCTTTAACCCCAATTACGTTCTTGATTTGTCTCCATATTAATCGTGCCAGCCGGAGCAGGGGTAGCAGATGTGGAACATTAGTTTTCTCCAACTCCAGGAAACCAAATGGGCAATCCGCTTTTGCAGCGTGGAGCAAGTGACTTTCAGAATTGGGGAGGCAATTACCCGGCATCCATTTACTTAATGCTTTAGCCTGCCCAGCTAAGTAATATAGGAAAAAATCTGGCAACGCCGCCCCACCTCCCTTCTTTGGTCTTTGTAAAGTGGACAGTTTAAGTTTGGGCCTAGTTTTCCCCCATATAAAGGATGTGACCAGGGAATTGAGATTAACAAAAAAGGACTTGTGCACTGCTACCGCACTGTGTTGAAGCGAGTAGCTAAATTTAGGGAGTAATATATTTTAAAAAGATTAATGCGTCCAGCCACAGATAATGGGAGCCTACTCCAGGATGCAAATTTCACTCTAACGAGTTCCAACAATGGGTGGACATTAAGTTGTCGATCAAGCGTACTATTGTTAGATATATGGATGCCCAAATATTTAAAACTAGACACAGTAGGCAGCGAGGTAGAGAGCCTCCTGCTGGGGCATCAGAGCATGGGAAAGGGATAACAGGGCAGACTTCTCCCAATTTATATGTAAACCTGAATATTTACTGAATCTATCTATAAGGGATATTACCTGTGGCAAAGTTTCTTCCACATCATTCAAGAATATCACCATATCATCGGCATAAAAGCCTATGGTAGCCACCCGACCTGCTATATCTATACCTCGGATGTTAGGGGAGGACCTTATACATATTGCTAGTGCCTCTATCGCAAGGGCGAAGAGGGCCGGGGAAAGAGGGGAACCCTGACGGGTCCCCCTATGCAATGCGAAAGACTCAGATACAGAATTATTTATTATAATACGGGCCTTGGGTTTCATATATAGTACCTTGATCCATGTTATAAATTTATGGCCAAAGCCATACCTTTGCAAACATGCGGAGAGGAAAGGCCATTCAAGAGAGTCAAAAGCCTTGGCAGCATCCAACGATGCCAATGCCCAGTTGTCTGGCATTCGGGAGCTATATTGGACTCTTCTGATGTTAATGGAAGTGCTCTTACCAGACATAAAGCCCGTTTGATCAGGATGTATAAGATTCAATATAATTGAATTCAGTCTAGTAGCTAGAATCTTGGTGAAAATGTTATAGTCCACATTCACTAGCGAAATGGGACGATAGGATCCACATTCCAAAGGGTCCTTTCCCCTCCTTCCTCAGCACTATGATGTTAGCCTCGTAAAAGGACTCAGGTATAGAATTCCCTTCCCAAATTCCCCGAAATACCTTCACCAAAAGTGGTGTCCATATTTCCCGGTACTTCCGATATAATTCAATAGGGAACCCATCAGGTCCAGGGGCCTTCCCAGAAGCCATATCTGTCATGGCCTTTTCTATCTCCTCTGCAGTGAACACAGCGTCCATAAGGGCCCGCTGCTCAGGATCTAATGTGGGGAATGATACATCTGATCAATAGTCTAGGCACCCCAAAGTGTCAGTCACTTTTAGATTCATATGAAGACCTGTAGTATTCCTGATAACAGCCAAGAATCTCCTCGGTCGAAGACACCAATATACCATCTGCCCTACGAATCTGTAATATCGTGTTGGAGGTGCTATGTTGGCGCACTAGATGGGCCAAAAATTTGCCCGTCTGGTTCCCCAATTCGAAATAGGATTGACGAGTAAAGAATAGTTTACGTTTAGATTTAGTGTCCACATGCTGAGTATATAACCTCTGGGCAGCCAACCACTCACTCCTGTTCCCACTAGTTTGGTTAGATATATATGTAGCCTCTGAATCTTTCAGTCGTTGCTCCACCTCATCATCCCTCTCTGAAGTTACCCACTTAATATAAGAGATCGTGGAGGACAAACAGCCCCTCAGATATGCCTTAAGGGCATCCCAAAGTAAATTAATATCTTGAAGTTCCGGGTGGGACGCGATGAAACAATGCAACTGACCAATCGTTCTGTCTGGGGGTCCCATCAATTTTAACCAGAAAGGATTCAACTTCCAAGTTATCCCTTGGTTTACATGCCCATATTTGAGTTTAAGGATGACCGGACTATAGTCTGAGATCCCCCTGCTTCCATGTTCTATATCAGTCACCCACATTGCCAGACCGCTAGAACCAAATATGTAGTCTATGCGTGATAGAGAGGGTTTACAGAAGCAGCGGAGACACTGATGAGGGGCAATACCCCGAAACAGCTGTCTGTGGATGGATACCATGTTTTGGCATAGGTGGTTTCCTTCATTGGAGACTGCCCTTCTCGTGGTTGTTCCTTCCCGGGGAAAGACCTGGCTGGTCATTGCTTGCGTTGAGAAACATGTGATGGTGTCTCCGCTGCTTCTGTTTTGCATATTTCCCATTAGGGATGGGGGCAGTGCTCTAGAATCACTGCGTTGAGAAACAGGTGATGGTGTCTCCGCAGTGTTGGATGTTGATCTCCATGAGTTCATTCATCCTCATTTTTCATAGAGAGCATTTAGTGGATGAGTGGCAGGTATATTCCATTAACTCAGGATGACGCACCCTCCACAAATCCAACCACCCTCCACCCCCCATGAATAATGACAACGGGGTTGTAGTCGGTGGAGAGGACCCCCCAGTCGCTCCATCATCCAACCTTAATTTATCAAGACAATTGTTCATAACCATGTTAAAGTCTCCCATACAAATAACATCAGCGTCTGGGTAATTAAGGGGAAAACTCATTGCCTTCTGCAGAATGGATATGCGGGCCGGGGGAGAATTATAAACACATAAGACCACACATTTCCTGATATTTATCATTGCATGGACAAAGATAAAACGACCCTCAGGGTCCCTCCGAGCCTCCCTAGCTTCCCATCTAAGATCTTTATGTATCAACAGTGAGACCCCTCTTGAGTAGCTGGTGTGGAATGTATGGACAGACCATTGTACCCAAGGCTTCTGTACGCACCGCGCTGTATCCCTAGTCAGGTGTGTCTCCACCAAGGCCACAATGTGAGGGCGATAATGTCTGATCTGTGAGAAAACCTTGATTTTTTTTTTTTTTTTTTTTTTTTTAGGGGTTTTTATACCCCTCACATTCCATGTCATACATATCAACTCCGACCCCATGTTTTACTCCGCTGAATATAATACATAATATTACCCGGGCAAAATTTAGAGACATCACCTAGAAACAGAAATTGTTGTCGACTGCGATGACTACCTAAAAAAAATACAAAAAACCACAGCGGAAAAACAACAAAGTAAAAAAAACAACTAAACGCGGGAGCAGAGTCCTGTACTCCCATCACAAAGCAAACTAGGGGATACCATCACTGAATTCAGTGTCCGGTATTGTTGGTATCTTGGACGCTTTCGAATAGAGCTCCAATCAGTCGATTAATAGAAAAAATACCAACTGGCCATAGCTACGTTAGGATTCCTTTGCAGCAGACCCTTTGTGAGACCGCAGTCACTCCACCGCCTCCGCCGTATCTGTAAAAAAATAAAGTAGAACCCTCGTTGACCACCCGGGGCCGGGCAAATCATCGAGTACATAACATTCCTCTCCCGTAGATGTCTTTTGACCTCCGTAAACTGTGTCTGTTGTTTCTGGAGTTCCATAGAGAAGTCTGGGAAAATCGAGATCATGGCATTGTTGAACTTGATAGGACTCTTTTGTCTCGCCAGACGCAGAGCGACGTCTCTATCCCTGCAGTTGAGGAGACGCGCCAGAAAAGGTCTAGGTGGGGCTCCAGGAGGTAGAGGCCTAGTAGGGACCCTTTCCACCGCAAAGATTGGGGATAATTCATCTCCCAAAGTGGTTTTAAGCCAATCTTATAGGAATTGCTCCGGATGTTGTCCTTCCGAGCGCTCCGGTAGACCAACAATTCGAATGTTATTCCGGCACATCCTATTCTCCAGGTCATCTGCTTTTTGCCTCCACGCGTTCATAGAGCCTGCCACCTTCGTTAGTTTGGCTTCCATGGGTGTAATGGCGTCTTCTACCTCCGTAATGCGGCCCTTCATGGCTTGCATGTCTTGTCGGAGGCGTCCCACCTCGGTGTGTACGTCCTCTATCTTCCCAGACAGAGACGTCCTGGTTAAGGAGATAGCCTGCATGAGTTGTTCAGATGCCTGCTTAAGGGTTAATTCTTCTTGCTTTCCCACCCTCAGAGGGGCGGTTCTTACGCTGAGACTGTGAAGGATTATTTTTGAGAGATCTTGAACCTTCAGCATGGTCCACTCTGGCATATTCCTTCAGCCTTTCAGCCGCTGTTCCAGACCCCTTGGAACGACTCATTTTAATAGCAATGGGGCACAGCCGGATATCAGGGAAGCACACTCCGGAGTCCCCTGGGTCGAGGTTATAACTGGAATAAGATTATCAGATGGTGGCTGCAGGGTTTCAGGAGCAGCACAGACCCACGATGTCACACAGGGAGGCAATGTCTAGCACCAAGCAGCAGACAAGGGCCCTTATAGCCCAGGGAGAAGTCCCCAGCACCCCACAGGGACAGCAGTCAGAGAGAGGGATCCAAGTCCCTACAGTAATGACGCTGGCAGGCCAGGTGATGTAGCTAAGAGGGGGAGTGGGGCCCAATCTTTCAGGGATTGGAACCCGGTGCCGCAGCTCACACAGGCAGAGCGCGCGCCTCCAGGATGGCTGCCGCCCCATGAAGGCCCCGCCAGCCGCCCCGCTCTCTACAGCCTCACCACACTCCGGATTCCAGCCCCGCTCTCCCGCGGGGGACCAGGAGCGCCACAGAATCCAGGGGGGGTCCAAAAAAGCAGCGACCGCGGCGCCGAGGTAAGGGTCCGCTGGCCAGATATGATCAGGATGGCAGGAGCTCTCTTCAGACGCGTCCTCTCTCGCCGCTACATAGCCACGCCTCCCGATATCCCTGCATTTTGCGGTGCGACGGGATGTCACGTCATGTATGTGATGTGAATACCTGCAGGAGAATCAAGTCGACATGTGACCTCATGTATGCACATCACGTGACCACCCAATCGCGCTGCAGATACAGGAAAATCAAGACAGGGTGTGGAAGGCACACTGTCACGATCTGGCAGTCTGCAGAATTTTCATTTCAGCTCAGGAAACATCTTTAATGTCCTGGTTAGAAATTTAGGAACTGGACTGGTGCAAACCTAGATCAGTACACGATTCCATAACTATCAATATTCGGTTGAGTAGAACCAGGAAATTTGGGGAAAGTTTTTTCAATCCATAGTATGGTTGTTGGATAATTATCAGAGGAAGGTCATATTCTTAGGCCAGGTTCACATTGCACTAGTGCCCTGCGTTTAACGCATCCGTTACACAGCGGCACTAACGCTATATTCTGAATTTCCCCATGGTGGGACGATTAAAGGATTATCTTATATAACAGATGTGTTAACGCACCCATTGGCCGCAATGTTAGTAACTCATCCTAACGCATGCCAAATTCGGCATGCGTTAGCAATGATGCGTTACTTTGTGACGCACCCGAGAACGCGGTCTGCATCATTTTCGGGTGCATCGGGTCTAAGGCACAGCGAACAGACGCGTTCGCTGTGCATAGACCTATATGGCTAACGCATGGTAGCAAAATGCTACCATACATTAGCGCTAGGTTCACAAAAGATGTCAAAACTGACATCTGCGTTAGCGCATCCGTTTAATGGATCCATTAAATGGATGCACCTAAAGCAATGTGAATCTAGCCTTACCATAAGCAAGAACATAGTGAACAAGCTGCTAAAAACCAGAAATTCTCACAGTAGACATCCATAACTGACAGCTGTGCAATGCTACATTTTGCCGCAGGAGTAAGGGCAGGTGCAGATGGCCGAAGAGTCTCTCATCTGACAGAATCGGGCCGATTATGGTAATGACACCATGATCAGATATCGGATCAAACTCGGGCATGCAGTTTTTTTTTTTTCTCAGACAGATGATGTCAGATGAAAAAATAAATAAATCGAACATGTGCAGGGCCCCATAGCATAATATTAGTCCGGGTGCATCCAATATTCTGGCAGGTTGCACTCAGACCGAAAATATGCTTATTTGCTCCTGCCCTAATGTGTAGCTGTTTTAGGAAACAAAACATGAACATAGCCACATCGTTCAGATCCTGACCTTGTGTTTTATGCTAAAGTGTCTAATGAGCATGTGCCAAAGTCGTAAACGGAAGGACAGCAGGGTCAACTGTGACAGCACCTATTGTGACTGGTGGATCCTGTGTAATCAGCTGTGTATAGAGAGTGCTAACAGTCATTGTAATTCTGTCTCTGATCATATGGAGTCTGGTGAAAACGCTTCCTGAAAGAGTCTAAAATAGCCCCAGATTACTATTTTTTTTCCAATAAATCTTGAGATGTGGAAAAATAACATGCCAAAAATTAAGAAAAACAAACACATTTAGCGCAAAAACCTGATTTAAACAATAGGTCATTTTCTGGAGGACATTCTCGTTAAACAAAAAGGACACAATTTATTAGGAAAATTGTGAAAAAGTTCCTATACTCTAAGTCACTTTCAATAAATTTCAGTAAATGAGATTTAAAAAAAATTATTCATAAAAACTGGAGAATGGGTGTAGATTGTATATTTCATGGAAGAACAATTGACCTAGTCTTTCAAATCTCAGGTGTTATGTATTTCCATCCAAAATATTTCTGGCATATCCAAAGAGATATATGCCTGACTGGTGAAGGTCTTTCCTCAGACCACAAAAAAAAAAAAAAAATTGGTAAAAGGGAGTCAGGCGATCCCCTAAGGAGGTTCATGTTGGAAGCTTTCCCATGAAAGTTGATGGTCGTGCTTGCACTCAGCTCTATTTACTATAATCTTGAGTTATGAAAAAGAGCAGCCATCATACACAGCATATAAATATGCCAAACATTCACTAAACCCATCCACTAACAACTAACATGCATACAGTTGCGTAGACTTACCAGCTTCTGGTTCATGTGTCTGCTCCACTCTGGTGCCATGACTATGGGATACGGGTAGGTTTCTCCAAGAGTGACATTAGCATGTACCAAGGCAGCACTGCTTAGTGCCCAGGGTGTATGAACAGCTCCTCCTTTTATCTCCTGCAGCTCTGGAACCCACAATCGAATGTATTCACCCTTTTATTAGAAAGAATTAGAATACAAGAGAAAAAAAAAATAAGTCTGGGTGAACTTGACTGTACACATTACTAACTGCCCACGATAACTAGGGGAACAATTTCCCACCCATCCTCCTAAAGAATACTGAAAAAAAACAGAAAAACAAAAACCAGAGGCAGATTCTGAAACTTGTACCCTTGGTAAAGTAGCCAGCTTTATTTTTTTTCAATTACATTTTATCATCTGCCTCTACTTTAAAAAAAAAAAATATATATATATATTATATATAATATAAAAATTCAGAATTGAGAGTCCTCAGTGGTTGATACCTTTTAATGGCTAACTGAAAAGATGGTAACACATTGCAAGCTTTCGAGACTACTCAGGTCTCTTCTTCAGGCAAGACTAATACAAAATCTGAAGAGTCACATATTTATGCACAATACAGCCTAGAAAAAATGCAATGGATAAGACAAGTGACGTGTAGCAGAACTATCAATATGGGAGAGGGAGAAAGGTAAAAGGTATCAACCAATGAGCATTTTTTCTGTGTTGTATTGTGCATAAATATGTGACTCTTCAGATTTTGTATTAGTCTTGCCTGAAGAAGAGACCCGAGTAGTCTCGAAAGCTTGCAAAGTGTTACCTTCTTTTCAGTTAGCCATTAAAAAGGTATCAACCACTGAGGACTCTCAATTATGAATATTTTTCTATCTACTGGCTAACACGGTACAAAGATATACATCTTTCCTATATATAATATACACACACATATAGATTTAATCACCAATTTTCACCTGTCTACTGGATAACTAACAACTAGAAAGACAGGGAAGGCCTACGTAGGCAAGACAGGCAAAATCAGCACTCATCTACAAAAGTACCGTAACCCTGAATGGAGCGATTGTCCCTTAGATTGTGAGTAAAGCATGTGTTTCATTCACACAGGGAATTCAGGACCTCTAGTTCTACTGATAAATGGGGGAGTCACCGTGATCGGAAGATTACCAATTCACCAGCTATCACTTGTCCAATGGATGGCTGAAAAATGGCGATAATGTTTGACAATCAAAATTCAGTTCTTTGGGCTACTTTTACACTCACCGCATTTTTTGCGGCCCGTTATTGCAGCCAGTTTTTGCGGGCCGTATCGCCGCAATTTTTACAGTCTGCCGCAATAACGGGCCACAACAAAGTTTGTGGATCGCCGTTTTTCATTTTTCCTATACTATGGAAATAGTATTAGAAAAAACAAAAACAAAAAAAACAACGTTCCGCAAAACCGGAAGTCACGGTGCGCCGCAAAAACAAACTTTCATTTGTTTTCGTGGCCCTTCATCTTCAGTGGGGGCCGTGTCCGTACGCCATGAAAAAGATCGAGCACGCTCGATCTTTTATCACGGCCACAAATACGGCCCTCACGGCCTTAGGGTACACCATGGATTTTTTGCGGGCCGATTTTGCAAAAAACACGGTAAGTGTAAAAAAGCAGCCTTAAAGAGAGTCTTTCACTTGCTTAGAAGAAAAAAACTGAGTTAGAGCAACCGTTATTTTATTTTTTTTATTTTTTATTTGCTCAATAAACAGTATGCATGAAAATAAGAAACTTTTGTCATATATCTTGTCAGACAAATCCATTTCTCTCTCTGCCAGGATTGATCATTCATTCTCAGGTAAAATCTGTATTCGGTGAAGACAGATTGTCCCATTACTGAGATATGAGATGGCGGCTAAGGTTATATTAAAGGGAACCTGTCACCACCCCCCAAGGCGTTTTTAAGTAAAAGAGCCACCTTGTGAGGCACTAATGCTGCATTCTGTCAATGTGGCTCTGTTACTTAGCATCTGTTCCACCACAGAAATGATAGTTTTTAAAATTGTTCAAAAATACCTGAATTTTGACAGGGGGGCAGGCCTTTCCCCCTCTGACAGACTCCTCGCATCCATCAGTCATTTCTTTCTTCAGTATTTGGTGACGCCTCCTCAGTGTTCTTTTGAAATGCTGGCGCCTGCGCTGTACTATAGTTTCGTGGGCATGCTCAGTTAGCGCTGCCCGACGTGCCCGTGCTCTCAGATCACATCCCGGCCTTCATATCGCGTGGCCAGAGGTCCGGCCCCGCAGTCACTTATGATTTATTCACACTGCGGGGCTGGGAATCTTGGGCATGAGAACCGCAGAAAACTACTGCGCATGCCCATGATTCCCAGCCCCGCAGTGTGAATAAATCATAAGTGACTGTGGGGCCGGACCTCTGGCCGCGCGATATGAAGGCCGGGATGTGATCTGAGAGCACGGGCACGTCGGGCAGCGCTAACTGCGCATGCCCACAAAACTATAGTACAGCGCAGGCGCCAGCATTTCAAAAGAACACTGAGGAGGCGTCACCAAATACTGAAGAAAGAAATGACTGATGGATGCGAGGAGTCTGTCAGAGGGGGAAAGACCTGCCCCCCTGTCAAAATTCAGGTATTTTTGAACAATTTTAAAAACTATCATTTCTGTGGTGGAAGGGACGCTAAGTAACAGAGCCACCTTGACAGAATGCAGCATTAGTGCTTCACAAGGTGGCTCTTTTACTTAAAACCGCCTGGGGAGGGGGGGGGGGTGACAGGTTCCCTTTAAGGAGGGAGGAGCTCTGTATCTCGCTCTCATCTCCTATCTGTCTTCACCAAATCCAGATTTTAGCAGTGAATTGGGAATTTTGAGAATGAATGATCAGTCCAGGAAGGCACAGCAGCAAACATATCTGATCAGATATATTACAAGGCGTATTATTTTCATGTGTACTATTGATTCATAAAAAACAAACAATAAAAATCAAGGCTACTCTTTAAAGACCTTGTAAAAAATAAATAAAAATAATAAAGGAAAGTAGAAAATTACATCACTCACCAGTCATTAGAAAAATAATTACTATTTCAAACGTTTAA
This sequence comes from Dendrobates tinctorius, assembly GCF_039654945.1. Classification (NCBI taxonomy): domain Eukaryota; kingdom Metazoa; phylum Chordata; class Amphibia; order Anura; family Dendrobatidae; genus Dendrobates; species Dendrobates tinctorius. Next base: position 26,795,528 of record NW_027361738.1, on the reverse strand, counting down.
AATCCAAAGGGGGCGGCATGTGCAATGTCAAAAAGCACGGACTTTGAATGTTTAACCCCTTCACCCCCAAGGGTGGTTTGCACGTTCATGACGGGCCAATTTTTACAATTCTGACCACTGTACCTTTATGAGGTCATAACTCTGGAACGCATCCATGGATCCCGGTGATTCTGACAATGTTTTCTCGTGACATATTGTACTTCATGTTAGTGGTAAAACTTCATTCAAATAACTTGCGTTTATTTGTGAGAAAAACGGAAATTTGGCGAAAATTTTGAAAATTTCGCAATTTTCCAACTTTGAATTTTTATGCCCTTAAATCACAGAGATACGGCACACAAAAAACTTGATAACTAACATTTCCCACATGTTTACTTTACATAAGCACAATTTTGGAACCAAAATTTTTTTTTGTTAGGAAGTTATAAGGGTTAAAAGTTGACCAGCGATTTCTCATTTTTACAACACCATTTTATTTTTAGGACCACATCACATTTGAGGTCACTTTGAGGGGTCTATATGATAGAAAATACCCAAAAGTGACACCATTCTAAAAACTGCACCTCTTAAGGTGCTCAAAACCACATTCAAGAAGTTTATTAACCCTTTAGGTGCGTCACAGGAATTTTTTTGAATATTTAAAAAAAAATGAACATCTAACTTTTTTCACAAAAAAAATACTTCAGGTTCAATTTTTTTTATTTTACCAAGAGTAACAGGAGAAACTGGACTGCAAAAGTTATTGTGCAATTTGTCCTGAGTACGCTGATACCTGACATGTGGGGGGGAACGACTGTTTCGGCGCATGGTAGAGCTCAGAAGGGAAGGAGCGCCGTTTGACTTTTTCAATGCAAAATTGGCTGGAATTCAGATCGGACGCCATGTCACGTTTGGAGAGTCCCTGATGTACCTAAACAGTGGAAACCCCCCACAAGTGACCCCATTTTGGAAACTAGACCCCCCCCAAGGAACTTATCTAGATATGTGGTGAGAACTTTGAACCCACAAGGGCTTTACAGAAGTTTATAACGTACAGCGGTACAATTAAAAAATCATATTTTTTCCACAAAAATGATCTTTTCACCCTCAATTCTTATTTTTCCAAGGGTAACAGGACCCTAAAAGTTATTGTGCAATTTGTCCTGAGTACGCTGATACCCCACATGTGGGGGTAAACCACTATTTGGGCGCATGGCAGAGCTCGAAAGGGAAGCAGCGCCATTTGACGTTTTTGGCTGGAATTGAGATCGGACACCATGTCGCGATTGGAAAACCCCTGATGTACCTAAACAGTGGAAACCCCCCACAAATGACACCATTTTGGAAACTAGACCCCCCAAGGAACTTATCTAGATGTGTGGTGAGCACTTTGAACCCCCCAATGCTTCACAGAAGTTTATAATGCCCGGGCATGAAAATAAAAAAATCATATCTTTTCCACAAACATGATCAATTAGTCCCCAATTTTTTCATTTTCCCAAGGGTAACAGGAGAAATTGTACCCCAAAAGTTGTTGTCCAATTTGTCATGAGTACGCTGACACCCCATATGTGGGAGAAAACTACTGTATGGACACACGTCGGGGCTCGGAAGGGAAGCAGTGACATTTTGGAATGCAGACTTTGATGGAATGGTCTGCGGGTGTCATGTGCGTTTGGAGAGCCCCTGATGTACCTAAACTATTGAAACTCCCCACAAGTGACCCCATTTGGAAACTAGACCCCCCACGGAACTTATCTAGATGTGTGGTGAGCACTTTGAACCCCCAAGTGCTTCACAGAAGTTTATAACGCTCGGACGTGAAAATAAAAAAAATCATTTTTTTCCACAAAAATGATATTTTTGCCCCCAATTTTTTATTTTCCTAAGGGTAACAGGAGAAATTGGACCCCAAAAATTGTTTTGCAACTTGACCTAAGTAGGCTGATACCCTACATGTGGGGGTAAAACACTGTTTGGGCGCATGTCAGAGCTTGGAAGGGAAGGAGCACCATTTGACTTTTTCAACTCAGAATTGGCTGGAATTGAGATCAGACGCCATGTTGCATTTGGAGAGCCCCTGATGTGCCCAAACAGTGGAAACCCCCAATTCTAACTCCAACCCGAACCCCAACACACCCCTAACCCTAATCTCAGCCCTAACCCTAATGGAAAAATGGAAATAAATACATTTTTTTTATTTTATTATTTTTCCCTAACTAAGGGGGTGATAACGGGGGGGTTTGATTTACTATTTATGGCAGTTTTTATGTTTGGCGGCTGTCGCACGCTAAAAGACGCTTTTTATTGTAAAAATAGTTTTTGCATCACCACATATTGAGAGCTATAATTTTTCCGTATTTTGACCCACCGAGTCATGTGAGGTCTTATTTTTTGCTGGACGAGTTGACGTTTTTATTGGTACCATTTTCGGGCATGTGACATTTTTTGATCGCTTTTTATTCCGATTTTTGGGACGCAGAATGAACAAAAACCAGCGTTTCATGAATTTCTTTTGGGAGGGTGCGTTTACACCGTTCCGCGTGCGATAAAATTGATAAAGCGGTTTTATTCTTCGGGTCAGTACGCTTACAGAGATACCTTATTTAGGTCGTTTTTTTATGTTTTGTCGGTTTTATGCAATGAAAACTATTTTATATAAAAAATAATTATTTTTGCATCGCTTTATTCTGCGAGCTATAACTTTTTTATTTTTTCGCTGATGATGCTGTGTGGCGGCTCGTTTTTTGCAGGACAAGATGACGTTTTCAGCGGTACCATGGAAATTTATATGCGTCTTTTTGATCGCACGTTATTACACTTTTTGTTTGGCGGTATGATAAATCATTATTTTTTGCTTCGTTTTTTATTTTTATTTTTTAAGTGGTTTGCTAAAGGGGTTAACTAATGGGATAGTTTTATAGGGCAGGTCGTTACGGACGTGGCGATACCTAATATGTGTACTTTTATTGTTTTGTTTTTTTTCTAATTTATTTGGCGATTTTTTTTTTTAAATTGTAACTTTTTTTTTTTTTTTTTTTACTTTATTAAATAGTTCCAGGTGGGACATCACTGTCCTGTGACAGATCGCTGATCTGTCACAAAACAGATCACTGTGACAGATCAGCGATCTGTCACAGGCACTGCAGAAGGCTTCCTCATGCCTGCGCTTTGCAGGCACTGAGGAAGCCAGCTTCCTGCAGGCCCCCGTCTCCATCTTGGATTCGGGAGCCTGCAGGAAAGGAGCCCCCCGCAGCAGCGCTGCACATTGCGCTGCCGTGGGGGGCTCAGGGAAGCACGGAGGGAGCCCCCTCCCTGCCGATGCTTCCCTTTAACCCCCGGTACACCGCGATCATGTTTGATCGCGGTGTGCAAGGGGTTAACGTGTCGGGGGCGGTCCGTGACCGCCCCTGACACATTGTGCTGGGTGTCAGCTGTGATAATCAGCTGACACCCGGCCGCGATCAGCGGCGCTCACCACGTGGGCGCCGCTGATCGCGGTAAACGTACTATCCCGTCCATGGGCATAGGGGCCCGGGTCCCAAGGACGGGATAGTACGTCTGATGTCAGGAAGGGGTTAATGGACTGGCAAGTGCTGTAATTTTCTTCCTTCCTTATTGCGGTTATTATATCTTTGGACTATTTTTCTTGCTCTTGCAAAAGCACCGCTAAAGTAATTGGTGAAAACTATAATGAGTGCCGGAATTCATTATATGGATTGTTGGCACTTTGTAAAAATCCTGCGCTCCCCTTATTCTGCCATTTTTTCCCTTTTGCTCTGCGTCACTCCATTGGAGGGATAGTCACATTTGTTGCTTTAGGAGTGCAGTATGTGAAATCTCTGCTTGCAGGTCAACTGTGCACTTCTTCAGTCTACTCTGGGGGTGTGAACTGCCATTCACAGTTCTGCAGGTGATCTAGCAATCTGGGGAGGCGGGTGATAGGGTATTTGCCCCCAGAGAAGACTCCAAGGAAACGCTTAGCTGAACTATAAGCAGAGATTTCTGCAGACCGGTATGCACATTATCTTACAGCCGGGACCTATCATGTGGAGGCTTAATTGTTCAAACTGATTTTGCTTTAATGCAAAATTTTACATGTGCATAGCAAAAAAAAACATTAGAAATATTTTGTGGACATGGAGACATACATTGCCATCATAATCCAGGCCCTGTTTTATCATGTTGAACTTTCTATTTTCTCTGGGGTCATTCCCAATTCCAGCACTGTACAACCAGTTGCCATAATTACTGCACACGTCATAGTCCACCTAGAAACAAACACAGAAAACATTTTTTTTTTTTTTTTTTTGTCTTTTGTCAAAGAAAGTACAGCACAGCTTGAAGTGCACAGTTAAAGGATTATCCAGGAAATGGAAAAAAAAAAACCTACGAAAATATAGTAAACAAATTCCTTAAAAAGTTGTCCATCACCCCCGTTTGGGGGGTGTTTGAGGTACTTTGTTGCATCCCTTATACTATATCGGTCCCCAAGGCAGGTGGTCACCTTATGCTAGTCTTTTTCGCCTACAGTACTTGATGGCCGCTACCAAAACTACCTTGTCACCTTCTATGGCACCGCTGCCCAGGACAGTCTTATGTGAGTACTTATGCAGGTCATTCAGGATGTGTTGCCTAAATCACCAGTGCCTTATAGCACTACATGTGGAAATAAACTTTTATTGCCAAAATTTCTCTGTGGATATATGGATATGCAGAACGAGGCTAATATTAGGCGAGTGGATACGATCCTGACACATCACCAGTTACTGTATATAGAATGGACAGCCAAGCACGTTAATCACTCACATCTTACGCTGATATATGGGGTTTTCATTGCCTAATACCCTACATAAAGTTATAGACAGCTAATGTATGGATAATATAATGTGTTCCAGTTATTAGGACATTGATTTATAGTCGGTGCGTCTATTGTAGTAACTAAAGTTTAGGGACATCAATATACAGTTACTGATCCGTAAGAAATTATTGTTACAAAACCAACACTGGGGAAGCCCTACAAAAACCCTATTACCAACAGAAGTGAAGCGGAGCCAGAACTGAATCAACAGTATTGGTTTGGCAAACCAAGAGATGGTTCTGGATCAGTACAGGGATGGTCTTACTTCGGTCACTGGCTCTTAGGTGGGGGATTTTCCACTATGCTTTGTGATAATGCTAATCTGAAGAGCCTTCTAAATTTTTCCCATCAAATTCGATGTGATATTACCAACCTAAAGAGCCATTTATGATTAAAGAGGTCTCCCATTAGGATAGAGGATACCTTCTAGATTAGTGGGGGGCAAGTGTGCTGGGACTTCACAGTTCATCAGAATCGGGCATCTTTATCTGTGTTCTCTGAAGCCTCTGAAGCGATATACTCACTGTTCCCTGCACTGCAGACCAAGGCCCTTATCTTAAGAAAGTCTGCGCCTGCATTACTGAGACAGCACAGGCTCTGTTAAGGCACATTGCGCATTGGCACCTGTCCAGCAGTCCCGCAAGACGGGATTCAAATATATGCAGCGACAGGGCCATAGGCTATAATGATGCCGACAAAACGAACACGTGCATCATTTTGGGGCGAGCATACCTAATGGAGCCGGACACTCATATAAAAAAAAAAAAAAAAAAATTACGATACAAAGATCTGATTTACACACTAGGTTGTTTCCTAATGACACATTCAGATCCAATTTTCACAGATAGAGCATGTACGCATTACAGTTTATGAGGATGTTCCATGTCCATTTAATTTTGCAGATCGAGTATTCAGCATCAAACGGCAGAGACATGTACGATTCTGATTGGAGTCGTGGATGAAACTCAGCTATGCAAGTCTATGGGCTAGAAATAAAATAAATAACTACGGTAAATTAAAAAGGAAAAAAAAAAAAAAAAATCGGAGAGCACTTGGATACTATCTGTTTGCCATTCGTGAGCTATCCGTTCATGTTTGTTTCATAGGAGAAGCTTCAGAAAACTTCTTGTACGCGTAAAAAAAATAGTGATGAAACTCTGATGGTAAAAACTGACACTGATCAAATACTCATGAAAATCTAAACCAAAACACTGAAGAAAAATCAAACAGGTTTTTTTATGAAAACAATCACTTACGGCTGAATACGGCCTAGGAGTGTTTTATTGCTCACCCTTTCAGACCAAAGCTGTCAACCAGCTGATTTTTCAGAGTATAGTTTCTTTCTGCCACATATTACTCCTGCAGCAAAATGTACTGTTGTACGACGGTCAGCTACGGATGTCTGGAGGGCGCTGGTTTTTCTTCAGATCTCAGCTTTGGCTCAATGAGGCAGTCCCAGGGTCAGGACTTGCGACTATGAAATCTAAATGCAATCCTTGGCTGTGGTTTTGAGGGCCAACCATTGCAGAGTATTTTCTGAATCCCTCCTATTATAATAATTACATATTAGGAACACATACATCTGTCATATAATTCTCCCAGTAGAATCTGGAGCGTCACTAAAAGCTCATTTCAGCTTGTTAATATATTGCTGCACGAACATCAGTAATACAGAACAGACGCCTGTATATGCTGCACTTCCTGCACATTAATTGCAATATATTTAATCTTAGACAGAGTTCCCCAATTGAACCGTTTTCTCGAATGTGAAGACACAGGAAGAAACAGCAGCTGGTATCTCACTTCTCCTTTTCGGTGGGCACAGCGTGGCTAAAGATCGAATGTTACTTATTGTCAGTCCGGCTGTACAAGACATGCTTCTGACTAGTGGAAAGGAGTATCCTTGGTCATAGAAAGACCATCTCCCCCCAATTTTTAGCTTGTTCCAAAAAAAAAAAAAAAGGATCAGTGTTCCCTCCCTGAGCAATCCTCATTTGTTTGCCTTCTGTTAACTATTGCCTTGCTGCTGGCAGATTTACATTATTGCATGAAAACCAGTGCAACAAATTGCAATCTACTCTACAAAAAGTGTCTCTCTTTTCTGGAACATTCACCCGAAAAAAAAATAAAGAAAACAGTTGCCACTGATTGCATATTATTGATGACAACACAGATGGGGAAAAAAGGAAGAAAAAAAAAAAAAAAATCGGCCATTTTTTTCTGGATGAAAATGAACTAAGTTGTATACACTCGTGTGTGCTTAGTGTAAGGCCGGGGTCACACTGGCGAGGAATACGGCCGAGTGAGAGGCGCTAAAAGCACGCATTAGACACGGACAAATGATTCTCTATGGGGTCCCTCGCACCAGCCGTATATTTCTCGTCCGTATTCTACGCTCCGTGCCAATCGCAGCATGCTGCGATTGTCAGCGTACTACGCCCGTAGTACGCCAATGCAAGTCTATGGGTGCGCAAAAAATACGGATTACACACGGACCACACGTGTGACTTGCGAGAAATACGCACCCGGTGTCTTTTAGCAAAGCCGGCAATTCAGTGCGCGATACAGTAAACTCACACGGACAGTTTTAAGAAAGAAACAAAAGAATAGATATAGATACATAGAATATATATATATATATATATATATATATATATATATATATGCATTCTATGAGTCTATATCTATTCTTTGGTTTCTGTTATAAAACCTGTCATAGGGCTCCATTACATGTCCATTTTGCAAGGTGACGAGAAAATCTCACCATACGGATTACATACGGATGCTTACATGCGCAAAATACGCGACCACACCTTGATTACGGATGACATACGGAGCACTGTTTAGGGGCCATTCATCCGTATTACGCCTGTAAAATACTGACGGTATTTTGCGTTGGTTAGTGTGACCCCGGCCTTAGAACGCCAAATTCACAAGACCATAGTTTAATTCCATGTTCTGTTCCGGAAAACACGGCCAGTAGTTGAACCAATCTTCTTTTAACATGGACGGAATGTCTGCATGAAAATAACTGCAGCATGCACCATTCTCTTACATATTTCAGAAAAGACTCACCAACCCAAGTCTAGAGGAGCGCAAAAAAAAAAAAAAAAAAATAAGAGCCCCATTATGGATCAACCGTATAGTCCCCGATTTTTACAGAGAGATTGCATTTCTCTAACATAGGAAACTGTATTTGTTCTTGTAAATCTTAATAATTGCTGATGTATATGAAACAGATGCCAAATGGACAACAGTACAGATACGAAGTCTTCTGGGGGTTTTTTCTGGATGAAAATTGGACGATTTTTTATTCGCTCGTGTGAACAAAGCCTCATAGTGCAGGACTGCTCCCAAGATATTAAAAAAGAAAATACAAGCAATAAAAGGACTTGCAATATAACTGTGGTTTATCCGTGTCATATTACTGTCCCGAGGCCGTAACATGTGCATGAAGCCTTACATTACTATCAATGATTCCGTGCAGAAAATCCTTTTGGATATTTCACAAGGAGAATCTATTCAAAGTGATCAGTGTCGCAATGCAAATATTACTACCCTAGGAATGTCTGTACTACTTCATATTAACTCTTTCAATATCGAATTACTGTGAAAGTATGACATTCACCTTACCAGCAGGTATTCTAACCATTCTGCGCCCATTCGCCAGTCAAGACCAAGATCCTTGGTTAGAAAACTGGCCACATTCTGACGTCCACGGTTCGACATAAAGCCCGTCATGGCTAGTTCACGCATATTGGCATCCACAAAAGGGACACCGGTACGGCCCTCTGAAAACAATCAGCAAGAAGTATCTGTATCATCCGTGTATCGGGCACACGAGACACAAGCAATCTGCCAATAAAATACTCAATATATAATAAAGGGTCAGAAGAAAATCACGAACCTTTCCAGGCATCAAACTGCTTTAAATCCTTCTTCCAAGCAACGTCTTTATCCTGAAGACCTACAGGGATTCAGATATCAAATAGTAAGTAGGTATATACCAGTACCATGAGGTCTTCATACGTAGAGTTTTGGTTTGTATTTTTTTTTTTTTTTGTTCAGATGCTTCTCTATGGGAGGCTAAAAAAAAAAAAAAAAATCCAGAATAAAAGGAACAGAATAAAAAGAGCCATAAAAAATGCTTGAAATTCACAAAAGTTTGTTACTTGACTTTATAAACACTAAAATAGTATGTGAACAAGACCTAGAAGGTAAGAAACTTTTTAAAGGTGTTAATCGTAACTTATCACCTTCCACAGAATGGTGTGATTGTTTGTTGGGGGACTGACCACTGGAACACCAACAATCCGGAGAACAAAGGTCTGAAGTTTCCCTACTGGAAGGTGCTTGTCATTTAAATGTAAAGGGAACCTGTCACTAGAATCTGCACGTTGATAACATTATTAACCTGCCCGGAAGTTGCACTTAGCCAAACGCTGCAGGGGGAGGAAATGAACTTTATTTCCCCAGGCAACGTTTAGGGTTTCAGTCACGGGGCAGCGCTGGTTCAGGCACCGATCTGATTATGCACAACATCGGTGACAGCCAGCCCCAATACAGAACCAGTCAGGCGCCACTCTGTAAACTTAGAGCGGTGCCTGTACCATCGCCACCACATTACTGAAATCCGAATGCTGCTGGGGGAAAGCGTTCGGCTAAGAACGAGTGCCAGGCAGGTTAATAACGCTATTAACCTGCAGATTAACTTCTTATCTGCAGGTAAGTAGCATTTTTTTCTGGTGACAGCTTCCCTTTAAAGAGTATAGAAATCCTAGGCTTTGGCTACTCCAGCAGACCTACAGACAATGAGTGGAGCGATTGTACATGTGCACTACCACTGCTCTATTCAAATGGGGAGTCGGGATTCTGCGATGATCAGGTAGATAAGTGATAAAAGGAGATTTTTGTGTACTCACCGTAAAATCTCTCTTAGCCTTTAATTGGGGGACACAGAACCGTGGGTGTTATGCTGCTGTCCACTAGGAGGCGACACTATGCATAATCTGAAAAAGATTAACTTTGGCTCCTCCTCTGCAGTATACACCCCTGGACGGCGTCAGCCTTCTCCAGTTTTGTGCAAAAGCATTAGGAGGAATATACCAGAAACATAACCATGCCTGTACAAAAAGGCTACTATAAACAGGCTCAAACAACAATATGAGAACCCAACCGTAACAACGGCCTGCAAGGGCAACAGGGTGGGAGCTGTGTCCCCCAATTAAAGGCTAAGAGAAAGATTTTACGGTGAGTACACAAAAATCTCCTTTACTCTGTCGCCGTATTGGGGGACACAGAACCGTGGGACGTCCCAAAGCAGTCCCTGGGTGGGAAGCAGTGGACGAATATTGTGCTGACAGTCCCCTAGACTTGGGGTACTGCCGCCTGCAGGACCCGTCTACCCAGGCTCGCATCCGCTGAGGACTGGGTATGCACTCTGTAGTGTTTTGTAAATGTGTGCAGGCTAGTCCAAGTGGCTGCCTTACACACTTGATGTGCCGAGGCTTGATGCCGAATGGCCCAAGAGGCCCCTACCGCCCGCGTAGAGTGTGCCGTGATACCGGCCGGAAGGGGAGAATTGTTGAGGCGGTAAGCCTCTTGAATGGTGGACTTGATCCACCTAGCAAGGGTGGCTTTGGAAGCCGGTAGGCCCTTGCGAACGCCTTCTGGAAGGAAAAGTGAATCAGACTTCCGGAAGGGAGCAGTCCTAGACACGTAAATACGCAATGCCCTGACAAGGTCAAGCGTATGCAGAGCCTTCTCTACCCTATGAACGGGAGCCGGGCAAATAGACGGTAGTGATATTTTCTCATTGAGGTGGAAGCTGGACACGACCTTCGGAAGGAAGGATGGTACTGTACGTAGAACAACCCTGTCCTGATGAAAAACCAGGAAGGGTTGTCTGCAGGAAAGAGCTGAAAGTTCAGACACCCTGCGTAGCAAGGTGATTGCCACCAGGAAAACCACTTTCTGTGATAGAAAGCGGAGTGAGATCGCCCTAAGGGGTTCAAAAGGAGGTGACTGTAGTGCTGTCAAGACCAAGTTGTGGTCCCGCGTCTCCAACGGACGTTTGTAGGGGGGAACCAATCGGGAAACCCCTTGGAGAAAAGTCTTCACTTGCGGCTTGTTAGCAATACGCCTCTGAAAGAGCACTGAAAGCTCTGACACCTGGCTCTTCAGCGAGCCCAGGGATAGCCCGGCGTCCAGGCCTGACTGAAGGAAACCGAGGACCTTTGGAAGAGAATAGGGAAGTGGAATCTACCCACGAGAGTCGCACCATGTGAAGAAAACCTTCCAGGTACGATAGTAAATCCTGGTTGAAGTTGGCTTTCGAGCCCTGATCATGGTTTTAACAACGTCCGGTGAAAAACCTGCTTGGGTCAAAACCCAGGTCTCAATGGTCACGCCGTCAAATTGAGAGCCCCTGAGTTCTGGTGGAAGAACGGGCCTTGTGACAGGAGGTCGGGACGTGTGGGGAGACGCCAGGGAGCGTCTGCTATGAGTTGCACGACGTTGACGCCTGGGCCAGTCTGGAGCAATCAGAATGGTGGGAACACCCTCTTGTTTGATCTTCCTCAGGACTCTGGAGATCAGGGGGAGGGGTGGAAAAATGTACAGAAGCTGGAACTGGGTCCAGTCCTGAACCAGGGCATCTGCTCCAAGCGACCGCGGATCGCGCGTTCTGGCCATGAAGTTGGGAACCTTGGCATTGAGATGGGATGCCATCAGATCCACGTCCGGGGTCCCCCAACGATGACAGATCTGACAGAAGACTTCTGGATGGAGAGACCATTCCTTGCAGCCTCCGCCCATTGTAGGATACGTGTTACTTCGGTCATCGCCTGGATGCTGCGGGTGCCGCCTTGATGGTTCACGTATGCCACTGCCGTGGCATTGTCCGACTGTACTCTGATATGAGAGTCTGCTAGCAAGTGATGGAAGGCTTTCAACGCCAGGAAGATGGCCCGAATTTCCAGGATGTTTATGGGCATGGTCGATTCCCTTGGTGACCACCTGCCTTGCGCTCTGTGATGTAGGTGCACCGCGCCCCAACCCATAATGCTGGCGTTGGTGGTCAAAACCTTCCATTGACCGGAGAGAAAGGATTTTCCCCTTGCAAGCGAGGTTGGCTTGAGCCACCAGTGCAGGGACCTCCTGGTGTTTGCTGATAACCGGAACTCCCTGTCGAGGCAGAACGGATTCCTGTCCCAAGACTTGAGGATGGCCAGTTGAAGGGGTCTGAGGTGAAACTGGGCAAATGGTACCGCCTCCATTGCTGCTGCCATCCTGCCAAGTACTCTCATGGCATACCGGAGAGATCTGGGAGACTTGCGGAGGAGTGTGTGAACTCCCAGACGGAGAGCCAGTGCCTTGTCCCTGGGGAGGATCACCAGAGCCTTGGAGGTGTCGAATAGCATCCCCAGGAAGGTCAGAGACTGACTCGGGGTAGTCGAGGACTTCTGTAAATTGACTAACCATCCCAGGCGCCTCAGAGTGTCAATCGTGATCGAGACGTTGACCTCGCAGTCCTTGAAGGTGGGGGCCTTGATGAGAAGGTCGTCCAGATATGGAACGACTACTATGCCTCTGGAGTGCAGAACGTCCATGGTAGCTGCCATGACCTTCGTAAATGTTCTGGGAGCCGTGGCGAGACCGAACGGGAGGGCCACAAACTGGTAATGGTCTTGGTTGATTGCGAATCTGAGAAACCTCTGATGGGCGGGAGCAATCGGTATATGCAGGTATGCGTCCTGTATGTCTATGGAGGCAAGATATTCTCCTTTTCCCATAGACGCAACGATTGACTGGTGGGATTCCATGCGGAAGTGACGAACTCGAATGTACTTGTTGAGTTGCTTGAGGTCTAGTATGGGTCGGACGCTGCCTCTCTTCTTGAGCACCACGAACAGGTTGGAGTAGAAACCTCGGAAGCGCTCTTCTGCTGGGACTGTGCACTATGACTCCTGCTCGCAGGAGGGAAGAAACCGCTTGACGGAAGGCCTGAGTTTTGAGCGGGGATTTTGGAGGGACAGAGGGAAAAAACCTGTGCGGTGGGCTGGTAGTAAACTCGATTTTGTATCCTGAAGACACTATTTCCTTGACCCACTTGTCTTCTGTAATAGGCAGCCAGACCTGCTGAAAGAGTAGCAGTCGTCCGCCTACAAGTGGGGTGTCTTCCAGAGGGCATGAGTCAGGATGAGGGAAAAGCCTGAGGTTTTCCTCCTTTAGGTTTTGCCTGGCTTGCCTTTGATTGCCAGTTCCTGTCCGGCCTCTGTGCCGCACGTGTGTTGTCCCTGCGGGGGGGGGGAACGATTACGGTTTTGTGCTGGGCGTGAGACGGACCAGCCTGAAGAATTCCGAAAGGATCGGAAACGAGATTGATTACACCTTTTAAACGTGCGTTTTGGTCTTAGTTGAGGGAGGGAAGTACTTTTGCCCCCGGTAGCATTGCATATCATTGTATCCAGCTTTTCACAGAAAAGACGGCCACTGAAGTACGGGAGATTTGTTAGGGACTTTTTTGAGGCCGCATCCGCTTTCCATTCTCTTAGCCAGAGAATACACCGGATTGTGATGGCGTTTGATGCTATTCCCGCTATCCCCGCTATCCCTCTTGCAGAGTCCAACGCTGCATGGACCATGTAATCTGCCACCACTGCAATTTGCACCGCCTGGTCCGCCAGCTGAGGATTTGAAGCTTGAAGGCCCTTTTGCAATAGATCAGCCCAAGCCATGATGGCCTTGGCTGCCCAAACTGAAGCAAATGCGGGAGCCAAAGAGGCACCTGCCGCTTCAAAGATTGAACGAGCCATGCGTTCTACTTGTCTGTCTGCTGTGTCCTTGAGGGTTGAACTGTCCGGCAGCGAGAGAAGCGTTTGTGCTGCCAGCCTAGAGACTGGAGGGTCCACTTCAGGCGGATCTGTCCAATCCTTGGTGTCTTTCTGTGGAAAGGGGTATTTTGCTTCCAAATACTTGCGATTGGCGAATTTTTTCTCAGGCTGCGAAAAATGCTTAGAAAGGATTTTTTGAAATTCCGGGTGATTAGGGAAGACCTTCGATGGTTTCTGAACACTTTCAAAGGAAATCTTGTGTTCTGGTGCTTCCGGGGTTGGATCTGAAATGTCCAGCACCCGAAGGATGGAAGAGACGATATCCTCAACTATCGCAGTATTGCTAGGGGGACAAGGGAGCAAAGCGTTCTCTGTTTCGTTATCTGAATTGGAGTCACATATGCCCACTGAGTCCTGCGCATCGCTAAGGAGCTCCCTAGCGGGCGAACTAGAGCGGAGGTTTCCCGTGGTCTGAGATCGTTGTGGAGATCCGCATTGTCCTTCTCTATCAGGGGACGGCCTCGGTGACCTGTGAGGCCACTGTGTCTTTCCCTGGAGGGGGAAGACCTATTGCTATGTGAGGACGCAGATGAACGCGACCTGTGGGTCCGCTTACGCCTCGAACTGTCGGAAGCGCCCTGATCATGAGACCGGACGTCCCTTTGCTGGGTAACGTTCATAGCAGAGACATGACCCTGCAGAGCCTGCAGTAATGTGGAGGTCAGGTTATCTATAGACTGTGTCATAGACTGCGACATCTGAGTCGCCCATTCCGGCGCAGTAGCGGTCGCAGAAGCGTTGGTAGGGACTTCTTGGGGTTCTGATCCTGTTTTTTGGATACAATCCCGGCAGTGCGGGTACGTGCTGCCGCTGGGGAGAGTGGCCTTGCAGGCTGTGCAGACTACATAAAAGCAGTCTTGCCTGGTTCTTTTCCTTGAGCCCGACATAGTACCTAGGCTGATTAGTGGAGGCCCTACAGGGGTATCTACGCAGAGGAAAGGAGTAGGAGAGTGCTATAGGGTACAGGAATTCACAGCTGAGTGCCAAGGACCCAGCTGTGATCTTACCCCACCGGTGCTCCCCCTTAGGTCCAGCGCTGATATGTCCCACGTCCTGTGCCCTCCGGAGACTGCTGTGCTGCGTTCCTCCAGGTGCAGCAAGATGGCCACCGGATTCTGAGGTGGAGAGGGAAGGGGGCGGAGAGCTGGAAAAGGGCATGCTGGGCCATGTAAAAGCGCGCCCTTCCTGCCTCGATCCGCCCCTTCTATGACACTACAGTGTCATTTTCGTCATCCGGGGGGCGGGAATGGGGCGGCGACTTCGGCTAGGCCGAAGCCGCGGCCTAAATTTGAGGTCTCCTGCCCAGCAGGGCTCCAGGACGGTGCGGTTGTCCGTGGGGGGGGGTCGGATTTAAACCAGACCCCCCCAGAATGAAAGGAGGGCTGGCGGTGGGGCCATGTATGTGACTGGGGCCCTGTGGAGGGTCCCTTGGGGCGCCATTGCTGCAGAGACCGGGGCGCAGGGAGCCCGGTCTCTGATAAGTGCCGTGCCTCGCTGCACCTCCCCCAGTCCCAAAAGGAGCCCACAGGTGGACTGGGGTCCCTGGTGCCTAGTACAGGCCCTACCTGCGGTGTCTCAACCTAATACCCCCAGAGGGGGATTAGGGAGGGTGCTGCTGTCACCGTCAGGGGGCTTCATTGTCGCCTCAACCTCGACCCAGAGCTGGACGGAACTGAGGAAGGATCTGGGATAAGGGACTGGTGAGGGAGCGACATGGGGAATAGCCACGTTGACCTCAACCGGGTACCCCTAATGGGGGACCGAGGAGGGAGCCATGCCGGGAGTCTCGCTGGAGAACCTCTTTTCTTCATCTGTAGTCCTTTGGAAAAAAATCCAGGAAAAAGACGGAGTAAAAAAAAAAATCTTAGGTGTGCCTCCTGTGACACTAAGAAAAAACTGGAGAAGGCTGACGCCGTCCAGGGGTGTATACTGCAGAGGAGGAGCCAAAGTTAATCTTTTTCAGATTATGCATAGTGTCGCCTCCTAGTGGACAGCAGCATAACACCCACGTTTCTGTGTCCCCCAATAAGGCGACAGAGTAAAGGGTTATATCAAGACTGCAACTTAACTGTGGACAAATAAGCTTCAAACAACGTTCTCAATACTGAAAACTAAGCATTTAACATACCTCTCAAGAAGAATATCCTTCTTCCATATTTCAGAGCCACAAAACGGAAGTAATCTCTCCATAAAAGCTCAAAAATTACCCTAAAAACAGAAATGAAACCATTTGTGTTATGAAATTCTGGAGTAAGGCTGCGCACCCATAGATCAGTTGTGTGCCGGACACACAATGGATGACAGAGTTGTGCACTCTGTACACCTATCCGGCCTCCATAGCTACATAGAAGAAAAAAAAAAAAAAAAAAAAAAGCTTTTTTATATCCGGGGTAACAAAAAAAGTTCTAGATGCCTAGATTGAAAACAAGCCTAGAACTGCGCACCTCTCGATGGGAGGGTGGTGTGGAGTGATCAGTGGGGGCCTCAAGACCCAGATCCCCACCAATCTGTTTGACATTACAAGTGCACTCAAACATTTTAAAAAGTTGTAGAATTTTAGTTGCTCTATAAAGAGGACCTGTAAATTGCCATAAACATGTTACAAGTCATGTTACGAGATAGCTCTTCCCTGTATATAAATCTCATCTTTGTAGCCAACTGGGTGTGATCCTAAAAAAAGATGTTCACATAGAAGAGTTGATGGCCGCACCCACTTGGATAAAAGACAGGGAAGAGGGGACCATATCTCTGGAATGGAGATACACAGAAACAAGAGAAAAATAATGCCAGATTCAAGAGAACAGCAGCATTCACAAGTTGAAATAACATTTCATTTTTGGCAGGTGACAGGTCCTCTTTAAAAAGGGTAGGAAAATGTCTTGGGCCGTCAGCCACCCACCTTTTATTTGGGATGTCTTTGGCCTGTGTTCTCTAATAAAAGATTATTCTCATATTAATACGACTATAAAAGTTCAGAAACAATTCAATAAAGATATTGCTGGATCCTTCTTACCAGTATGTACTCTGATTTGCAGTTCGTTCTTGCTCGTATTTGCTGATCTGCTCAGATATGTATCGGGGGGAGATACAGCCCAGCGCCAGCCTGAAACACAGCCATGGCATTTAGGAATAATTACAGAAGCGATGCACTTTTAGTGGTTCCTAACATTAATTTTTATATGTTTCATCATTCACTCTTGGACTGAAACTTACCATGGAGCAAATTTTGTTGAATAATCCACTCCTATCAGGCCATTACGAGTGTCTTTATAAGAGGCAACCAGATTCTGAAAAAAAAAAAAAAAAAAAAAGCCACAGATATAAAACACCAGAGATCAGAAGTCGGGATGATCCTTGGAAACGGGACTGGAGACCGGATTTATAATATATGGATGTAGCTTAAAGTGGAACTATAACTATAAACAAGCGATCAAATTTATGGGAACATCATAGCACCCCACCTCCCAAAAAGAAATAAAATACACAAACACTGTAAATAGGATTATAAAAGAAAAAGGAAAAACACTTGTCTGGAGACAGCTGCAATTCTGGAGCAGCTCGACTCCTGCTATATAGAAATCCCAGCAGGTACGCCACCTAGTGCCTTCGGCTGCAAATGAGAGATAGCGCCAAGGGATTAAAAATTATACAGTTTTCATCTGTAGTTGCTAGTAGTAAGCGTTTCTTGCCATGTAATCAAGATGAAAAGATTGTTTAATTTTTATTCCCAAGTTTTATTACAATTGTTGGTTGCTTTCCACTCTCAAATGATAAAATAGCCCGAACGTTTCACGAGCAGAACAATAGTTGTCCCAAGAAATACCGAGTACCTCCATTACTTACCGAATCCCAGAAGTAATGCTGCAGTCTCTGCAGAGCTCGACTCTCACCACCGCTGCAGGGGAACGCTGATCTTGGATCTGATAAAGGTTCTGTTGACCATGAGAAATAAATCCGTAAAGTTATACAAAAAACATAAAACCAAACCCAGTTGTCTTATATAACAAAAACAAAAAACAACAACAATATTCACAGATGTTTAGAAAAAAAAAAAAACTTTCAGGGTCTTCACAAGTGCGAACCATCTTCTCTGCGCATTGGACCCTCTGATGGAAGGCTGCAGCCAATCAGGAGTCACTGATCAGCTGCAGCGGTCACACATCACCAACATTGGAGGAACTGTGATTTTTTTGGGAAGTGTAAAGTTTTTTTTTTTTCATTTTAGTTTGCACAATTGATCAATTATAAAAGTGTTAACGGAGCCTGAGAGTAGGTTCACACGACTGATTTTGCCACATACGTGAAAAACAGACCGATCATTAAAATCAGGGTTTCATCAGAGCGGTGTCAGTGGAGAGAAAAAAAAAAAAACGTTTCTCCACATTCTCCATTGTCAGTCAGTGAAAATCAGATCACACTAGGGCGTCATCCAAGTGCAGCCAGATTTTTTTTTTTTTTTTGCATTACCGATTTTGATCTGACACGAATAACACTCGTACGAGAAAATCAGTCATGTGCACAGGTCCTAAATAGATATGACATATACGGTAACTTTTTTTTTTAAAACGTTTAGGTATTTGTATCACAGATGATTTGATCAGAAAGCATTAATGACCATCCGACAGAATGCTACAACCTTGCTGCCCAAAATCATCCGCTGTCGGGACAGAGCCGTCCTCCAGGTCTGGTGGCAAAGACTTCAACTTATCTGGCATCTGTAATGTCGGCCGCACTTTGCTTTGCGCCTCTACAGCTTTCCTGAACTGGGTATAGACATCTGGTAAACTACAAGACAACATGAAATCATTAGGTGCCCATTGTTGATGAGCGAGTATACTCGTTGCTTGGGTGTCCTCCGAGTATTTTGGCGTGCTCGGAGATTTAGTTTTCGTCGTCTCAGCTGCATGATTTGTGACTGCTAGACAGGCTGAATACATGTGTGGAATGCCTGTTTATTAGGGAATTATCACATGTATTCAGCCTGTCTATAAGTCGCAAATCATGCAGCTGAGACAATGAAATCTAAATCTCCGAGCACGCCAAAATACTCGGAGATTACCCGAGCATTCTCAGGAAAACCCGAGCAACGAGTACACTCGCTCATCACTAGTGCCCATATAGGCAGCACGTGGTCGGAGCAGGCCCCCACATGTGAAGTGGGGCCCAATGGTTGCATCAAAAAGATCATTTTAGTAACACTTGCAATTTTGAAAATGTTACCTAGAGATATGTCTGAAGGGTAGATCTTCCCGATGATACAACGTGGACCCCCAGATTGTATGAAACCTAACACCATGCTGCGTGCAGACTTGTTTTACCGATTTCTCGACATCCAGCTCTTCCTTTGTTGCCTAAAGAATAGTTGTTATAGGTAATTGATACGACTTGTCCAAGACGTAGGCCTTGGGATAGGTCATGAACATTAGCTTGGTGGGGGTTCGACACCCAACATCTCTACGACGCCGCTCCGGGGGCCAAGGGAAGGCTAGAGTATTCGGAGAAAGAAGGCTACAGCTCTGTGGCTGATCTCAGGTATTGCAGCACAGCTCTTAGGCTAGTTTCACACTAGCGTTTATTCGACGCAGCGCACAGCGCCGCTAAGCCCTGCCCGCCCCATCCGGTCATCGCCGCCTACTATCACACATGGACGCTTGCGATCTGCGCACCCTATCTTTAGCATAGGGTGCGCAGATCGTGCGCTGGCCGTGCGCTATTAGGATTTTGGCGTGCGCTGCGCACTTTTGAAGGTGCGCCCATGCGTGCCGAACGAAGCATGTTGCATTTCGGCGTGCACGGCGCACCTTCAAAAGTGCGCAGCGCACGCCAAAATCCTAATAGCGCACGGCCAGCGCACGATCTGCGCACCCTATGCTAAAGATAGGGTGCGCAGATCGCAAGCGTCCATGTGTAGGCGGCGATGACCGGATGGGGCGGGCAGGGAGCCAGCAGGGGGCGGGGCTTAGCGGCGCTGAGCGCTGCGTCGAATAAACGCTAGTGTGAAACTAGCCTTATTGAAGTGAATGGGAGCGGAGCTACAGCACCCAAAAAAAGGCCACTACACAGTGCACAGAGATGTAGTGTTCCTGATCTGTACTCTGTACGCTACCAGCACATGTGGGGCCTACTAACAGCTGATCATAGAGGGGCAGGTGTGGGGCCACCTGACAGTAAATTACTATAGGAGACGGCTGTCACAGACTGAACATACCTCTTCTTGTAGAGCCACGGCAGACACCGCACCGATCTGCTTGATCAGATCCTCAATGACATTTTCAGGCTGACCTCTTCTGAGGAGCAGATTGCTATAAAGATACGAAGGAGAAGAGAGGAGGACGATGCGAGTGGTGGTCTACATTGTATGTTCCCAACTAAAAAGTGAAGTCGTACAATCAGCCTTAGGCCGCGTTCAGTATTTTACTAAGGAAAAAGAATACTAGAAACACGTCACCACTTCTGGATTTATCACCCACTCCTGGTGTCGGCTACAAATACTGAGGTAAAATACGGACCAAACACTGAACGCGGCCTAAGGGTATGTTCACCTGCAACATTTCTGCAGCGTTTTTGTTTTCTGCATCAAAAAGCAACACTTTTGGGAAGAAAAACATTGTATAAAATACCTGCGCTTTTGTGTCATTTTCCCCCCAAATATTAAAATGGTGAAAAATGCTGCAAAAATGCCATGTGTGAACAGACGTTTATCTTCCTTTTTACTAGAGTCCTACAATCAGTCTTACCTTCCTTTCTTCTTGAGTGTGTTTCTCAAGTCCTGCACACTTTCTAACAGAAACTTCAAGCGATGGGGTCCAGTCTTGGGGAAATTGTAATAATGGGTTCCCAAATGGTGTCTTGGATCAAAGCAGTAGAGAGGGACGATATGATCTGCATTTCTGTGAGCCCATAGCAACACCTACAACATAAAGAAAATAGTGGACGTCTTCTGCCCATAAACAGGACCCCCAAACAGGACAGATGGGGATGGGACCCCTTTATTCTCTGCAGAGCTCCTCAGTATCTATTGCTCATTCTAAAGCCGCTGCCTATATAAACACAGTGGGCAGTCCATGGCTGTAAACCCTTTCGCAAAATGACCTCCATTTCCATCCACTACAGTGAAATTTAATTTAAAGGGGTTGTCCACCTTTGGAGACAATTTTTTATTTTTTTTTTTATAACTTAAGTGCATGCAATTGGGGCTAAAAACAGGATTTTTTGGGTTGCTTACCGTAAAATCTGTTTCTCGGAGCCTTCATTGGGGGACACAGAGACCATGGGTGTATGCTTTGCTGCCACTAGGAGGCTGACACTATGCACAAAAAAATGTTAGCTCCTCCTCCGCAGTATACACCCCACCGACCGGCACCAATTTCCTCAGTTAGTGAGAAAGCAGTAGGAGAAGTAACAAAACAGAATGAAAACAGAACAGACAACTCAACTGTAACCAACTGACAAACATAAGAACAGGAGCTGTAAAACATGGGAGGGTGCTGTGTCCCCCAATGAAGGCTCCGAGAAACAGATTTTACGGTAAGCAACCCAAAAAATCCTGTTTT
This sequence comes from Dendrobates tinctorius, assembly GCF_039654945.1. NCBI lineage: Eukaryota > Metazoa > Chordata > Amphibia > Anura > Dendrobatidae > Dendrobates > Dendrobates tinctorius. The sequence goes on along the minus strand of NW_027361738.1, from coordinate 26,774,241 downwards.
CTCGTTCGCCTTATTGGGGGACACAGAGACCATGGGACGTCCCAAAGCAGTCCCTGGGGTGGGAAACAAACTTCCATCAGGCCAGCGGACTCACCACCACGGCCTGCAGAATCAGTCTACCTAGGCTGGCGTCCGCCGAAGCGTAGGTGTGGACTCTGTAGAATTTCACAAACGTGTGAACCGATGACCATGTTGCAGTTTTGCAAAGCTGCAGCGCGGAAGCTCTGTGGCGCACCGCCCAGGAGGCACCCACTGCCCGAGTAGAGTGGGCCCTGATCCCCGGAGGGGCTCCGCGACGCTTAACTCGGTAGGCTTCCAAAATTGCCGATCTGATCCAGCGAGCAATAGTGGCCTTTGACGCCGAGTGACCTTTCCGCGCCCCATCAGGGATAATGAAAAGAGACTCTGTCTTTCGCAAGGAAGTCGTCCTAGACAGATAGACTCTTATCGCCCTACCCAGGTCCAGCTTGTTCAAGGACCGCTCTCGGGGATGAGTTGGATACGGACAAAAGGATGGTAGCACGATATCCTCGTTGAGGTGAAACGAGGACACCACCTTCGGCAGGAAAGAGGGCGGAGGCCGCAGAACTACCTTATCCTGGTGGAGCACCAGAAAAGGGGAGCGGCACGAAAGAGCTGCCAATTCCGACACGCGCCGGACGGAGGTGATGGCCACCAGAAAGGCTACCTTCCAAGAAAGGAGAGAAAGGGAATTATCCCTGAGGGGTTCAAAGGGAGGACCTTGCAGAACCTCAAGAACCAGATTAAGATCCCATGGATCCACGGGCGTCCGGTACGGCGGAACCGTGTGAGCCACGCCCTGAAGAAAGGTCTTAACCTGAGGACTGGGAAGCCAATGTTTTCTGAAATAGAATGGACAGCGCCGAAACTTGACCCTTCAGGGAACTGAGGGCAATGCCCGCATCCAATCCCGCCTGAAGAAACGCTAGGACTGAAGGGAGCGAAAAGGACATGGGCGCGATGTCATTGGTCTCACACCAAGTGAAATAGGCCTTCCAAGTACGGTAGTAGATCTTGGAAGATGATGGCTTTCTGGCTCGGATCATGGTCTGAACTACCTGGTCGGAAAATCCTGCCCGTTTCAGAACCTCGGTCTCAACAGCCACGCCGTTAAATTGAGCGGCCGAGAATTGGGGTGGCAAATCGGTCCCTGAGACAGCAGATCTGTTCTGTCTGGAAGCTTCCAGGGGGCGTCCGCGAGAAGGTTGACAATGTCCGCGAACCAAGACCTTATGGGCCAATTCGGGGCGATGAGAATGACTGGAATTCCTTCTGCCTTGATCTTTTTCAACAGGTTGGGAAGAAGAGGCAGAGGAGGGAACAGGTAGGGAAGGTCGAACTGGGACCAAGGAACGGCCAGAGCGTCGGCGCCATTGCCAGAGGGTCCCGAGACCTGGACACGAATTGTGGGACTTTCCTGTTGAGGCGAGACGCCATGAGGTCTACATCCGGGGTTCCCCACCGAAGGCAGAGCAGATGAAACACCTCCGGATGGAGGGACCACTCTCCCGCCGCGAGACCCTTGCGGCTGAGAAAATCGTCGGCCCAGTTGTCTACACCGGGAATGTGCACCGCGGAAATTGTCGGAACGGAAATCTCCGCCCAACGAAGAATCTTGGACCCCTCCGCCAGGGCTGAGACACTCCGTGTTCCCCCTTGGCGGTAGACATATGCCACCGCTGTGGCGATGTCTGTCTGAATCCGTACCGGCAGTCCCTTGAGGAGCCTTTCCCAGTGAACGAGAGCAAGATGGATAGCTCGAATCTCCAGAATGTTGATCGGTACTGATTCCCGATCCGACCATCGACCCTGAACAGTGTGGTTGCGGAACACTGCGCCCCAACCGAGGAGACTGGCATCTGTGGTTACTATCTGCCAGCGAATGGGAAGGAAGAATCCTGCTGGAGAGGTCTGGCGTGAAATTCGGCAAAGGGAACTGCCTCTATCGCCGCCACCATCTTTCCCAGGACCCTCCTGGCTGCACGGAGGGACGGGAATCGTGAGATCTGCAGCAATCGTACTTCCTGCTGCAGAGAGAGAATCTTCTCTTGTGGGAGAAAGACCCTTGACCGACGAGTGTCGAACAGAAGGCCTAGAAAGACCAGGCGTTGGGTAGGAACCAGACAGGACTTTTTCCTGTTGACGATCCACCCGAAATCGGAAAGAGTGTCCAGGACGATTGACAAACTTTGGTGAGCCTGCTGAAATGAGGGAGCCCTGATCAGAATATCGTCTAGGTATGGGAAAAGAACGAGACCTCTGACTCTCAACAAAGCCATCAACGCTGCCACGATCTTCGTGAAGAGTCTGGGAGCGGTGGCAAGACCGAAGGGCAGTGCGACGAGCTGGTAGTGGTGCTGTCTGAGGAGAGAGGCGATAGCCGTAGAGAACCCCGGGATCAAGGCTGGATCCTTTGGAGGCCGGGATTAGAAGAAACGATCCCGTGGGAGAGAGATGAACTGTATCTTGTATCCTGAGGATACGACCTCCCTGACCCAAGCGTCCTCTACGGAGGCCAGCCAAACGTCCCTGAAGGAAGGAAGTCGGCCTCCCAATTGGAAAGGCCCCTCGCGTGTCCAACGATAGTCATGCTGAAGTAGACCGTCCAGATCTGGACGGTCTGCCCTGGGAAGAGTGGGATCGCCAGGAAGGAGTGGGTCTGAAGGAAACTTTCTCTCTCCTGGCGAGCCTGCGGTCTCTGTTGGCTGGAGTTGTCCGCCGTATTGAAACGGCGGAAAGTCCGAAAGGGTCGAAACTGACGCCATAGAGGAGGTCTGCGAGGATTGGACTGAGGGAGGAGTGAACTCGTGCCTCCGGTGGCGTCCTTAATAATCTGGTCCAATTGGGACCCAAAGAGGCGCACCCCCTGAAAAGCCAGGTTAGTGAGGGACTTTTTAGAAGACAAGTCCGCTTGCCAGGCCTTCAGCCAAACTGTACGTCGAATTGCAACTACGTTGCTTGACGCCTGAACTGCACAGGATGCGGCATCCAAGGAAGCGGAAAGAAGATAGTCCCCAGCATGGGAGATCTGATTGGCGAGATCGGCCAAACGCTCCGGTTGCGCCTTATCTAAGACGCCTTGACGAAGGTCGTCTGCCCATGTGGCTATGGCCTTTGCTGCCCAGGATGAAGCAAAGATTGGGCACACAGCCGCTGAAGCCGCTTCAAAGGCAGACTTCGCCAGGGATTCTATAATCCTGTCATTAGAATCCTTTAGGGACGCCACGCCTGAAAGCGCGAGAACCGTGTTATTGGAAAGCCTGGACACGGGCGGATCCACCGAGGGAGAGGCCGACCAGTTGTCTGTGAGCTCCTTAGCAAATGGGTAGAGTACGCCTAGACGTTTTCCTCTTTGAAAGCGTCTGGTCGGATCCTCTCTTTCCTTGGTAAAAATCTTCCCAAACTCGGAATGGAAAGGAAAAACCCTGGAGGGAGTTTCTGCCCGTCTGAACGAAACCTCCTGATCTGAGGATTTCGCAGGGGAGTCAGCAATATCGAAAGTATGATGGATCGCTGCAATGAGGTTCTGCACTGTGACCTTCATGTTTGCATCCTGGTCTGAATCCAGCTCTAAAATCCCCTCAGATGACCTGTCCGAAAGCGCTTCACCTGACTCGGGAGAGGAGGCCCGAGAGGGAGGCTGCTGAGAAGGGCTACGCGGTGAGATGGGACTAGGAGAGGAATCCGGCTGGGCATCTTGCCTGGGTCTTTTGCGACTAACGCTGGCTGACTCAGATGGAACAATTTGGGACCTGCTTGGCCCTGCTGAAGAGTCCAGGGGCAACTTATCAAGAACGGCCACCAGGGACTGAGACACTTTGGTGAGGTCTGCCACTGATTGAGATAGCGAGGAGGCCCAGCCAGGCATGGGGGGTTCACTCTCACCTGGAGCCGTAGATGGCTCCTGGACAGCGTCAGGCTGAATTGGGTTGCTACAATCCAGGCAGAGGGGAGTGGACTGGCCTGAGGGAAGTTTGCGATTGCACGAAGAACATGCAAGAACTTGACTAAAGTGCAGGGGGGGGGCAGTAGAGCGGGTACGATCAGACTTAGAGGTAGACATAGTGAAAAGCTGAGGTAATGCCGGAAGGTTGGGGGACAGAGGGCGGAGAAGGGTCAGTCTGCAGTGCAGAGCTACTCACGGTCCGGTGTCCCCAGAAGCGATGCTCTGCGACCTGTCAGTGGATGCAGGTCAGAGCGAAATCCGGCCGATAGACCTCCTGAACGGAAAAAAACAGCTGGCAGAAGATGATCCGGGAACGAGCTGGTGGCCGGCTAACAGGCTGGTAAAATGGCGCCTGCCTGAGAAAGAGCGCGCGTCCAGGAGAGGAAATTGGTGCCGGTCGGTGGGGTGTATACTGCGGAGGAGGAGCTAACATTTTTTTGTGCATAGTGTCAGCCTCCTAGTGGCAGCAAAGCATACACCCATGGTCTCTGTGTCCCCCAATAAGGCGAACGAGAAAATAATTTTGACACTTACGTTTCATTAACGTTTTTACACCTTTTATCTACCAAAGCCTCAGTGTTGCACAGTCTATTGCTGGCTGCGGAATGAGTCAAATGAGAATCTGTCAGCCAGCCCGCTATGGTGGTGTGAAGGGGAGTTTGTAAGGCTTCTTTTTCTGAGCCGATTTATGATGACATCACAGTAGAGTATGCAGGGAAAGCAATAGCCAGGAAAACCAAACTATGGACATATTTTTTTTTTAACGAAAACCCAACTGCCAAAAGAGACAGCCCATTTAATGCATCAGAGAGTAAAAGTATGTCCTGGGACTTGTGCATTCGCAGCGGGACTTCCGAAATCTCATGGGTTTTTTAAACATGTACTGTAGACAGATCACACATGTGCTCCATGCCAAAAAGTGCAGCCACATTTTTATTTTTAACTTAGCAATTTTTGCTGCCAGACAGCAAGCTTAGGCTGCTGAAAAAAACTCTGTATGTGAATATAGGCTTATACAGCCAACACCTGCCATTGACAGCGACAGGAGCTAGCTCCAGTCCCTGCTGTTTAAAGAGAACCCGACAGCCGATATGTGCTCCCGATCTGTGGGCAGCCTGTGTCACCGGCTATATGATCTCAGCCAGGTATGTACGACACTGAAACACTGCGGCGTCACAGAGGAAGACAAACAGGATCCGCCTGATTGACTAGCTGTTTACACCGGACCTGGCTGGGATCATACAGCGATGTCTGGTATGTGTGACTATGGCTGGCCAGCGTGGATCAGCTGTCAGTCAGTTTAACTACTGAGGTCAATGCTTAACAGCATTTAAAGGGCCGCTGTCAGCACAGAATGACATATTCACCTTCCCACCTATCTTCGTTGATTGACAGCTCTGGCTTCATAGGGCCAGAGAAGGGTGGAGAAGGAGGGAAACAAGCAGGCGGGAAGGTGTAGTTAAATGACTGGCCCCACCGTGAAGCACGGAGCGCTTGGTTTGATCAGTCATTCTGTGCTGACAGGGTCCCTTAAGGGATTCGCCCATGTAAGCATTCAGCGATTGTGGGGAACTGTTGGGTTTCCATAGCAGTATTAGCCTCTAAAGACCCTCTTGCTACTTTTTTGAACTTTAATGACTCAAAAACTAAGCAAAAAAAAAATTAAAAAAGGTTGGTGTCGCCGTGGCTTTAAAATTGCAATCTATATAATAAAAATATCAAATACAATAACCCATAAGGTAAATGCTGTAATAAGAAAAGACCAAAAACACAAGGATTGCTATTTAGGTCTATGGGAAAAATAAGTACAGGTATGGATCTTACAAGAAGGGGGAAGAAAAAATATGGAAAAATCACCTGGTCATGACGGGTTAAAGAAGGGGCTCATAATTATCACCACATGCATCACACAATGGCAGAGCTGTATACTGCACCCGGGATTCTGTTACTATTCTGCGTCTGCGGAGAACCAGCTGTGCCCTGCTCCATCATCCGCCCCCTCCCCCTCATCCGCGCCCTCCCCGCCCCTCATCATCCGCGCCCTCCCCCCCCTCATCATCCGCGCCCTCCCCGCCCCTCATCATCCGCGCCCTCCCCGCCCCTCGTCATCCGCGCCCTCCCCGCCCCTCGTCATCCGCGCCCTCCCCCCCTCGTCATCCGCGCCCTCCCACCTCCCCCCTCCCCGTCATCTGCGCCCTCCCCGTCATCCGCACCCTCCCCCCTCCCCGTCATCCGCGCCCTCCACCCTCCCCGTCATCCGCGCCCTCCCCCTCATCCGTGCCCTCCCCCCTCATCATCCGCACCCTGCTCCATCATCCGCACCCTGCTCCCTCCCTGCCCCATCATCCGCGCCCTGCTCCCTCCCTGCCCCCTCATCCGCGCCCTGCCCCATCATCCGCACCCTGCCCCCTCCCTGCCCCATCATCCGCACCCTGCCCCCTCCCTGCCCCATCATCCGCACCCTGCTCCCTCCCTGCCCCCTCATCCGCGCCCTGCTCCCTCCCTGCCCTATCATATTCCGCGCCCTACTCCCTCCCTGCCCCATCACCCGCGCCCTGCCCCATCACCCGCGCCCTGCCCCCTCCCCATCACCCGCGCCCTGCCCCATCACCCGCGCCCTGCCCCCTCCCCGCCCCATCACCCGCGCCCTGCCCTCTCCTCGCCCCATCACCCGCGCCCTGCCCCATCACCCGCGCCCTGCCCCCTCCCCTCCCCATCACCCACGCCCTGCCCCCTCCCCGCCCCATCACCCGCGCCCTGCCCTCTCCTCGCCCCATCACCCGCGCCCTGCCCCCTCACTGCCCCATCACCCTCACCGCCCCATCACCCGCACCCTGCTCCCTCCCTGCCCCCTCATCCGCGCCCTGCTCCCTCCCTGCCCTATCATATTCCGCGCCCTACTCCCTCCCTGCCCCATCACCCGCGCCCTGCCCCATCACCCGCGCCCTGCCCCCTCCCCGCCCCATCACCCGCGCCCTGCCCTCTCCTCGCCCCATCACCCGCGCCCTGCCCCCTCACCGCCCCATCACCCGCGCCCTGCCCCATCACCCGCGCCCTGCCCCCTCACCGCCCCATCACCCGCGCCCTGCCCCATCACCCGCGCCCTGCCCCCTCCCCATCACCCGCGCCCTGCCCCCTCCCCGCACCCTGCCCCCTCCCCATCACCCGCGCCCTGCCCCCTCACCGCCCCATCACCCGCACCCTGCTCCCTCCCTGCCCCCTCATCCGCGCCCTGCTCCCTCCCTGCCCTATCATATTCCGCGCCCTACTCCCTCCCTGCCCCATCACCCGCGCCCTGCCCCATCACCCGCGCCCTGCCCCCTCCCCGCCCCATCACCCGCGCCCTGCCCTCTCCTCGCCCCATCACCCGCGCCCTGCCCCCTCACCGCCCCATCACCCGCGCCCTGCCCCATCACCCGCGCCCTGCCCCCTCACCGCCCCATCACCCGCGCCCTGCCCCATCACCCGCGCCCTGCCCCCTCCCCATCACCCGCGCCCTGCCCCCTCCCCGCCCCATCACCCGCGCTCTGCCGCCTCCCACCGCCGCACACGTGTAGCACAGCTCCGCCCCCGTGTTATACAAGCTGCACCAGCAGCCAATCAGCGCGCCCGTAGCTGGCAGCAGTGCGCGGCTGTTGTGTAACCTGCTGCTCTCGTAACTACAGCAGCTCAGCGTAGAGTCATGCACTCAGCGATACACGGGAGCATCAGGCGATCAGTACCTCATTATCGTGATATCGCATGTCGTTCCTCAGCAAACAAATGATAGTCCTGCCCGGAGCCGCCATTACTGTCAACTTGTCACTCCGGTGCTGCTATTCTGTCATGCCCCGCCCACTGTGGTAACGTAAATCCCGCCTACCTTACAAGTATGTCGCAGTACACAATACAGCCACTAGAGGGCGACACGGAATCTGTGAGATGAGATCTAGTGATGGGAAGTCCGGCTCTTTTCGGTGAGCCGGCTCATTCGACTCCGCTCACCATAAAGAGACGGATCGTTCGCGAGCGACATATCATTGAGATCTGATTTATGGCCGCCGGATTACACTATGTGTGATGCGAGTGGGTCGCCCCTCACACCCAGGGATGTGGGGTACTCGGTACCGGGCCGGTGTCAGGGGGATGTGTCACAGCAGCGGTGACCCGGTCCGTGGCCCTGGGCGCCCAAGCAATGGGGAGATGTAGTTAATGGTAGGATAGTTTGTGATGCCACCCGTGGTGTTTGGCAAATATGGTGTGAGGCCAACGCTGCATACAGATCCGCTAGGACTGATGGTATGTGCAGCTTAGATGGTAAAGCTCCCCACAGGTGGAGCTGTAATCCCAGGGCAGTGTAGATGTAGCTGGCACGGGGATGTAGCAGTGCCGGAAGCGTAGGGAACAGACAAGACACAGCGGTTGTAGTTTCTGTACCTTTACTGAGTATATGCAGTCCAGGGTCCTGATTACAGATGGTATTGGGGCAGGTTAGCCTGGAAGCAAATCAGGATTCTCTCTCAGCAGAAGGGCTGTGCAGTCTCCTTCCTAGCGCTTTGTAGTGTGAAGCACTCCAGTACTTAGTTACTCTGAAATGCCTCTCTTCAGATGTTCCTAGAACTTTACTTGTATGACAGACAGCTGTAGCCTCTCTCGGGGACTCCTCTCCTGAGTCCTGGCTCTCTATTCAATTGCTATTGTGTCCCAAGTCTTTGGTGAGAGCAGGGCATTTACAGCCTCCTACTCCTCTGGTATCTGTGGCAGGACCGTTAGTATCCGTACCACCGTGGAGACCAGGCTCCAGTCTTTGCGCTCTAGCGGTGAGGGAGCTCTCCTCCCGGTGCTCAACCTCCACCCCGCTCCACACGTCTGCACACGTGGACCTCCTCACACTATCTGACCACTCCTTCCTCTTGGCCCTCAGGGAGCACCCCCTCCCCTTCATCCTGGTTCAGAGTTCCCCCTGCTGGCCTGGAGTGGAACTGTATTGCATGCATTAGGTTAACTGCTGGAGAGACCCATCACTGCTTCCAAGCCTGACATTACCCTCCCCTGGAGGAAGGCAAAGCCACTGTGGCGACCATACTACTGGGGGTGCCACATTCCCCAATAGTGCAAGTCAGCACTCCTGGGCTGAACAAGAAACGTGAAAAACAACATATATAACATATAAACAGCAATAATTGTACAAGATTTGCAAAAGGAAAAATGTACAAAAACCAAGAGCTCAAAAATGGTCCTATGATGATAAGTCCAGCATCAATGTCCATGGTCCATTCCTGGCAAATGGTAAAAGTTTTTGACCACACACAATTCCTGTGGTTCAGTGTCCATAAAACAAACCTCCGAAGGAAACTCTTACAGGTTACCTGTAGGCACAAAACTTGAAAAACAGTTACATATTTACATTTCAACAATTACATTACTTTATATACGGTATCTAACTGGTAGTATGCCTTGTGTGGTGCGGGTAGACCTGCGTAAGACTGGTGTAGTGGGTAATGTACTGGATACACTACTGGGGGTTCTATGTAACACAGGGATACCAGACTGACTGTGACCTCTTAGACTCACCAAGGGTGCAACAGGTTCACCACTGGCAGGGCAAGGGTTCTCTGGCTCCACTGCTGGTGTGGCACCTGCGACCTGATATTCCTGATTCTCTTGAGTCACGTCTTCCTGTGCTACCAATTGGGGAAACAGCAACACTGGCACCACTATAGCATCGTTCACTCTAGTGCAGGGAATTCTCCAAGCACTGTGCTGACCTTCTCCTCTTCCACTATGGGCTGGATGTTATCTGTTATGAATGGGTCACCGAGGAGAAAAAAAACAAAACAAGCTAAGCTACAGAAAACCAGAGAAGTTGGTAACTATGCAGATTGCAGATCCCTGATATTACCACACAACTAGCAATAGCCGTGGAGCGTGCCTAAGATGTTCCTAGACACCTCGTCACGGCCGGAGGACTACAAAAGCCTAAAGCAAGAAAAGGGAAAACTAACTGCCCCAGAGCAGACCCCAAAGGAATAGATAGCCCCCACACATGTATTGACGGTGAAACAAGATGAAGGCACAAACACAGGCAGGAAAATAGGCTGAGCAAACGATGGGGCCCAAACTAACTAGACAGGAAAGGAAAGGCAAGTCACTGTCTGCAACCTGCAAAAAACCCTACAAAAATAATGTCCAACACTTCTGACAGCAAAATTAACCCTGAAGTCACTAGACTTCTCCCACTATATCAGCACTCTGGAATATTCTGAGACAGAGCAAAAAGAGACCGAACCAGTAAGGGACAAAAAGCCAATTGGCAAAATACTGATAAATAAGAGTGGAAATTCAGCTCAGCCCCCAGCTGGGGCTGGCAGACCACACAAAAAACTGAATAGACCAACAAAATCAAGTGTGAACATTAGCAGAAAAACTTAGCTTTAGATGACTGGAACAGAGCTGAAAACCAAGAGCTGACAAGCCAGAAGGAATCACCAGCATCAGAATAGGGCGTCGGCTGTCTTAAATCCAATCTGAGAATCCTGAGATCCAATCGTCATCCTCATTCTCAGGTGGCAGATCTCCACCCGATCAAACCAGCCGCACCACCTCCCGAACCAGAGAATGAACTCACAACTGGTTCTTCTCTTCGTTCTTTCAACTGGTCAGGACACAACTTCAAATGATCTCTTGATACCACTGCTGAGGTCTCTCCTCCATCTTTATTCACAAGGCATACCTTAGTATTATCAAAGTTCGAGGGCAGAATGGTATAAGGTTCAGCTTCCCACTGATCATCCAATTTGTGCAATCTTCTCTTTCTTTTCAAGACTTGCTCTCCCGGCGACAAAGGGACGGCAGGTGCATTTTGGTTGTAAAGCTTCTGCTTTTGTCTTGCCTGGGTCAAACTCTTCTCCACACATTCCTGAACTCTTCTGTACCGTTGCTGCCTCTCCGTGTCCCAATCAGCATCTGGGGACGCCACTATAGGTGTCAGGACTCCCATGTCCAAGTCAATAGGCAGCCTACCAGGTCTGGCTCTCATCAGGTATGCTGGAGTACAGTTGGTAGAGTTCACGGGAATATGGTTGTAGAGGTCTACCAGATCTGGCAACTTTTCAGGCCACAGATTTCTCTCCTCCAAGGGCAATGTCTTCAGCAGGTCAATCACTACCTGGTTCATCTTCTCGCACATGCCATTGGTCTGTGGGTGATACGGTGTTGTCCGGATCTTCTTACAACCATACAGGTTACAGAATTCATGAAACACTTCTGCCTCGAAAGCTGGACCTTGATCAGTAAGCACTCTCTCAGGGTACCCATGTGGTCTACAGAAGTGCAGTTGGAACGCTCTGGCCGCTGTTCTGGCAGTTTGATCTTTGACAGGCACAACCACCAGGAATCTTGAATAGTGGTCCACAATGGTAAGGGCATAGGGGTAACCTGACTGGCTAGGAACCAGCTTCACATGGTCCATGGCCACCAACTCAAGTGGCTGTTTGGTGATGATGGGCTGCAGAGGAGCTCTCTTGCTGTCTCTATCCTTTCTGCGCAGGTTACACTGTCCACATTCCCAGCACCACCTCTCAATGGCTTTCCTCATGCCAGTCCAGTAGAACCTCTCTCTGAGCAACGTTTCCAACTTCTTCCATCCGAAGTGTCCAGCTCCATTGTGGTATGCTTCTAGGACCATTGATGCATCTCTCTTTGGGACCACCACCTGCCAGACTAGCTCATGAGTGCGGGCATTGATACTCCTCCGACATAGCTTCCCCTCATATATGAAAAGCCAACCTTTCTCCTTCCACAACTGCTGGGTTTCTTCAGGAGCACTTGAACCTGGGCGTGAGTCAGCTTGTAGCAGTAGCTCCTTCACCAGGCGGACTGCAGGGTCATTATCTTGCACTTCGGCCCAGTCATGATGGGGCAATGGATTCAGGGTGACTTCCTTCAAGCCAGACCGCCTGTCTCTCACCCTCTGAGCACGCTGGGCCGCCAGTGGTCAGTGGAAGGGAGGCAACTCTACCTCTTCCAGAGCCTCTGTGTCTTCTCCTGCATCTGGCAGATTAGGCATCCTGGATAGCGCATCCGCATTGGCATTCTTGTGCCCTGCTCGGTACTTGATAGTAAACTCGTAGTTAGACAGCCGATCCATCCACCGCTGCTCCAGGGCGCCCAGTTTTGCAGTGTCCAAGTGGGTCAACGGATTGTTGTCCGTGAAGATTGTAAACTTGGCAGAAGCTAGGTAATGCTTGAACCTTTCGGTGACAGCCCAGACTATGGCAAGGAACTCCAGCTTGAAAGAACTGTAATTATCTGGTGTAACGGGGTCTTCCAAGCTGAGGTACCTCTTTCAGTACCACCCCGTGTTTTCGGAGGTCCGCTCTGCGTTGGCTGGAGTCTGAATGAATGACGCTGGCTGGAATTCCTCTGAGTGCATGGGCGCATATAAAAGATCACTGCCTCTCCATGTATTTCCAGTCTGACAACACTTTACTCACAGGACACAGAATATATCACACAGATACAGAGGGCCGGCCAATAGACAAGCGTCAGGCTAGACATGCATTTCAAAAGCCGCAGGTGGCCGGAGCCTGCGGAGGTTTACTGTGGGAATTACAAAGGTGGGGGGAGGGCGGACACTGCTGATACATTAGGGACATGCATCTCACATGGAACCTATTATATATACATATAACTGCACATATTCTGGGTGCTGAGTGGTTCTGTAACACGGCTCCCCTTTTCAGCGACGCGATCAGCATACACAGTCTGATCCTCAACGGATCGGTTTGGGGATGACCGAAGTTTATGGGGTTGGTACAAGTTCCGTTTGTCGACTTAGTCCATCGGCGTTACCATTTTGTTTGCCGGGTCTGTAGTGGATGGTGAAGTCCAGAGGTTGTAGGGCTAAACTCCACCGCAGCAATCTGGCGTTGTCTCCAGAGACCCGATTAAGCCAGACTAGGGGATTATGGTCCGTTAGGAGGGAAAACTGTCGTCCATACAAATATGGTTGCAACTTCTTGAGTGCCCATACTACCGCCAGGCACTCCTTCTCGATGGCCGCATAGCTTACTTCACGGGGCAGTCGTTTCCGACTCAGTTAAGCTACCGGGTGTTCTTGGCCGTCCGGCCCGACTTGGCTCAGTACTGCCCCCAATCCAAACATAGAAGCGTCTGTATGAACAAGGAAACGTGTAGTTGGATCGGGTGCGGCCAATACAGGGGTATTGGTGAGGGCATCCTTTAGTTGGCGGAAGGCTTCCTCACACTCTGAGGTCCAGGTTACCTGGCGGGGTTGGGTCTTCCGGGTCAAATCAGTGAGGGGCTTGGCTACGCTGCTGTAATTGGGAACGAATTTCCTGCAATACCCCGCTGTCCCTAGAAACGCCATGACCTGGGTTTTAGTGCGTGGCATGGGCCATTTGGCAATGGCCTCAATCTTGGCTGGTTCTGGTCGCTGTTTCCCACTTCCCACCCAGTGCCCTAAATACTGAACCTCTGCTTTGCCCACGTGACACTTGTTTGGGTTCAGGGTGATTCCGGCCTGGTGGATCCTGTCCAATACTGTCTCTAGGTGATTTAGATGCTCTTCCCATGTCGCACTGTAGATGGCGATGTCGTCCAGGTAGGCAAAAGCATAGTCCTGGGGACCATCCAGAAGCCGGTCAGCCAGTCTTTGGAAGGTCGCCGAGGCATTCTTCATCCCGAATGGCATAACTCGAAACTGGAATATGTCGAACGGGGTGACAAATGCCGACTTGGGAATAGCGTCAGGACTAAGGGGAATCTGCCAGTAGCCTTTGCATAGATCGATGGTGGTCAAATACTTTGCCCCCGCCAGCCGGTCTAACAACTCATCCACATGCGGCATGGGGTATGCATCCGTCACTGTTTTCTCATTGAGCTTACGATAGTCTACACAAAACCGTGTAGTCCCATCCTTCTTGGGCACTAACACTAAAAGGGATGCCCAGGGACTATCTGACTCTTCAATGACCCCTAAACGCAGCATCTCTTGTATCTCTTGTCGCATCCCCTCTCGTACAGACTCAGGGACGCGGAAGGGGTTTTGACGCAGGGGGGTCTGATCCTGGGTCTCAACATTGTGTTGTGCCAGGCGAGTGTAGCCCGGTCTCTCTGAAAACATCCTCTGTCGCAGCCTCAACAACGCCTCCGCCTGCTGTCTCTCCCGGGGACCTAGGTCTTCACCCAAGTGTACCTGGTCCCATGTTTTAGACTGAGTCCTTTCCCCTAAGACATCCGGCAAGGGAAGTCCGGCTAAATCCTCTGCTTCAGGTGCACAGATGGCCACTACCTCTTCAGGGCGCTCCCGGTAGGGCTTCAGCATATTCACGTGGAACATGCGGATAACCCTGGGGTCGTCACAATCGGCGACATTATAGGTTGTGTCGGCTATTTTCCCCACTACCTGGTAGGGTCCCTGCCATGCAGCTTGAAACTTATTCTGCTTAGTGGGCTCTAACACCAGGACCTTCTGTCCTATTTCCAAGGTGCGCTCTCTGGCCCTCCGATCGTACCATATGCGCTGGCGCCGCTGGGTCGCCTGCATGTTCTCACGTACAGCCTGAGTCAGCTCCTGTAGGCGGTCCCGGAATTCCAGCACATAGGGTACAATAGGTACCCCTTCTATGAGGCCCTCCCCTTCCCAGTGTTCCAGCACTAAGTCTAGGGGTCCCCTTACCCGTCTCCCGTATACCAGCTCGAACGGGGAGAACCCCGTGGATTCTTGGGGCACCTCCCGATAGGCAAACAGGAGGTGTGGCAAGAATTTCTCCCAGTCCCTGTAGGTCCTGGTAAAAGTCCCAATGAGCTGTTTTAATGTCCCGTTAAACCGTTCACACAACCCATTGGTTTGTGGGTGGTACGGGGCGCTTCTAATGGACTTTACGCCGCACAGCTTCCACAGTTGGTTGGTCACCTCTGCTGTAAACTGGGTACCCTGGTCCGAGATAATCTCCCGGGGAAATCCAACCCGTGAGAAAACCTGGAGCAGGGCGGCCACCACCGTCTCTGCCAGTATGTTAGGTAACGCAACCGCCTCTGGATACCGTGTGGCATAATCTACCACTGTCAATATATACTTTTTCCCGGACGGACTGGGTTTGGCTAACGGCCCTATCAAATCGACCGCTACTCGGCTAAATGGTTCCTCCACAATGGGGAGGGGGCGTAATTTGGCCTTGCATCGATCCCCCCTCTTGCCAATGCACTGACAACTGTCACAGGTCTGGCAATACTGACGAACATCATAGGTTACCCCCGGCCAAAAGAAGTTTTGTGTCAGACGATGCCTGGTGCGACTGACGCCGAAGTGCCCAGCCAAGGGTATATCATGAGAGATTCGCAGTAGCTCCTGCCTATACTTCTTGGGAACTACCAGCTGTTGTTTTATAGTGGGGCTCGTCCCTGTGTGGTGCTGCTCTGTGATCCCGTAGAGGAGTCCCTGCTTCCATACAAACTGTTCCCCTTCTAGTACTCCTCTCCCCTCCCGTGCCTTACCACGATATCCCTCCAATGAAGGATCCTCACTTAACTCCCTCTTAAATTCATCTGGGGTGGCCCAAGAAATGTGTCTGGCTATGGGAATACGTGCAGGGCTGGGATGTCTTACCTGGGCCTCCTCTGAGTGTGATTCCGCCTCTGCAGCTCGAGCTTGTCTCCGGGTGGTCACAGGATAGGTCTCAGCCAGAGGGGCCACCGAGAATGCAGACAACATGGGCCCCAAGTCATTTCCCAGCAAGACGTCTGCAGGCAAATCCTCCATCAAGCCGACCTCAACAAGGCCATCCCCGACTCCCCAGTTCAGGTGAATCCTGGCAGTGGGTAGTCGATGTATGGCTCCCCCTGCTACACGGACTGCCACTGGCCGGTCTGTCTTCTCTTGGTCCCGGACGAGATGAGGCTTCCCAAGGGTCAAAGTTGCTCCGGAATCTCTTAGTCCCTGCATACGTTTCCCATTAACCCACACGACCTGTCGATGCTGTTGTCGATTATCTGCCCGGGCTGCCTGCACGGGGTCTACTTCATGCAGCACTTCCTCCATCTCTTCCACCCCTTGGTTAGTCGTAGCCCCCAATGCCGGGTCAGCTTCGCCTTGGTAGCAGTGTACAGCAGCCCGGCTGAAGGTAGCTGTTCCCGCATTTGGCCACTGGGTATGCTGAGTCCGGTTGGGGCATTGTCTTTGCAGGTGGCCCAGCTGACGGCAGGTGTAGCATCGCTCCCCAGGGGGACTGTGGTAGGCCGGGTTTCTAGCTGATCCCCCTACAATCTTCGGTTGTTTGGGGCCTTCCGGGTCCATGGGCGGGCCCCTAGTGACCACCTTTGATTCGGAGAACTGCGGCCTCCTGGCATCATGATGTTCATCGGCCAGACGAGCGGCTTCCTCAAGAGTCGTTGGCCGCCTGTCCCGAAGCCATTCCTGTGTCTCGGGGTTTAGTCCATTAAAGAATCGTTCTAACAGGAAGAGCTGGAGGACGTCCTCCTTAGTGGTTGCTTGGCTCCCTTGTACCCACTGTAGCAGTGACCGCCGTAATTTACAGGCCCATTCAGCGTGGGTATCGGTTACGCGTTTTATAAGTCCGCGGAACTTTTGGAGATAGGCCTCTGGTGTCAGCGCATACCGGGCCAAGATCACTTCTTTGATCCGCTCATAGTCCATACAGTCCTCATCAGGTACCGTGCGATAGGCGTCCGCTGCCCGGCCTGTCAGCTTGCTGGCCAGAATCTGAACCCATTCCTCCGGCTTTACTTGATGAAGAGCACACTGCCGCTCAAAGTCCTGCAGAAAGCCATCAATGTCTTCCTCTGCCTCCCCCAACTGTCGGAAGGCATTGTACTGGATCTTTTTGTGGCTTACTGTTGAAGGTACCTGGTCGAAGGCCAGAGCTCCCCCTGCTCGCTGACTCTCCTCTCTCCGCTCTGCCATCTCCATCTTGGCCAGCTCCACTTTGGTCCGCTCTGCCATCTCCATCTTGGCTAGCTCTATCCTTGTCCGCTCGGCCATCTTTTCCTTCACATCAGTACGCACATCAGCCATCACCTCTCGTATGATCTCTACTGTAGGGTTTGGGCCATAGAACGCCAGTCTGTTCTTTACCTCCCTCTGGAATTCGGTCTCCTCCACGTTCACATTGGGGGGCGCTGCACTGTCGTGTTCCATGATGGCTGCTATCAAATCCGCTTTTGTTTTGTTGCTGGCGATCAACCCTCGGGCTTCCACCAGATCTTTTAATGTAGTCCTCTTTAACTTCTCGTAGTTATTTTCTATTCATTCCTTTCCTCCTGTAGAAGGGGTATCAAATCCCGCTGTCTGCCACCAGTGTAACGGGGTCTTCCAAGCTGGGGTACCTCTTTCAGTACCACCCCGTGTTTTCGGAGGTCCCGCTGCATTGGCTGGAGTCTGAATGAATGACGCTGGCTGGAATTCCTCCGAGTGCATGGGCGCATATAAAAGATCACTGCCTCTCCATGTATTTCCAGTCTGACAACACTTTACTCACAGGACACAGAATATATCACACAGATACAGAGGGCCGGCCAATAGACAAGCGTCAGGCCAGACATGCATTACAAAAGCCGCAGGTGGCCGGAGCCTGCGGAGGTTTACTGTGGGAATTACAAAGGTGGGGGTAGGGCGGACACTGCTGATACATTAGGGACATGCATCTCACATGGAACCTATTATATGTACAAATAACTGCACAACATATTCTGGGTGCTGAGTGGTTCTGTAACATCCGGGTTCCTCTCAGTGGGATGCAGCTTCCTGCTGGCATAGGAGATCACTCTCTCTTTTCCATTCTGTGCCTGCGACAGTACGGCTCCTATTCCCACATTGCTGGCATCTGTGTACAGCACAAAGGGTTTGTCATAATCTGGGTAAGCCAGAACTTCGTCACCAGTGAGGGCCATCTTCAATCTGGTGAAGGACTTCTCTGATTCTTCAGTCCATTCAAACGTGGAATACTTCTGCTTGCTTTTCTTGGACTGCCCCACCAGAAGGTTTTGCATCGGGGTAGCTTTTTCAGTAAAGCCTTTGATGAATCTCCGGTAGTAGCCTACCAGTCCAAGGAATTGGCGTACCTGATGGAGGTTACTGGGCTTCTTCCAGTCCCGTATGACCGTGACCTTGTCAGGATCTGGTGCCACACCTTCTGCACTGACCACGTGACCAAGGTACTGTACCTTAGGCTTCAGGAGGTGGCATTTGGAAGGCTTCACCTTCAGGCCAAAATTGGACAAAGCTTCAAATACTTCAGCCAGGTGTTCCAGATGTTCTTCATAGGTCTTGGAGAAAACAATGACATCATCCAGGTACAACAGGACTGTCTCAAAGTTCATGTGTCCCAGGCAACATTCCATCAGCCATTGAAATGTTCCAGGAGCAGTGCAGAGCCCGTATGGCATGTAATTGAACTCACAGAGACCCATTGGAGTAGTAAATGCTGTTTTCTCCTTATCAGCCTCTGCCACGGGAACCTGCCAATACCCACTGGTGAGATCCAAGGTGGAAAAGTAGTTAGCAGTTTTAAGTGCAGCTAAGGATTCCTCAATACTAGGTAATGGGTAGGCATTAGAGTTGAGCGATACCGTCCGATACTTCAAAGTATCGGATCGGAATGGATCTGCCGATCTTAAAAAAAAGTATCGGTATCGCCGATTCCGATACCGGAAGTCCCATTCAAGTCTATGGGACTTCCGGTATCGGAATAAGAAAAATCCTGTTTTTCCCTTGTACAGCCTCTCTGGGGTCTGTACGGGCCTTTCGGGGGGCTGTGCCGGCCTGCCAGGGGGTCTGTGCAGGCTCCGGTGGTCTGTGCCGGCCTGCCGGGGGGCTGTGCAGGCTCCGGTGGTCTGTGCCGGCCTGCCGGGGGGCTGTGCCGGCCTGCCGGGGGGCTGTGCCGGCCTGCCGGGGGGCTGTGCAGGCTCCGGGGGGCTGTGCCGGCCTGCCGGGGGGCTGTGCAGGCTTCGGGGGTCTGTGCAGGCATCGTCCGATGGGACTACAAGTCCCATCGGGCGATGCCTGCTACCATGACAGTGATTGACACATTAGCCAATGATGGGACAGTAGTAGTCCCATCATCCGGCTAATGTGTTGAATGTAAAAAAAAAAAAAAAATTACATGCTACATACATGCTACATACATACAACATGCATACTACATACTACATACATGCTACATTCATACCACATACTACATACATGCTACATGCATACTACATATATACTACATGCAACATACATACTACATATATACTACATACATACTGCATGCTACATATATACTACATGCATGCAACATGCATACTACATATATACTACATGCAACATACATACTACATATATACTACATACATACTGCATGCTACATATATACTACATGCATGCAACATGCATACTACATATATACTACATGCAACATGCATACTACATATATACTACATGCAACATACATACTACATATATACTACATGCAACATACATACTACATATATACTACATGCATGCAACATGCATACTACATATATACTACATGCTACATACATACTACATATATACTACATACATACTGCATGCTACATACATACTACATGCTACATACATACCACATACATACTACATACATACTACATGCTACATATATACTACATATATACTACATGCTACATACATACTACATATATGCTACATACATACTACATACATACTACATGCTACATACATACTACATACATACTACATACATACTACATGCATGCTACATACATACTACATGCTACATACATACCACATACATACTACATACATACTACATGCTACATATATACTACATATATACTACATGCATGCTACATACATACTGCATGCTACATGCATGCTACATACATACTACATACATACTACATGCTACATACATACCACATATATACTACATACATACATACTACATACAATACATTCATACAATACATACATAGACATACAGTACATATAACATAGAGTAACATACTTACCAATACTTGTCACATTGTTCCCCGAAGCCATTGTCTTTTACGGAATAAATATTAACATAACAAACCACAAAAATACTCACCCACGATCCGAAGCAGTCCACGAGTGTGTCCCACGACGATCTTGGGTAGAGAACTGCAGCATCAGCTGTTGCTGCCGTTCTCTACGGGCTGCAGGAATCCAATGACGGAAGGTAGGTATCCTTCCGCACTGTATTCCTCCGCCACTTAAAAAAAAAAAAGTCCCTAGTCTCACTTTATGCCATTGCTGCGTGGGAATTTCCCACACAGCAATGGCATAAAGTGAGACTAGGGACTTTTTTTTTTTTAAGTGGCGGAGGAATACAGTGCGGAAGGATACCTACCTTCCGTCATTGGATTCCTGCAGCCGGTAGAGAATTGCAGCAACAGCTGATGCTGCAGTTCTCTACCCAAGATCGTCGTGGGACACACTCGTGGACTGCTTCGGATCGTGGGTGAGTATTTTTGTGGTTTGTTATGTTAATATTTATTCCGTAAAAGACAATGGCTTCGGGGAACAATGTGACAAGTATTGGTAAGTATGTTACTCTATGTTATATGTACTGTATGTCTATGTATGTATTGTATGAATGTATTGTATGTAGTATGTATGTAGTATATATGTGGTATGTATGTAGCATGTAGTATGTATGTAGTATGTATGTAGCATGCATGTAGCATGCAGTATGTATGTAGCATGCATGTAGTATATATGTAGTATGTATGTAGCATGTAGTATGTATGTAGTATGTATGTGGTATGTATGTAGCATGTAGTATGTATGTAGCATGCATGTAGTATATATGTAGTATGTATGTAGCATGTAGTATGTATGTAGCATGCATGTAGTATATATGTAGTATGTATGTAGCATGTAGTATGTATGTAGTATGTATGTGGTATGTATGTAGCATGTAGTATGTATGTAGCATGCATGTAGTATGTATGTAGTATGTATGTAGTATATATGTAGTATGTATGTGGTATGTATGTAGTATGTATGTAGCATGTAGTATGTATGTAGCATGCATGTAGTATGTATGTAGTATTTTTTTTTTTTTTTTTTTAACATTTAACACATTAGCCGGATGATGGGACTACTACTGTCCCATCATTGGCTAATGTGTCAATCACTGTCATGGTAGCAGGCATCGCCAGATGGGACTTGTAGTCCCATCGGACGATGCTTGCACAGACCCCCGGACATCAGCACAGCCCCCCGGCAGGCCGGTACAGACCCCCAAAGGGTGCACAGACCACCGGCAGGCCGGCAAAGCCCCCCGGCAGGCCGGTACAGACCCCCACAGGGTGCACAGACCACCGGCAGGCCGGCACAGCCCCCCGGCAGGCCGGTACAGACCCCGGGCAGTCCACACAGCCCCCCGGCAGGCCGGCACAGCCCCCCGGCAGGCCGGCAGAGACCCCCGGAAGGCCCGAAATGACGGCGCATCATGATGCGCACACACCGCGCATCATGATGACGTCAGGCTGTCAATCAACTGAACTTCCGATTCCGATGTCGACTTCCGATATTGAAAAAATATCGGAAGTCGGTATCGTAATTCCGATACAGCAAGTATCGGCCGATACCCGATACTTGCGGTATCGGAATGCTCAACACTAGTAGGCATCTTTTTGTGTAATGTTGTTAATTTTCCTGTAATCAACACACATTCTCATGGTACCATCCTTTTTCTTTACAAACACTATTGGAGCTGCCCAGGGGCTACAACTGTCTCTGATGACCCCTGCCTCCTTCATCTCGCTCAACATACTCTTAGCACACTGGTGCTGTGTTGGGGGTATAGGTCTGTACCTCTCTTCTATGGGTGGATGGTCTCCAGTGGGGATATGATGTTGAACCCCTTTTGCCTGCCCAAAATCTAGTGGGTGTTTGCTGAATACCCGCTCATACTCTTGTGTCACTCTGTAAACCCCATTTTTCTGGTATGAAGGTGTAGAGTCAGTTCGCACCTGCAGTTGCTGGCACCACTCTTCTAGCTGCTTTCCAGAGCCATTGTCCTCCACAAGGTCAGATGAGACCAAGGGCTCTGCTGCCTGCAATGAGTTGTTATTAACAGTGAGCAGCTTGGCAACTGTGGCATACCGAGGTATTGTGGCTTCCTCCTCCCCACAATTCAAAAGACGTACAGGTACTCTCCCCTTTTGTACATCAACCACCCCTCTGGCTGTCAGGACAGTGGGCCTGCTTTCGGAGTATACTGGTTCCACCAATGCCTGGTAATCCCTCCCTTTAAGGCCTATACTGTAGCTGCCTGACACCATATCAACATTTCACTCCTGGGGGGTATTACAATGGGAAAAGCATCACTCACTCTGACGCTGCCAATCTCTCCGCCAGAGAGTTCTACCTGCTGCCTTTGCATCAGGGCTCGGATCTCCTGCAGGACTTGTTGTTCTCCGGAACCAGCAGTCTCAGCCACCTGTTGCAACAAGGCAATAACCCCGGACAGACAATTTTCAATTACATTTGTACCAAGAGTCATCATGGGATTACATTTACATTGATCAATATCAACAATTATCAGACCTTGTGATTTTAGTTCTACCCGCCCCACTTTAACAGTAATTTCCTTGCATCCAATCTGCGGCAAGGTATGACCGTTACTAGCAACTACTGTTAGTTCATCAGTTGGGCCACGGGTGAGTTCTGAATCAGCCCAATACCTCTTGTACAAAATTTACGGCATAGTGGTCACCTGGGAGCCAGTGTCCAACAAAGCGTTCATGGGGATGTCGTAAATCACCACAGGAAGGATCGGTCTCCCTCCCACATACTTGGCTCTCCAGTTCCTCGGGCCTGCTGAACCTACTCCTGGGGGTTGGCCCTTTGCCCCAGGGGTTGCTCGCTTAAAGGACAGTACCTGGCAAGATGACCTGCCTTGTGACAGTGACGACAGATGGGATGTCCGTCCTGGTCATAGCGATCGTTGTTCCTTCCTCAAAGTGGCGGGGTTCTCCTCCTCCGGAGCCACGGGACATCCTCCGGACTGGAAGCAAGCTGGACCTTGTCTTTGGAGGACACTTGCAGGGACTGCACGGTTTTGGTAAGTGCAGCCATCCCCTTGGTCAGCTCCTGGACTTGAAGACGCAGCTCCTCAGTTGGATCTTTATCCAGGGTCTGGGCATCAGCCTCCACAGGGATGGAAGGAAAGGATGTAGCTTTCTGATGGTAGGTGATCGCTGGGCAAAGTTCAAATCAGGGTTTTGCAGGGTAATGATGCGTAACTGTCCTCTGTGGGTACTGGACATGAGTCCTTCGATGAACTGCTCCTTTAACAATTTGTCTTCTTCTTTCACACTATCAGAGTCAACTTGCTTAACTGCTCGCAGCGCCTCCTGCAGGTTGAGGGCATAGTCCCTGATACTGTCCTGCGCCCTCTGTTTACAGCCAAAGAACCGCATCTTAATTTCAGCTGCAGTGCGGGTGTCAAAAATGCTTCTCAGCTTGGCCAGGATCTTTGCAACAGTGTCTTTACCAGTGTCCTGCCAGGCTTTCACTTCTCTCTGCGTTGCACCCATTAGCTGTCCAATCAGGATATTCACTTTCTGGTCTTCAGACAGAGGGTAAACTTTAAACAAGCTACACAGTCTCTCTTTAAATTCACTCAGGGTATGTGACTCCCCCGAGTACTGCGGTAGCCAGGCTGCTCCCGGTATGTAGGGCATGGATAGCGGCATTATGGGGACCGCTGCGGCGGGCGCTCCTCCTGGCGGTACCGCGGGATTGGCACCGGCGCCTGCCGCTGCATCGCCGTTTGGCGCGGACATCTTCTTCCCCCCCTAGTTAACGTTAGCCAGGGCCGGGGGGGTTGTATGAGCTCACCGGTGGCCACTCCACTGGCCCGGCGCTCCGGGCTGTAGGCCTCAGCTCCTCCTCCTCTCGCGCGGCACTTCTCTTCTTCGCGCTCAGCGGCAGGCTCTGCCCACGAAGGCATGCCTCTTTCTTCCTGCGCGCGCCAAGCAGCGCGGCAATGGCGGCAAATGGCACCAAATTCACACAGTTCACAATCACAGTCTATGGCACACAGGACTCGGGGATACCGGGCTCCGTAATCCTGTTCGTGACGCCAAATTGGGTCGCCCCTCACACCCAGGGCAGCGGGGTACTCGGTACCGGGCTGGTGTCAGGGGGATGCGTCACAGCAGCGGTGACCCGGTCCGTGGCCCTGGGCGCCCAAGCAATGGGGAGATGTAGTTAATGGTAGAATAGTTCGTGACGCCACCCGTGGTGTTTGGCAAATATGGTGTTAGGCCAACGCTGCATACAGATCCGCTGGGACTTATGGTATGTGCAGCTTAAATGGTAAAGCTCCCCACAGGTGGAGCTGTAATCCCAGGGCAGTGTAGATGTAGCTGGCACGGGGATGTAGCAGTGCCGGAAGCGTAGGGAACAGACAAGACACAGCGGTTGTAGTTTCTGTACCTTTACTGAGTATATGCAGTCCAGGGTCCTGATTACAGATGGTATTGGAGCAGGTTAGCCTGGAAGCAGATCAGGATTCTCTCTCAGCAGAAGGGCTGTGCAGTCTCCTTCCTAGCGCTTTGTAGTGTGAAGCACTCCAGTACTTAGTTACTCTGAAATGCCTCTCTTCAGATGTTCCTAGAACTTTACTTGTATGACAGACAGCTGTAGCCTCTCTCGGGGACTCCTCTCCTGAGTCCTGGCTCTCTATTCAATTGCTATTGTGTCCCAAGTCTTTGGTGAGAGAAGGGCATTTACAGCCTCCTACTCCTCTGGTATCTGTGGCAGGACCGTTAGTATCCGTACCACCGTGGAGACCAGGCTCCAGTCTTTGCGCTCTAGCGGTGAGGGAGCTCTCCTCCCGGTGCTCAACCTCCACCCCGCTCCACACGTCTGCACACGTGGACCTCCTCACACTATCTGACCACTCCTTCCTCTTGGCCCTCAGGGAGTACACCCTCCCCTTCATCCTGGTTCAGAGTTCCCCCTGCTGGCCTGGAGTGGAACTGTGTTGCATGCATTAGGTTACCTGCTGGAGAGACCCATCACTGCTTCCAAGCCTGGCATTACCCTCCCCTGGAGGAAGACAAAGCCACTGTGGCGAATATACTCCTGGGGGCGCCACACGAGAAACTCGCACAAGTCTCTTGCATCAACACCTGGCGCTGCCGCCAGCACTCAGGACCGGAGCGTGAGGCTGCATGTATTTCTATACAGCCGCAGCTCCGGTCCTGATGTGAGAGACTCGTGCGAGTTTCTCGCATCACACACAGTAGTGTGATCCCGGCCTATTACGGAGAATCTGTCACCAGGTTTGGCTGATATAAGTTATGGCCATCGCCATTCAGGCCTTATCTACAACATTCTATAAGGCTATGTTTCCACGGGCCGGATTCCTTCAGTATTTTCTGCGGATTGGATGCTGCGTACAGATGTTACAGCATAGTGGAGGGGATTTTATGAAATCCCATCTCTGCGTACAAACACGCAGGTGGCGGCCCTGCGTAACCGGACATGCGTCGCGTCTTTATAGACTGTAGCATGTCTATCTTGCGGAGACGCTCCGTCTCCGCAAGATAAATAACCCAGTCTATGAGTAAGATGCGGTGATTTGGCAAATGTTCAATGGACACATGCGGTATCACCACACGTACAACAGGGGGCAGCGCTTTGGGCAGAGCTGGGTATCCGCTGTGTCCAAAGCGCTGCCAATACGCCCCATGGACACATACCTTAATGCTGTATATTGGCCCCCAAACCGACCTTGAAGAACTGAAAAATAAGTTTTATTATACTGACCTGGGGAGTCACTCTTCTTGGTACGGCTCCCCCAATCTTCTTGCAATGCCGCCCTTCTGCTTGCTTCATGTGAATGACGCGTCCCCGCATCATCAACACAGACTCGCCGACATCGCGCTACTGTGCAGGCGCACTTCTCTGCCCTGAGGGCAGAGCAAATTCCTGCAGTGCGCAGATGCCGGGAGAGGTCAGAGAGGCCCAGTGCCTGCGCAGGAGTGTGATGCCGAGCAGACTGTGTGGATGATGCGGGGACACGTCATCCACACGAACCAAGAAAGTGGATGGTGATCATAAGCTGGGAGGGCACGGTTCAAGAAGAGCGACACCCCTCGGACTGGTCCACACCGCCCCGCAGGTGAGTATAATAGTTTACTTTTCTCCTCTTACAGGTCAGGTTAGGGGTTTATCTACAGCTTCATAGAGTACTGTATATAAGCCCTGAAAGGCGGTGGCCATAATTCGAATCAGTCAAACCTGGTGACAGATTCCCTTTAATGCTGTAGATGCTGATCACTCATGTTGTAGCACACACTTCCAGATATTTCCGGATATCCGTGTCGGTATGTGTGTTTAATACATGTAGCATACTTGTGGCAACCGGGTGCTCCATCAGTATCACATGTATCGGCGCTTGGGAATCAGCCGTACTGTTCGCGCTGTTCCCCAGTGCTGGGTGCTGAAGACAGCTCACATCGTTTTCCCCTGCTCGCACTGCAATCAGCGCTAGCAGGGAACAATGTTGAGAGTTGTATTCAACTGATAACAGCGAGAGCAGGCAGCAGCTGATGGGAGTATTGTTCTGCCCAGGGGCAGACACTGACAGCTTGGGGGCCCTGTGCAAGAAATGTGTCTGGGCCCCTCTCCACCACCTCCATCATTGTTCTTCCCCTCCACCCCATCGTTGTCCTTTCCATCATCTTCATAATTGCTTTCTCCCCCACCACTCCTATCATTGCCCTTTCCACCACCACCATCATTGTCCTTTCCACCACCTCCAATATTGCTTCTCCCCCCCACCCCATCATTGCCCTCTCCAACACCACACACCCTTACCACTCACGTCTCCGCACGCTCCCTTGCAGCTGCAGCATCTTATTCACCGGCATCTTCTCTGGCACAGCCGCGCGCTGAATATTGATGTCATCCAGCCGCTCTGCTGTGTCAGACAGGAAGTGCTGCCCGGAAGCAGGACGGATCCCTGCTCCGCTCCACTGCCATTTTCTCCTGTAGGCAGCGTAGCTGCAGGGATCGCTCCCTACCTGCCACACATGAGGGCAATCTGGCCAGGGGCCCGTCGGGGCTGGATAAACAGGCCAGATTGCCTTCACTGCTAGCCAACCTGCAAGGGCCCCCTCCACCTCCGGACCCGGTGCAACCGCACCAGCTGCATATGCGGTATGTCTGCCCCTGCATCAGCTGCCGTCTGCGCTATAATTAAATAAAAAATTATGTGGGGTTCGCTATTTTTGATAACCAGCCAGGCAAAATTGCCAGCTGCAGGCTGCAACCCTCAGCTGTCAGCTTCAGCAAGGCTGTTTATCAAGAATAGAGGTGTCCCCATGCCTTTTTTTTAATTATTTAAATAGATAATTTAAAAAACGGCATGTGGTTCCCCCATTTTTCACAACCAGCATTACTAAAGCATACAGCTGGGGGTTGTTATTCTCAGGTTGGTAAGGGACCATGGATATTGCCCTCCCCCCACCTAAAAATAGCAGCTCGCCCCCACCCAGAAAAGGCGCATCTATTAGATGGGCCAATTCTGCCTCTTTGTCCAGCTCTTTCTATTTACCCTGTAGCGGTGACAAGTGGGGTTCATATTTGTGGGGTTGATGTCACCCTTGTGTTGTCAGGTGACATCAAGCCCACGGATTACCTATCCATTACTAATCCTATAGTTATATTGGAAATAAAGACAGCCAGAATAAAGTCCTTTATTTTAAATAAAAACAAAACACACTTTTACTTTTTATGTAAAAACAATAAACCGTTATGCTCACCTAACAATTCCATTGAATCCTTTGCCTCCTGTAATAAAAAAAAAACAAAAAACAACAATATCCCTCACTTGTCCATGTCTGGAGATAAACAGTTTACAACCTGGATGATGCCAAGATGCGACCTTCCTGGCTGAAAACCACTGGTGACTGAACTGCTGCGAACGCAGTCTCAGTGACATCATCGAGGTTACTGCCGAGGTTACTGAGGCTGAGTTCCCAGCACCGTGAGAAAAAAATGCGTTCACCGCAGTTCAACTCAGTGAGCTCACCGTCATTTTTTTAATGGATTTATAACGCAAGCTATAAATACGGTTGCCACAAGTATTACACACAAATACACACTGACACCGTATCTCCGATACTGTTTTTTCCATTACCGCAGGGGCGGACCTACCGCCTGTGCAGCCGGTTCATTGAACGGGGCCCGGGGGAGAGGGGGCCCCTCCAGCCTCCTGCACCGCATGGCTAATTATTCAGTTTTCAAATTAGCCATGTGGAGCGCAGGAGGAGAGGAGAGCAGCGCTGAAGCGTTGGAGGACCTGTGGTGACATCATCGTCATGTGATCAGGGGGTGGAGCTGATCACAGGCCTTCAACATTGATCAGCTCAGCCCCCTGATCACATGATGATGACATCACCACAGGTCTTTTAGCTCAGCTCACACAGGAGCTGCATCTTCCAGCAGGAGCGCCAGGTATTTAATTATTATGTTTCCCCGCAGGATGGAGACACATGAACCATGTCAGGATGGAGATGGGGCAGGATGGAGATGGGGCAGGATTGGAGGCAGGAGCAGGATGGAGACAGGGGCAGGATTGGAGACGGGGCAGGATGGAGATGGGCAGGATGCAGATGGGGCAGGATTGGAGACATTGGGGGCAGGATGAAGATGGGGCAGGATTGGAGACATTGGGGCAGGAATGGAGACATTGGGGCATAATTGGAGACATTGGGGGCAGGATTGGAGACATTGGAGGCAGGATGGAGACACTGGGGGCAGGATTGGAGACATTGGGGGCAGGATTGGAGACATTGGGGGCAAAATGGAGATGGGCAGGATTGGAGATGGGACAGGATGGGGCAGGATTGGAGACGGGGGCAGGATTGAAGACGGGGGCAGGATGGAGATGGGGCAGGATGGAGATGGGGCAGGATTGGAGACATTGGGGACAGGATTGGAGACAGGGCAGGATTGGAGATGGGGCAGGATTGGAGACAGGGGCAGGATAGAGACGGAGGCAAGATGGAGTCGGGGCAGAATTGGAGACATTGGGGGCAGGATGGAGACGGGGCAGGATTGGAGACATTGGGGGCAAGATGGAGACAGGGCAGGATTGGAGACATTGGGGGCAAGATGGAGACATAGGGGACAGGATGGAAACATTGGGGAAGGATTGGGGGCAGGGTGGAGACGGGGCAGGATTGGATACGGGGGCAGGATTGGAGATACAGGGGGCAAGATTGGAGATACAGGGGGCAGGTTGGAAGACACTGGGGGCAAGATGGCAGACACTGGGGGCAGGATGGCAGACACAAGGGGCATAATTGGAGACCTTGGGGCAGGACTGGAGACACGGGGCAGGATTGCAGGTACAGGGGGCATGATTGGAGACAAAGGGGGCAGGATGAAAGACATGGGGGCAGGATTGCAGGTACAGGGGGCATGATTGGAGACAAAGGTGGCAGGATGAAGGACACAAGGGGCATGATTGGAAACAGGGCAAAATGGAGACATGGGGCAGGATTGGAGACACAGGGGGCAGGCTTGGCGACAGATGGGGCAGGATCATGGGGCAGGATGGATACGATGGAGACAGATGGGGAGATCATATGGGGCACAATGGATACTCATGAGGGTGGGATGGGAGAACATATGGCTGAAGCCAGGTATGAGACACACAGGGGCCAGGATGAGGGATATTATTACCATAGGGGCTAATTAAAGGATATTATTACTGCAGTGATGTATTTATTTTATTTTTTGAGTATACTGTTTTAAATGGGGGGGCAGTCCTGTTACTGTGTCGAGTGACACTATGTTGCCTTTTTTTCTTCATGTGATGTAATGTAGAAGTTGGGAAAAAAATAAGTAATGTGTTCTGCAAGTGGAGCTCTAGATAACTGTGTTATTTCCTGCAGAGACGAGCCCTGGCTGGAAGAAGTTATGGCGATCTGTGCTGGATGAAAGATGAAAAGCAAGGATGAAGGACTTTACCTAGAGACGTCACTGGTGAGTTAGTGTGTTACCTATACACTGACACTATACACTGTATACTATATACAGAGGTCCTGTGTATAATGTCACCAGTGATCACTGTATTACCTGTACGTTATATACAGAGCTCCTGTGTATAATGTCATTAATCACTGTATTACCAGTACACAGACACTGGATAGTAAGTACAGATCCCCTGTGTATAATGGCAATTATGGCGATAGTATTGTTTTTTTATTACTGATCAGTATTGTAGTATTCAGTCACTATGTGGTGGTAATATATGGTCTGGACATGGTGTTGCGGTATTTTTCCCTCGTATGTGCTATTATTTGGTCACTTTGTGGTGGTAATATGTGGTCTGGTCATGGTGCTGTGGTATTTGTTCCTTGTATGTGATATTATTCGGTCACTGTGGTAGTAATATATAGTCTGGTCCTGGTGTGGCGGTATTTGTTCCTTGTATGTGGTATGAATTATAGGTCACTATGTGTGGTAATATTGTGTCTGGTCATGGTGCGGTGGTATTTTTCCATTGTATGTGATATTAATGGTCATTTTAAAAATTGAAAAATAAATACAAATGTACCTAAATTGTATTGCATATTTTAACAAATATTTAATAGGTTACAGTAGAGTAGAGCTCGGCCAAAAGTGTCTACAGTGTTGTGATGGCGGCTTAAAAAATATTTTGGCAAAGACAAAAATCTGCCGGCTATATGTGTGATCTGGTGATGGGAACTGTTAATGTGTGATTGGTGAGAAGTGAAGTTTTCCAAGAGAGGGCGGTGGGACTGTGGACAGTTTGAAGGGTGGAGGCAGGGCTGGGGTGGAGCCTGGGCAGAGTCTTATGGGGGCCCCGAAAATTTTCCCAGTATGGGGCCCCGAAATTCCTAGTGGCAGCCCTGCCTCTGCCCATATGCTGCAGCAGTTCAGGAATGTGCGGAGTGCAGAAACTGGACAGTGTGGAATGGATGTATCCTCTTGGCCTGGCCTGCCCTGCCTGCTCCAGGTAAGAGTACTACCAGAGCTGAGCAGGACTGAGGGACTGGGACCGAGGCGAAGGCATGATTTTGGGGGGCTCCTGGGGTGGGGGAGAACTGAACATGGCAGGCATGATTTTGGGGGCTCCGTCCTGGGGGAGAACTGAAGCATGATGCCCTGGCTGCTCATGAATGGGGGGCCCCTGGCCTGGGGAGAAGGGAAGCATGGCCTTGGCTGCTCATGAATGGGGGGCCCCTGGGGAGAAGCACGGCTGCTCATGAATGGGGGGGCCCTTGGGGAGATGCTTGGCTGCTCATGAGTGGGACGGCTCGTGGGGGGGGAGAAAAAACATGAATCGGGCGGCCCACATAGGGGGAGAAGCAGCATAAACTGGGGGGGCCACATAGGGTGAGAAGCACTACGCCAAAAGTAGACCGCATATGGGGGAGAGCATTATAAAACAAAGGGAAACGGAGGTGCCTATATATATTACCTATCTATATGTTTACATAACTTTGTTGCCCTATGAAGGACTGGGGGGGGGCAAAAAATTTATTGCACAGGGGCCCCACTACAGTCTGTGTCCGCCCCTGCATTACCGGAAATATGAAAGAGCCCTTACACAAACTTTAACTGTGCTGTCATTTCACACAATGAACATGTAATATGGTAACTGAGGCCTTTAGAGTTTGAGCCTTAGTTTTGGGTTCTTTGCAGTTTCTCTGAGCATTGGGCGGTGCACGGATTCACCTTGGAATGAATTTGTTGGACATCTGTTCCAGGTAAAATTATCATCTCTCTTCAATTTTTTTCCACCTGTGAATATTTTTTCTCTATGAAGAATGATGGTCTCCACATTGTTTGCAGACTGATGGGCAGAATCAGCTGCTTTTCTAACATTGTTGCTGATGTACTTCTTCCTTGTCATACAACCCCTGGCAAAAATTATGGAATCACCGACCTTGGAGGATGTTCATTCAGTTGTTTAATTTTGTAAAAAAAAAAGCAGATCACAGACATGGCACAAAATTAAAGTCATTTCAAATTACAACTTTCTGGCTTTAAGAAACACTAAAAGAAATCAAGAACAAAAAATGTGGTAGTCAGTAATAGTTACCGTACTTTTTTAAACCAAGCATAGGGGAAAAATTATGGAGTCACTCAATTCTGAGGACAAAATTATGGAATGATTAAAAACAAACCAACAAAAAAACACTCCAAGACATCACTAGTATTTTGTTGCACCACCTCTGGCTTTTATAACAGCTTGCAGTCTCTGAGGCATGGACTTAATGAGTGTCAAACAGTACTCTTCATCAATCTGACTCCAACTTTCTCTGATTGCTGTTGCCAGATCAGCTTTGCTGGTTGGAGCCTTGTCATTGACCATTTTCTTCATCTTCCACCAAAGATTTTCAATTGGATTGAGATCCGGACTATTTGCAGGCCATGACATTGACCGTATGTGTCTTTTTTCAAGGAATGTTTTCACAGTTTTTGCTCTATGGCAGGATGCATTATCATTTTGAAAAATGATTTCATCATCCCCAAACATCCTTTCAATTGATGGGATAAGAAAAGTGTCCAAAATATCAACATAAACTTGTTCATTTATTGAAGATGTAATGACAGCCATCTCCCCAGTGCCTTTACCTGACATGCAGCCCCATATAATCAATTTGCATGTTGTCTTCAGGCAAGCATCTTTATAAATCTCATTGGAATGGCAGCAAACAAAAGTTCCAGCATCATAACCTTGCCCAATGCAGATTCACAATTCATCACTGAATATCACTTTCATCCAGTCTTCCACAGTCCACGATTGCTTTTCCTTAGCCCATTGTAACCTTGTTTTTTTCTGTTTAGGTGTTAATGATGGTTTTCGTTTAGCTTTTCTGTATCTAAATCCCATTTTCTTTAGGCGGTTTTTTACAGTTTGGTCACAGACGTTGACTCTAGTTTCCTCCCATTCATTCCTCATTTGTTTTGTTGTGCATTTCCTGTTTTGGAGACATATTGCTTTAAGTTTCCGGTCTTGACGCTTTGATGTCTTCCTTGGTCTACCAGTATGTTTGCCTTTAACAACCTTCCCATGTTGTTTGTACTTGTTCTAGATTTTAGACACAGCTGACTGTGAACAATCAACATCTTTTGCAAAATTGCGTGATGATTTACCCTCTTTTAAGAGTTTGATAATCCTCTCCTTTGTTTCAATTGACATCTCTCGTGTTGGAGCCTTATTCATGTCAGTCCACTTGGTGCAACAGCTTTCCAAGGTGTGCTCACTCCTTTTTTGATGCAGACTAACGAGCAGATCTAATTTGATGCAGGTGTTAGTTTTGGGAATGAAAATTTACAGGGTGATTCCATAATTTTTGCCTCAGAATTGAGTGATTCCATAATTTTTTCCCTATGCTTGGTTTAAAAAAGTAACCATTACTGACTACCACATTTTTTGTTCTTGATTTCTTTTAGTGTTTCTTTAAGCCAGAAAGTTGCCATTTGAAATGACTTTAGTTTTGTGCCATGTCTGTGATCTGCTTTTTTCTACAAAATTAAACAACTGAATGAACATCCTCCAAGGCCGATGAGTCCATAATTTTTTTTACCAGGGGTTGTAGTATATACACATGCCTGAATGCTCCAGACCTGCAACTGCCCAAACTTCTGTTTTAGTTTTTTTTTGAGAGGTGGTCACACTTGTTGATGGACAATAAATGTAAAGTATTAACAGTGCCTGGCTGCTACCTACCTAATTCTGCTTTTAAGGCTGGGGTCAGACTTGCGAGAAACTCAGATGAGTCTCACACGTCAATACCCGGCACTGCTGCCGGCATTCGGATCAGAGCATTCAGCTGCATGTATTTCTATGCAGCCGCATGCTCAGCTCCCGAGTGCCGGCGGCAGTGCTGGTTATTAAGATGCAAGACTCATCCGAGTTTCTCGCAAGTCTGACCCCGGCCTAATAATGAAAGCAGTAAGGGTGTACTTAGTTTTTCAACCACTTCTTCTGAATGTTGGACTAGATTGTGTCAAATGAATAATGACAAGGTTTTTGTCATTTGTTGTTGGTTATCTGATGTTTTGTTTACTTGATTTTAAGTCCTCCTAAGAACCATATTTTTTAAAAAATTATGTCCTGATATGTAAAACCTTAGAATTATAAGAGGGTGTACTTAGTTTTTATCATGACTCTATATGGTTTTCATAATGGGACAGAAATAAAGAAAAAACATATGCTGGTGCAAAGAGACCCTAGGATGCCGTCTCGTTAGCCAGTCTGCTGCATCCTTACTGTTATTTTAGGGACAAACTCTGGCTATATTCCTGTCTTCACTACGGCATACCTAACAGTAACTGGTGATAATCAGCAGACAGTGACTTGTGAATCCAACAGAGAAAGTCCTTACTTTGCTGGGCAGGATAAGGCTATGTGCATGCCAGTTTTCTGCAGCAAATAAAAAAACAGAATTTTGGCATACAAAAACGCTTCATAAAATATGCACTTTTTAATGTATTTTTGCATGCTTTTTTTTTTTACTTTTTTATGGGGGGGGTTTCTGCCGTTGATTAGAATGCGTGAAAAATGCTGAATGAATTGACATGCTGCAGTTCTGAAAAGAAAACAAAACAAACAATTTGATGGTTCAAATCTCATTCACTTTGCTGGGATTGTAAAATGCTGCTTATTTAATATTTTTTTGTGCGGAAAACAGTGCGTGATCAAGCCCCAAGGACATGGGGATTACTGTACTTAGACAGTGCAGTCCTGTATAGCCTGTGCGAAGCTAATTGCTACTTAGAGAATCCATTTCACCGGTAGAATATATTGTTCTTACACAGGAGTCGTCTCCTGTCTGTGTCTGCCATTGTAGTACTTGTATATTTGTGGGCTGTACTCTCTTCTGACTGTCTATGAGTGTGCCTATATTTTAGAAGCTGTGATGTTTCCATAGAGTGTGTACGTGCATGCGTACAGTATATTTGTGTGTTCATTTATGTGTCTTTTATCGTTTGTCCATAGTTATGAACCTGGCAGCACCCATTTTTGCTGATACTGTGCAAACAGTTGGGTGTGACTGTAGAACAATCCACAGCAGATCTCTTCTTGTATATGAGATTTATAAGAACTCATGTTCTTTATACTGTATCCATACCCACAGGACAGGTTCACTCACCTGCTCAAAAAGATGAATTAGAGCTATTACCCTCAGTGTCTGACTGCGGTGCCAGGGCTCACCAGTAACCAACTCCAGGGCCCACCAGTAACCAACTCCAGGGCTCACCAGTAACCAACTCCAGGGCCCCACTTTTCAACTATGTAAGCAGGTTGTGGGTTGCAGTGACAGACAGAAGGCAGAGCAAGGATTAACAAATGTATCAGTTTTAATTTAACAGGGGGCTAACTCTTCTCAGGGAGATAAATGGTTAAATGAGGGTTAAACAGTTCAATGGCAAACAATAGGCAAAGTTAATGAGCAATAAACAAGATAACGGCAGTTCTTTAAATCACTTACCATGTCTGAGGCTTCCCACTCCACAACTGAAGCTTTGAAGGCAGTGGACCCAACAACGGCTGGCGCAGTGCTGTTCCAGCAAACAACGGTCCGTCTTCTGGCTCGGTCTCCGGCACCTTCCGCTGAGCCCCTAGTCCATAAGTTGGTGCGGCTAAAGCAAACAGGGTTGTAGCACTGACAGAGTCCAACATGGACTGGCAAGTGTCCGCAAATGTCTGTCCGGTACTCAGCTTTCCCTATGCGGCACGTGCGCTGTACTCACAGTCACCGAGCACACGTGTCACTCTCAGAGCAGCTGCCGTCACCTGAATGACGGCTCTGCATGGTTTGCGCTGCTCTGCACGTCCACCGATACCAGTAAATCTCTCATGCAGTAAGTCTCACACACCGCTGTCCCAGATCTGTGCTCTTCAGCTGGGAGCTTTTCCCAACCAACTCTCGCTCAGAGTACTCTGACCAACAAGGGTGCTGCTGCGCATCTATCAGACCTATCACACCTTAGGATCCTGCACCCGGCCCCCGCTCCTCCGCGCGAGCACCACACTCTGCACAGCCGGGCACACGGCGCCCTGTACATACACTGTCTCAGCAGAGCGCCCGCTGAAGTTCTGCTGGAGCATGGCTTCGCGCTGCCTCTCTCACTGCGGAGTGCGCCACACACCTGCCTCCGCTCTTACTGCCGGCGGGGAACTGAACCTTTCTTCACGCGCTTTCTCCTCACTGCCTTGTTTAGCCACTGGTAGAGCTGGCGGAACGCACCAGATTATAAAATAGTAGAGAGTGCGTTTGCAGCCTGGGGTCCACCGTGCAGAGGTGGTACACTGCTGCTAGGTAATGGCGGAAGGGAAGAGCGGCGTGAAAACAGTCACACGTGGGTTACGTCACCCAGTGTGAACAGGAGCGGATTCTGTTACTTCACAGATCCGCACAGCCGCTTGAAAGTGAATGCCGGAGCCTGTTTAGCTCACAGAGCCCGGCCACAGAGCGCACAGCAAACAGCCACAGAACTCCACCCAAAGGCACGGGGTTAGAGTCCTTCTAGGCCACTGAGCGCGCGGTGTCGCTGCCACGAACGCCGCTATAGACGCTGGCTAAGGAGTGCGGAGCACTTGCTCTGAGGCATGCCGAGTCACTGATAGTGACTAATATCTGACACAATTCTGTCCTACCTACGCCTAAGCCTGGGCGCTCGCAGGCTAGGTTGCACAACACATGCGTACCAAGGGTAGGGGTTTCTTAATGATTCAGTCACCAGAGACATTCATACGTGCATCCATCACTCACTCCTTATAGTTAGAAAATACTGGCTATCCTAGCACATGGCCGAGCGGCCATGCAAACCTTTTATAGCCGCGAGCGTCCGGGACCTTCCTGGCTTCTCGGATGGGCCAATCCGAACACGAGCAGGACCTGAGCACGTGACCTTCGATCTCCAATGGGAGATCGCACCACGGGCATGCTCAGTGGCCCGACATGAGGACTTAGTCCCTGGAGAATCTCGCTGCTGAGCAGCATGCATTGCCATAGCTGTGCCAGAGGTGGCAGCAGCAAGCAAACCCACGGAGCTGGTCTGGGCAGAGCGCTGGGACCGACGAGTTTGCTGAGCAAGCTCTTCTGCGGCTGGAGAGGAATGGGAGACTGCCGGAAGTAAGGCTCGGGATTCTCACTGTGCAGCGACAGAAATCTGATGCCTAACAGCCACACCCCCTCTACCTGGGTCATGGGACCTGTCCTGTCCCCTATTCTTTCCCCCAGGCAACATGGGACACAGGCTCAGCAGTTCCAGACACAGCATGATGCACTTCCTTACAGCTACATACAGATATGACATTATCCTCAGTCACAAGTTTATATAACAATGATCTGGGTAGATTGATACATGTGTAGTGACCCAGTCCAGAGTGTGTCTGTCCAGTTAAGTAATACTGAATTGTGAGTATCTTCTGTGCACTACTGTTCACTCTCTAACTGGCCCTCTACATTATTTGTGAGCTGTAATTCTCCATTTCTAGTCACCTTAATTTTAGATGCAATGTATTTCTCGTTTGCTGTGTTCTGTCGCCATCTAATGGTGAAAGTGTACAATGACTGAATTATTGTTTTGTAAGGATCTGAGATGTGAATTTGGTCTCCTATTGCCAGCTCCTAGTCACATGGTCAATAGAAGGAGCTGTTTTTTCAGGCAAGTCTAGAATGTTCTTTAGTCCGAGGGATGCCTTCATGGAGAACAGAACACACATGGAGGAGGTTTTTACCTCAAAATCTCCTGCAGGCGTAAAAGCCTAAGTTCCCGCTAACCTGTACAGACATCATTCTATTTCTGACAGGATTCACCTCATTTAACCCCTTTACCCCCAAGGGTGGTTTGAACGTTCATGACCGGGCCAATATTTGCAATTCTGACCACTGTCCCTTTATGAGGTTATAACTCTGAAACGCTTCCATGGATCCCGGTGATTCTGACATTGTTTTCTCGTGACATATTGTACTTCATGATAGTTGTAAAATTTCATAGATATAACTTGCGTTTATTTGTGGAAAAAAGCGGAAATTTGGCAAAAATTTTGAAAATTTCACAATTTTCCAACTTTGAATTGTTATGCCCTTAAATCACAGAGATATGGCACACAAAAAAATTAATTAACATTTCCCACATGTTTACTTTACATCAGCACAATTTTGGAACCAAACTTTATTTTGTTAGGAAGTTATAAGGGTTAAAAGTTGACCAGTGATTTCTTATTTTTGCAACACCATTTTATTTTTACGGACCACATCACATTTGAAGTCACTTTGAGGAGTCTATATGATAGAAAATACCCAAAAGTGACACCATTCTAAAAACTGCACTCCTCAAGGTGCTCAAAACCACATTCAAGAAGTTTATTAACCCTTTAGGTGCTTCACAGGAATTTTTTTGAATGTTTAAAAAAAATGAACATTTAACTTTTTTCACCAAAAAATTACTTCAGGTCCAATTTTTTTTATTTTACCAAGGGTAACAGGAGAAATTGGACAGCAAACGTTATTGTGCAATTTGTCCTGAGTACGCTGATACCTGATATGTGGGGGGGAACCATTGTTTCGGCGCATGGCAGAGCTCAGACGGGAAGGAGCGCCGTTTGACTTTTTCAATGCAAAATTGGCTGGAATTCAGATCGGACGCCATGCCACGTTTGGAGAGCCCCTGATGCGCCTAAACAGTGGAGACCCCCCACAAGTGATCCCATTTTGGAAACTAGACCCCCCCAAAGAACTTATCTAGATATGTGGTGAGAACTTTGAACCCCACAAGGGCTTCAGAGAAGTTTATAACGTACAGCTGTACAATTAAAAAATCATATTTTTTCCACAAAAATTATCTTTTCACCCCCAATTTTTATTTTCCCAAGGGTACCAGGACCCTAAAAGTTATTGTCCAATTTGTCCTGAGTGCGCTGATACCCCATATTTGGGTGTAAACGACTATTTGGGCGCATGGCAGAGCTCGGAAGGGAAGCAGCGCCATTTGACTTTTTTGGCTGGAATTGAGATCTGACACCATGTCGCGTTTGGAAAGCCCCTGATGGGCTAAAACAGTGGAAACCCCCCACAAATGACACCATTTTGGAAACTAGACCCCCCTAGGAACTTATCTAGATGTGTGGGGAGCACTTTGAACCCCCAAGGGCTTCACAGAAGTTTATAACGCCCGGGCGTGAAAATAAAAAAATCATATTTTTTCCACAAACATGATCTTTTAGTCCCCAAGAGTATAAGGAGAAATTGGACCCCAAAAGTTGTTGTCCAATTTGTCCTGAGTACGCTGATACCCCAGATGTGGGAGAAAACTACTGTATGGGCACAAGTCGGGGCTCGGAAGGGAAGTAGTGACGTTTTGGATTGCAGATTTTGATGGAGTGGTCTGCAGGTGTCATGTCGTGTTTGGAGAGCCTCTGATGTGCCTAAGCTGTTGAATCCCCCACAAGTGACCCCATTTTGGAAACTAGACCCCCCAAAGAGCTTATCTAGATGTGTGGTGAGCACTTTGAACCCCCAGTGCTTCACAGAAGTTTATAACGCCTGGGCGTGAAAAGAACAAAATCATATTTTTTCCACAAACATGATCTTTTAGTCTCCAATTTTTTTATTTTCCCAAGGGTAACAGGAGAAATTGGACCCCAAAAGTTGTCCAATTTGTCCTGAGTACGCTGATACCCCATATGTGGGCACACGTCGGGGCTCGGAGGGGAAGTAGTGACGTTTTGGAATGCAGACTTTGATGGAATAGTCTGCGGATGTCATGTTAATAATAATAATAATAATAATAATCTTTATTGATATAGCACCAACATATTCCGCAGCGCTTTACAGTTTAACAGTTTCAAAACACAAATCATAAGTAACAACTTTAACAATACAATAATTAAAGCAAAATAAGATGACCCTGCTCGTGAGAGCTTACAATCTACAATGAGGTGGGGGAGATACAGAGTACAGGTGTGTATTTACAATGGTGTATTTACAATGATGGTCCAGCCATCTTGAGGGAGTGAGGGATGGATGGAGATAGTGAATGGGCTACTCATGCACACTTACACATAGAACGATTTTGATTAGTGAACGTGATAGGCCACTCTGAACAAATCTGTTTTGAGGGAGCGCCTAAAACTATGCAAATTGTGGATAGTCCTAATTTCTTGGGGTAGAGCATTCCCAGAGGATTGGCGCAGCGTGGGACAAGTCTTGGAGTCGGGATTGGGAGGTGTGGATTAGTGCAGAGGTTAGTCGAAAGTCATTTCCAGAGCGCAGCGGTCGTTTAGGCCGATAGAAATGAGGGAGGAGATGTAGGGGGGTGCTGCACTGTGGAGAGCTTTGTGGGGGAGAACAAGTACTTTGAATTGGATCCTATAATGAATGGGCAGCCAGTGTAAGTGTGAAAGGTTAATACTAAAGTCAAAGCTGAAGTTTCGTTTTATCCATTCTCTGAAGGTTTCGTTTCTCCATTTTTGTTGCTGTAAGATAAATTTTTGTAATTGGCATGGGCTGTCATTAAACCAGACTGTTCCCATCAGGTGCAAGATAAGGGAGGCGGGGGTGTAAAACTTTGAAGAATATGCCATTATACTACTTTCTATTTGGATACAGACATATATGTAGTTTCCGGTTTTCTTGCAATATTATTGGCTTACAAAGTGAAATGAAGTTATTGGTAGTTGAGAACTTTGCATAATTAAGCAAAATGTTATAAAAGAAGTGACTAAAATAAAGGGGCATGGTGATCTGCCTGGATCCTCCCGTACAGAGACCCCATCTCCGTGTGGTCATTCCCAGTTGCTAGCAACGCCCTATGAACTAATTTGGAAATCACTGGATCAACCGTGAAGGGTTAATTTAGCCCTCCCTAAATAGCTACCCCGACAGCTGGCGCCCAACGTGGGTCCCCCGAATAGGGACGCCTCTGCCCCCGGAGGACAACAAGACAAAGGACCCTCGGAGCGGACACGGGTGCTGGAAAATTGGGACTGATCATCCCCCACGACAACCATGGTAAGTTGGCAGTTATACTGTTCAGACTGACCGTTGGTGTGGTTTTCCTGTGCTTATTGCTGCAAAGAAGATCTGAGGTTTGTCCCCGTGGTGGGGTGATTCAAGGGTGGAATCATATAGAGGTGTAGTCCCGTTGAGGGCCCAGTGCTCGAACCGTACCTCATAAGGGATGGACACCCCGGATTGACCAGTGATTGTGGCTCTCTTTATAGTCAAAATATCCTGAAATTCCCGATCATTATTAGTAATCGGGCGTGGTGATGTGATCGAAGACTGGGTAGGATACGCAACTCAGGTATATATAGATAGATATATATAACCAGAGGTGTCTGGAGGGATAGTCTGAGACGCCCTCCTCCTTTCACTGAGTACCGCGAATTTTGGGCAATCCCAGAGGGGGATTGACCCTGTGGAACAGACTGATACGGCCGCTCCAGAACTGTGCACAACTTAAGTAAGGATATTTAGCTCTAAATGAGAGAATCCGTGGAAGGAAAAGAAGAATTTTGTGGCTTGGCACGTGAATTGTGTGACGAAGGTGTTAGGAAGAACAGAGAAAGTGAATTCTGATTGTTTCTTTTACTGCTATGTTGAAGAAGGAAAAATTGTCTATTATTATGGCAAGGACTGGATGTATTGTGGTTCAAGAAAGTGACTGTGGT
Organism: Dendrobates tinctorius; assembly: GCF_039654945.1. NCBI lineage: Eukaryota > Metazoa > Chordata > Amphibia > Anura > Dendrobatidae > Dendrobates > Dendrobates tinctorius. The sequence continues at coordinate 26,732,550 of NW_027361738.1, read as the reverse complement.
GTGAGGAAGTGATTAAAGAAGGAACTGAGATCGAGACTAATGTGTCAGGCAGGCAAATAGTTAAAAGTGATGATTTGAAAAAAAGAGGTCTCCCTGCTAGATGACAATTGTACAAGGAGACCGAGAGTCGCAGCCCCCACTGTTATGAATGAGTCACCGGAGGAGGAAAAAACAAAAATGCAAGCTAAGTCCAGAAAACCGGAGAGGTTGGTAGCTAGCGGATTGCAGACCCCTGATCCTATTCACAACAACTAACAGTAGCCGTGGAGCGTTCCTACGGTGGTCCTAGACACCTCTTCACAGCCGGAGAAATAAATAAGCCTAAAGAAAGAAAGGGGAAATCTAAACTGCCCCAGAGCAGACCCCAAAGCAATAGGCAGCCCCCAACATGTATTGTCAGTGAAAACAGATGAAAACACAAACACAGACAGAAAGACAGGCAGAGCAAATGATGGGGCCCAACTAACTACAGTAGATAGGAAAGGACATATGATTCATATGATTCTATGATTCTATGAAAAGATGCTGGCTGCAATCTGCAAAAACCCTACCAAAAATGTCCCAACACGTCTGATAGGAAAAACGGCCCTGAAGTCACTAGACTTCAAAATCCCTATATCAGCACTCCGATATATTCTGAAGACAGAGCAAAAGAAATTTAACCGATCAGGGACAAAAATGGAAATTCAGCAGAGCCCCAGCCGGGGCTGGCTGAACACAAAACTAAGCAAATCAGACAAAATCTCATGGAACAATAACAGAGCAAAACTTAGCTTTAGAACAGTGGTCCCCAACCTTTTTTGCACCAGGGACCGGTTTCAAGCAAGACCATTCTTCCATGGCCCGGCAGGGCGGGAATGGAGGTGTGGCAGGGGCGGGGCTTTGGTCATAAGGGGGCAGGGCTATGGACACGGTTGTAGTGTAGCAGTGCATACTTATAATTAAATAATATTTATAATGTGACTCAACTCACCATAGGTTTTGAATGAGTGCTCCATCACCCCCTTCTCCCGATCATTGCCTTCACCCCATCACTGCCGTCTCTCCATCATTGCCTTCACCCCATCACTGCTGTCTCTCCATCATTGCCTTCACCCCATCACTCCCTTCTCCCCATCACTGCCATCTCCCCATCATTGCCTTCACCCCATCACTGCTGTCTCTCCATCATTGCCTTCACCCCATCACTCCCTTCTCCCCATAATTGCCTTCACCCCATCACTGCTGTCTCTCCATCATTGCCTTCACCCCATCACTGCCGTCTCTCCATCACTCCCATCATGGCCTTCTCTCCCCATCACGGTCTTCTCCTCGTGTCCCCATCTCCTCCAGGGCCAGGCTCCACCTACACAAACACAGACAAACACACACACACAGACACACACACACACATTATACATACACACAGACACCACCTCTCTCCTCTCACCTGTCCGCAGCATCGCCCGTGCTTCCTCGCTCTGACACAGCAGCGGCCACACTCCTCTCTGTGTCAGTCAGAGACAGGAAGCGCGGGCGGCGGGCAGGAAGCTGGACGGGTCCTTGCAGCTCCGCTCCTGCTATTCCCTCTTGCAGGCAGCCGAGCTGCTTGGATCGCTCCCTGGCTGCCGCTACGCATGAGGGCAGTCTAAGAACTGCTGCGCGCCGCCCCAGCCCCCGCTATGCCACTGACCGCCCCTGGCTCCCCTTGTGTCCGCGGACCGGCAAGGGCTGGGGTTCCAGAAGTTGTTGAAAGTGATCAAGGCCCGGCCTTTTCTTCTCATGTGTACTAAGAAGTTCTGACAATGCTTGGATCCACTGTAGCCCTCCATACTCCATACCACCCACAATCCAGTGGTGAAGTTGAGAGGCTGAACGGCACACTGAAGGGACAATTGACCAAAACGATGCAGGAGACTACTATAATAATAATAATCTTTATTTTTATATAGCGCTAACATATTCCGCAGCGCTTTACAGTTTGCACACATTTTCATCACTGTCCCCGATGGGGCTCACAATCTATATTCCCTATCAGTATGTCTTTGGAGTGTGGGAGGAAACCGGAGTGCCCGGAGGAAACCCACGCAAACACGGGGAGAACATACAAACTCCTTGCATATGTTGTCCTTGGTGGAATTCGAACCCAGGACTCCAGCGCTGCAAGGCTGCAGCGCTAACCACTGAGCCACCGTGCTGCCCTATACCATATTCGTACTACCCCTATTGCAAAACATGGCCTGTCCCCATATGAGATATTGTTTGGTGCTAGGCCCCCAGTTGCAAATTTCCAGCCTCAGCAGTTATCAGAAGAAACTGTCCGTGCTGTTCAATATGTTATTCAGCTTAGTAAAAATCTTGCTAACACCTATGTTCTAGTTTGCTTTTCTTTTCCAGATTCAGCATAAACCGACACATGTCATAACCTGAAGCCTGGTGATTTAATAGTTGTGAAAAGGCATGTCAGGAAGCACAGACTAGAAACCTTGTATGACGGTCCCGATCAAGTCCTCCTCATCACCTCTATATCAGTGAAACTAGAAGGAAGACTGACTTGGATTCACGCATCGCACTGCAAGCTGGTTAAACAAGCCAATAGCAAATAAAGGGGACATAATGTTTTGGTTTTTCGCATTTTCCATATTATTATTGGTAGAAGTTAAAGTTAAAGTTAGAAGATATTCAAAGACTCAGAGATCAATACGATAAAGACAATGATTGTAATAAGGACAGTTGGTGGTAAGACACTTTCTCCTTTCTCAATCCAGCCAATTGATTTAAGGGAATTGGGGGCTGGATAGCTGGGATCTTACAAAGCTTGTTGCACATTGCTGCCTGTATCCTTGTTGTATATGTGATACTAAAACTTGTTCTTTGGTGTATTTCTGTATGTATTAGGAAATTCTGCACTAAGACAGCTAGTGATGATACCAAAGGCGTCGTTGCCCCTGCTCTTCTATGCACCGATCTCAAAAGGCTACTTGATGAAGATGTTGAAGCCAAGCGCATGGCTACTTACAAAAGATCTCCACCACCGTCATCAAAAATTGTTATTCGTGAACTGCAGTATACAGGTTGGACGGGTGCGCCGTGACAGCCATGACTGGTAACACGGCATCAGTCATGTGAAGACCAGTACCCCTCAAGCTGTTAGCTTGGGATAGCACCTCTGATGCTGCATATGTGTTAACAAAATTTATCTAGGGGGGAATGTGAAGGGTTAATACTAAAGTCAAAGCTGAAGTTTCGTTTTATCCATTCTCTGAAGGTTTCGTTTCTCCATTTTTGTTGCTGTAAGATAAATTTTTGTAATTGGCATGGGCTGTCATGAAACCAGACTGTTCCCATCAGGTGCAAGATAAGGGAGGCGGGGGTGTAAAACTCTGAAGAATATGCCATTATACTACTTTCTATTTGGATACGGACATATATGTAGTTTACGGTTTTCTTGCAATATAATTGGCTTACAAAGTGAAATGAAGTTATTGGTAGTTGAGAACTTTGCATATTTGAGCAAAATGTTATAAGTGACTAAAATAAAGCGACTTGGTGATCTGCCTGGATCCTCCCGTACAGAGACCCCCGTCTCCGTGTGGTCATTCCCAGTTGCTAGCAACGCCCTATGAACTAATTTGGAAATCACTGGATCAACCGTGAAGGGTTAATTTAGCCCTCCCTAAATAGCTACCCGGACATAAGGACTGACAAAGAGCGGACGCGTCCGAGTACCGATAAGCCAGATAGATGACCCTGGCTGCTGCATTAAGTATGGACTGGAGAGGGGATAGTCGAGTAACGGGGAGGCCAATTAATAGAGCGTTGCAGTAATCCAGGCGGGAGTGGATCAATGCTGTAGTGAGGGTTTTTGTTGTTTCCATGGTGAGAAAAGGGCGGATTCTAGAGATGTTCTTTAGGTGTAAGCAAGAGATTGTATATGGGATGTGAAGGAGAGACTGGTGTCAAATATAACACTCAGACAGCGCACCTGCTGCCGGTGTGTTATTATAGTGCCACCCACGAAGAGGGAAATGTCAGATTTAGGGAGGTTAGTAGACGGCGGGAGCAGAAGAAGTTCAGTTTTGGAGAGGTTGAGTTTCAGATAGAGAGCGGACATGATGTTGGAGACTGCGGACAGACAGTCACTGGCGTTTTGTAGTACAGCGGGGGTAAGGTCAGGGGATCACGTGTATAGTTGTGTGTCATCAGCATAAAGATGGTACTGAAAGCCAAATCTGCTGATGGTCTGTCCAATTGGGGCCGTGTAGAGATAGAAGAGAAGGGGGCCAAGGACTGAGCCCTGAGGTACCCCGACAGCAAGAGGAAGAGGAGATGACGTGGAGCCAGAGAACAAAACACTGAAGTTCAGAAGGATAGGAAGAGAACCAGGAGAGAGCAGTGTCCTTAATGCCTAGTGACTGGAGCCTAGAGAGTAGGAGATGGTGGTCAACAGTGTCGAAGGCTGCAGATAGGTCAAGAAGAATGAGCAGAGAGTGGTCACTGTTACGTTTTGCTGTCAGAAGGTCACTGGTCACTTTGATGAGTGCAGTTTTAGTCGAATGTAGGGGGTGGAAGCCGGACTGTGAAGGGTCTAGAAGGGAGTGAGTGGAGAGGTAACGGGTAAGGCGGGAGTAAACTATGCGCTCCAAAAGTTTAGAGATGAAGGGGAGATTGGAGACTGGTCTGTAGTTGTTTGTGCAGGATGGGTCGAGTGGGTTTCTTTAGTAATGGAGTAATGATGGCGTGTTTGAAGGAGGATGGGAAAATGCCTGAGGAGAGGGAGAGATTAAAGATTGCAGTTAGGTGAGTTGTGACGACTGGAGAGAGAGAGACTAGAGGAGATGTGAGGGAATGGGGTCGGTAGTGCATGTGGTCGGACAAGAAGAAGAGAGGAGTCTGGAGGCTTCTTCTGTGATGGGATCAAATGTGGAAAGTGAGCCAGGCAAGATGCAGGAAGGGATGGGAGTCACAGTACTTGGTGGTTGGGAGCAGATTTCCTGACGGATATTATCTATTTTTTCTGTGAAGTGAGAGGCCAGGTCAGCAGCACAAATGTCTGTGATAGGGGCTTGTGCTTTTGGCCTGAGGAGGGAATGAAAAGTGTTGAAAAGTTTGTTGGGGTTGTTGGCTAGTGAGGAGATCAGGGTGGTGAAGTAGGTCTGTTTGGCGAGGTGAAGGGCAGCGTTATAGGTTCTTAACATAAATTTGAAGTGGATGAAGTCTTCTGGTGTGCGGGTTTTTCTGCCAGGACAATCCTGCATAAGATTTCAACAATAGTCTGCCATCAAGTGTGCATCCCATCTTCATCTTCCTGGATAGCTGGCTTCATTTTTTTACCTTATTTGAAATATTTCACCTTGCTCTTCACTTAATTCACCAAGGGTGTATAGAAAGTGATCTAAGTGACTGTGCAGATAATGGACTTTAACCCCTTACCTACAATGGACGTAATATTCCGTCCATGTGACCCTGGACCTAATTACCATGGACGGAATATTACGTCACAGCGATCAGGGGCGCCCACGTGGTGAGCGCCGCTGATCGCGGCCGGGTGTCAGCTGATTATCACAGCTGACACCCGGCACAATGTGTCAGGGGCGGTCACGGACCGCCCCCGACACATTAACCCCTTGTACACCGCGATCAAACGCGATCACGGTGTACCGGGGGTTAAAGGGAAGCATCGGCAGGGAGGGGGCTCCCTCCATGCTTCCCTGAGCCCCCCACAGCAGCGCAATGTGCAGCGCTGCTGCGGGGGTCTCTTTCCCTACAGGCCCCCGGATCCAAGATGGCGACGGGGGCCTTCGGGGGCCTGTAGGGAGCTGACTTCCTCACTGCCTGCAAAGCGCAGGCATGAGGAAGTCTACAGAACTGCCTGTGACAGATCGCTGATCTGTCACAGTGATCTGTGATGTGACAGATCAGCGATCTGTCACAGGACAGTGATGTCCCACCTGGGACAAGGTAATAAAGTAAAAAAAAAAAAAAATGTTAAAAATAATTTTAAAAAAATCGCTAAATAAATTAGAAAAAAAAAAAAAAATATTCCCCAATAAATCCATTTTTTCAAAATAAAAAAACCCAAAACAATAAAAGTATACATATTTGGTATCGCCGCGTCCGTAGCGACCCGCCCTATAAAACTTTCCCATTAGTTAACCCCTTTAGCGAACCCCTTAAAAAATAAAAATAAAAAACGAAGCAAAAAATAATGATTTATTATCATACCACTGAACAAAAAGTGCAATAACGTGCGATCAAAAAGACGCATATAAATATCCATGGTACCACTGAAAACGTCATCTTGTCCCGCAAAAAATGAGCTGCCATACAGCGTCATCCGCAAAAAAATAAAAAAGTTATAGCTCGCAGAATAAAGCGATACAAAAATAATTATTTTTTATATAAAATTGTTTTCATTGCAAAAAACCGACAAAACATAAAAAAAGGCCTAAATGAGGTATCGCTGTAACCATACCGACGCGAAGAATTAAAGCGCTTTATCAATTTTACCGCACGTGGAACGGTGTAAACACACCCCCCCAAAAGACATTCATGAAACGCTGGTTTTTGTTCATTCTGCGTCCCAAAAATTGGAATAAAAAGCGATGAAAAAATGTCACATGCCCGAAAATGGTACCAATGAAAAGGTCAACTCATCCCGCAAAAAATAAGACGTCACATGACTCGGTGGGTCAAAATACGGAAAAATTATAGCTCTCAATATGTGGTGATGCAAAAACTATTTTTACAATAAAAAGCGTCTTTTAGCGTGACAGCTGCCAAACATAAAAACCGCCATAAATAGTAACTCAAACCCCCCGTTATCACCCCCTTAGTTAGGGAAAAATAATAAAACTAAAAGAAAATGTATTTATTTCCATTTTCCCATTAGGGTTAGGGCTAGGTTTAGGGTTAGGGCTAGGGTTAGGGCTCAGATTAGGGTTAGGGGTGTGTTGGGGTTAGGGTTGGAGTTAGAATTGGGGGGTTTCCACTGTTTGGGCACATCAGGTGCTCTCCAAATGCAACATGGCGTCTGATCTCAATTCCAGCCAATTCTGCGTTGAAAAAGTCAAATGGTGCTCCTTCCCATCTAAGCTCTGCCATGCGCCCAAACAGTGTTTTACCCCCACATATGGGGTATCGGCCTACTCAGGACAAATTACAAAACAACTTTTGGGGTCCAATTTCTCCTGTTACCCTTAGGAAAATAAAAAATTGGGGGCAAAAATATCATTTTTGCGGAAAAAAATGATTTTTTATTTTCACGCCCAGGCGTTATAAACTTCTGTGAAGCACTTGGGGGTTCAAAGTGCTCACCACACATCTAGATAAGTTCCGTGGGGGGTTTAGTTTCCAAAATGGGGTCACTTGTGGGGAGTTTCAATAGTTTAGGTACATCAGGGGCTCTCCAAACGCACATGACACCCGCAGACCAATCCATCAAAGTCTGCATTCCAAAACGTCACTACTTCCCTTCCGAGCCCCGACATGTGCCCATACAGTAGTTTTCTCCTACATATGAGGTATCAGCGTACTCAGGACAAATTGGACAACAACTTTTGTGGTCCAATTTCTCCTGATACCCTTGGGAAAATAAAAAAAATGGGGACTAAAAGATGATGTTTGTTGAAAAAATACGATATTTTTAATTTCACGCCCGGTCGTTATAAACTTCTGTGAAGCACTGGGGGGGTTCAAAGTACTCACCACACATCTAGATAAGTTCATTAGGGGGTCTAGTTTCCAAAATGGGGTCACTTGTGGGGGGGTTTCCACTGTTTAGGTACATCAGGGGCTCTCCAAAGGCAACATGACACCCGCAGACCATGCCATCAAAGTCTGCATTCTAAAACGTCACTACTTCCCTTCCGAGCCCCGACGTGTCCCCATACAGTAGTTTTCTCCCACATATGGGGTGTCAGAGTACTCAGGACAAATTGGACAACAAGTTTTGGGGTCCAATTTTTCCTGTTACCCTTGGGAAAATAAAAAAATGGGGACTAAAAGATGATGTTTGTGGAAAAAATATGAATTTTTTATTTTCACGCCCGGGCGTTATAAACTTCTGTGAAGCACTGGGGGGTTCAAAGTGCTCACCACACATCTAGATAAGTTCCTTGGGGGGTCTAGTTTCCAAAATGGTGTCATTTGTGGGGGGTTTCTACTGTTCTGGTACATCAGGGGCTTTCCAAACGCGACATGGTGTCCGATCTCAGTTCCAGCCAAAAATGTCAAATGGTGCTGCTTCCCTTCCGAGCTCTGCCATGTGCCCAAATAGTGCTTTACCCCCACATGTGGGGTATCAGCGCACTCAGGATAAATTGCACAATATCTTTTAGGGTCCTGTTACCCTTGGAAAAATAAAAATTGGGGGTGAAAAGATCATTTTTGTGGACAAATTGCACATTAACTTTTGCAGTCCAATTTCTCCTGTTACCCTTGGTAAAATAAAAAAAATTGAACCTGAAGTATTTTTTTTGTGAAAAAAAGTTAAATGTTCATTTTTTTTTTAAATATTCAAAAAATTCCTGTGACGCACCTAAAGGGTTAATAAACTTCTTGAATGTGGTTTTGAGCACCTTAAGGGGTGCAGTTTTTAGAATGGTGTCACTTTTGGGTATTTTCTGTCATATAGACCCCTCAAAGTGGCTTCAAATGTGATGTGGTCCCTAAAAATAAAATGGTGTTGCAAAAATGAGAAATCGCTGGTCAATTTTTAACCCTTATAACTTCCTATCAAAAAAAATTTTGGTTCCAAAATTGTGCTGATGTAAAGTAAACATGTGGGAAATGTTATTTATTAAGTTTTTTGTGTGCCGTATCTCTGTGATTTAAGGGCATAAAAATTCAAAGTTGGAAAATTGCGAAATTTTCAAAATTTTCGCCAAATTTCCATTTTTTTCACAAATAAACGCAAGTTATTTGAATGAAATTTTGACACTAATATGAAGTACAGTCATGGCCAAAAGTTTTGAGAATGACACAAATATTATATTTTCACATGATCTGCTGCCCTCTGGTTTTTATGTGTGTTTGTCAGATGTTTTTATCACATACAGAAATATAATTGCAACAATATTATGAGTAACAAAAGGCCATACTGACAGTTAGAATGAGTTAATGCAGCAAGTCAATATTTGCAGTGTTGACCCTTCTTCTTCAGGACCTCTGCAATTCTCCCTGGCATGTTCTCAATCAACTTCTGGATCAAATCCTGACTGATAGCAGTCCATTCTTGCAAAATCAATGCTTTTATTTTGTCTGAACTTGAAGGTTTTTGTTTGTCCAGCCGTCTCTTGATGATTGACCACAAGTTCTCAATGGGATTAAGATCTGGGGAGTTTCCAGACCATGGTCCCAAAATCTCTATGTTTTGTTCCCTGAGCCATTTAGTTATCACCTTTGTTTTATGGCAAGGTGCTCCATCATGTTGAAAAAGGCATTGTTGATCGCCAAACTGCTCTTGGATGGTTGGGAGAAGTTGCTCTCAGAGGACATTCTGGTACCATTCTTTATTCATGGTTGTGTTTTTAGGCAAGACTGAGAGAGAGCCCATTCCCTTGGCTGAGAAGCAACCCCACACATGAATGGTTTCAGGATGCTTGACAGTTGGCTTGAGACAAGACTGGTGGTAGCGCTCACCTCGTCTTCTCTGAATAAGCCGCTTTCCAGATGTCCCAAACAATCGGAAAGGGGATTCATCAGAGAAAATTACTTTACCCCAGTCCTCAGCAGTCCACTCCCTGTACCTCTTGCAGAATATCAGTCTGTCCATGATGTTTTTTCTGGAGAGAAGTGGCTTCTTTGCTGCCCTCCTTGAGACCAGGCCTTGCTCCAAGAGTCTCCGCCTCACAGTGCGTGCAGAAGCACTCACACCTGCCTGCTGCCATTCCTGAACAAGCTCTGCACTGCTGGTAGCCCGATCCCGCAGCTGAAACACTTTTAAGAGACGGTCCTGGCGCTTGCTGGTCATTCTTGGGCGCCCTGGAGCCTTTTTGGCAACAAGGGAACCTCTCTCCTTGAAGTTCTTGATGACGCGATAGATTGTTGACTGAGGTGCAATCTTTCTAGCTGCGATACTCTTCCCTGTTAGGCCATTTTTGTGCAGTGCAATGATGACTGCACGTGTTTCTTTAGAGATAACCATGGTTAACAGAAGAGAAACAATGATGCCAAGCACCAGCCTCCTTTTAAAGTGTCCAGTGGTGTCATCTTACTTAATCATGACAGATTGATCTCCAGCCCTGTCCTCATCAACACCCACACCTGTGTTACTGGAGCAATCACTGAAACGATGTTAGCTGGTCCTTTTAAGGCAGGGCTGCAATGATGTTGAAATGTGTTTTGGGGGATAAAGTTCATTTTCTAGGCAAATATTGACTTTGCAAATAATTGCTGTTAAGCTGATCACTCTTAATAACATTCTGGAGTATATGCAAATTGCCATTAGAAAAAATGAAGCAGTAGACTTTGTAAAAATTAATATTTGTGTCATTCTCAAAACTTTTGGCCATGACTGTACAATATGTCACGAGAAAACAATGTCAGAATCACCGGGATCCATGGAAGCGTTTCAGAGTTATGACCTCATAAAGGGACAGTGGTCAGAATTGTAAAAATTGGCCCGGGAGTTAACGTGCAAACCACCCTTGGTAGTGAAGGGGTTAATACTTGTATTACAGCCAAGCCAGTTCAAATGAAAACGCCTATCCTCTACAAATTGTGGCAGTAGCAATGCTGTCACATTCAGGTTAGGAGCGCCAACAGACAGTCCGAGCACGGCGATGCGATCCTAGTGCCAAATTAAGGAAGAGGAACAGCATCCGGTCTGGGTGAAAAATTGTATCAAAAATTTATTCTGCCAGTATAAAATACAACGTTTCGGCCATATTGTGGCCTTTTTCAAGTATAACATAACAGTACATATGGTGGCCTTTTATAGTGTGGCACAGCCAATCACCATCAAGGTAACACCCATCACAAAGAATCTATACATAGAATACATATAAATACATCCATCAGTTACATGTATATTCAATAGCACAGCTTATCCAATCGTTAACAATGATAATCATAATCATATTAAAGATATTACAAAAATGTCTCATATATAAACATCAATCCCCAAATCTGCCCACCAATGGTCGTAATGCATCAAAGGTATCCATAGAAATAACACACCAATCCCTTGCAGTAATACATATCCATATATGAACCACCAATCCCTGGTCACACAATAGTGGCGCCAACCCCAATGGACCAATCCTGAGTGGACTCACAAATCCCTAAATCGGCAGAGTTCCCACTCCCCATATGACAGCATCAGCTAGAGCCAGGTCACATCAGGAGCGCAGCCTGATGATGCGCGCTACTAGGCCACAGCGAGCGCGCCGCCCATCCCCGCCCAGGCCCGGTCACGTGAAGACTCCACCACCGAACCCCGCGCATGCGCGGTGCTATGTGAGGAATCAACCACGCGACCCGCCCACCGGGGAGGACCGCGCACGCGCCGAGGCCCAGAGCGCGCGATCACACGCAACACCCCTCCGCAAAACCCGCACATGTGCTGGTAGATAAAAACAAATGTAAAGCCACATTTAAATTAATGAGTCCACACGAATGGACCAAAGATGCTCCCAGAAAGGACATTTAGAATCAAAAACCACATCCATGGTAAATTTAATAACATTCCGTACTTTATAGGATTCATAAATGTTATACATTATATAAGGAGCAAAATTGGGATATTTACAAAAAAGAAAAAAAGAAAAGAAAAAAGGGAAAAAAAGAGAAAAGAGGGCACGGGGAAAGGCAGGCAAGAAACAACGACAAAATTCAAAAAGGACAACATCCTCTTCATGATTTCAGGACTGTTCAGTCCCCGTGTCCTCCACTCTTTCAAATGTATCACCTATAAACACTAAAAAATAATAATTAAAAAACCATAATAGCCACATATATAAATATGTATCTTAACAAAGAATGATGGCACAAGATAAGGGATTAGGTGACACAAGTATGCAAATTGTAATCCAAGTTCAAACCCCTTGGTTGCAACGTATCAAGAATCGATATCAACACCATCTCAACTCCTTTTTTTTCCAACATCTTAACCCTATCACCCCCACGTCTTAATACAGGAACCCCATCTATCACTCTAAATCGTAACTGATTCACTGAATGTCTGCATTCTAAAAAATGCTTCGGAATCGGCAACTCCACTAGTTTAGTCCTAATCGTACTCTTATGCTTACTAATGCGAGCCCTAATCTCCATAGTAGTTTCTCCTATATACATAAGCCCACATGGGCACAAAATCAGGTAAATCACAAAACTTGACGAACACGTATACCTTTCTTTGATAGAGAACTTTTTTCCAGTTCGAGGATGATTAAAACTGTCACCTTTTAACATATTACCACAACAGGCACAACCTAAGCATGGAAAATTGCCCATCTTCGGAGGACATATTGTCCTTTGTATGTTAACTTTTGATGAACCAATATCTGACCTTACCAATCTATCTTTAAGATTATGTCCACGTCTATATGAAAGTAATGGCCTATCCACAAATTCTGATATCTGGGGTAGACCCTTCTGTAAGAGGCTCCAATGTTTGTTCAAGATACCTCCAATCCTGCCACTAACTGGACAATATGTTGAGACAAAAGGAACTCGTCTCTTAGGCCCTTTGATTTGCTTACGGTTAGAATCCTCTACCGATATGTTTTGAGCCTTAATTTTATAAGAATTAACTCGATCCATCGGGTAACCCCTATTAATAAATTTTGTACACATCTGATCCAATCTTAGGTCCAACTTATCATCCTCTTTAACAATCCTCCGTACACGTAGCATTTGACTCCATGGTAGTGACTCCACCATCCGTCTTGGGTGATTACTATCAAATACCAACAGACTGTTCCTATCTGTCTCTTTTATAAAAAGATCGGTATATAGAAACTCATCTTTTTTATAAACCAACGTATCCAAAAATTGGACCTGATCATAAGAGTAGGTCAGTGTGAACTTCAACTCAGAGAATACATTGTTCAATTCATTTTGAAAATCAAGAAGATCTTCCAGACTACCATCCCAGATACAAAAAATATCGTCGATGTAGCGCCACCAGGCCCGGACATGGCACCAGTGGGTGGAATTGTACACATACCGGTCCTTGAATACCGCCATATAGATGTTTGCATAAGTAGGGGCCACATTGGACCCCATGGCGGTACCGCGCAACTGTAGGTAATAATCATCCCCAAAGAGAAAATAATTTCTCCTGAGGATGAAACCCAACAGTGCTAGGACCAGCTGTGCACACTCTGATGGCATGTCCGAGCCTGTCAGCACCACATCGACGGCCTCCAAACCCCTATCATGCTCAATAGACGTATAAAGAGAAACCACATCAAAGGATGCAAGTATCATGTGAGGAGTAACCTTAACGTCACTGATTTTTTTGTAGAAAATCATTTGTGTCCACAATATAAGACCATGCTGAGGTAGCAAAACGTCGCAATACTTTATCAAGAAAAATCGAAACCTTATTACATAGTGACCCCCTCCCAGACACTATGGGACGCCCAGGTGGATTCTCCATACTCTTATGTATTTTCGGTAGCGTATATAATATTGGTGTCAGGGGAGCATCCACTACCAAATATTCAGACAGATTCTGATCAATGAGTCCATTAAGCAAGGACTCATCCACCAAAAGCCGTAATTTGCTCAAAAAGCGAGGGGTGGGGTCACTCATCAATTTAACATACACCGCAGTATCAGAAAGTTGGCCAAGAATCTCCTTCTTATATTTGTCCGTATCCATAACAACTACCGCACCACCTTTATCTGCAGCTTTTATCGTAATAGCAGTATTCTTTGAAAGATTATCCAATGCCTGTTTTTCAGAGTATGTAAGATTCCCCCTATGTTGACCCCGAAACTCCACTTTCAATTGTGCAATATCTCTTTCAACCAACTGAATATATGATTCAACAAAGTTATTCCTAACAGGTGGTTGAAAATTACTCTTACTATATAGTCCAACACCCTGGAGCGTGAAACCACTAGATTTATCATCATCATTAGTTATACATGATTTTTCTTCCTTGTCAGAAAAAAAGGACGCCAGTCGTAGTCTCCTAAAAAAAGAGAACAAGTCACACTCGATTTCAAACCAATCAGGAAAATTTGTGGGACAAAATGACAGTCCCTTAGATAATACTCCATAGTCCACTTCTGATAACACACACGACGAGATATTTACCACCAAGTCCCTCTGTGTTGCTAGGTTCTCTTTTTCACCTCCATATTCCTCGTTCGCATTGGTGCTTTGCGTGATATTTCTCTTTCTCCTATGCTTTCTACCTCCTCGAAGAGTCCTCCTTTTCTTGTCATATTGTCCAACTTGTCTCTTCCTAAAAAAATAGAAGATGAAGATGCTGCACCCATATTAGAGTCATCCGTTGAATCAGACTCAGCGGTAGTGAACCCAAATCTTTGATCCTTAACTGGTGGTCTCCTCCTTCTACGCATTGGCAAAGGTCGATCTCTCCTAGAGTATGGAGTATTGTGCTGACCCATCTGCCATGAAAACACACGACCAGATCTGTAATCATCAGCATCACAAAACCATTTCGTACGTTTCGTTTTTTCTATATCACCTCGATATTTCATCAACTTATCCTCCAACTGGGATTTAAATAAGTCCACCTCCTGTGTTGTCAATTCAGCTGTTAATTGCTGTTCCAAATCAACAATGTTTCTCTTCACAGACTCCACCTCTATATGAAGAAACTCAACATTCAGAAGCATTAGATCAAATGCAAATTTGTTTGTAATAGACTCAAACCTGCTGCAAAATTGTGAATTGTCTGCAAGCAATGTAGGACGCAAATGTGGTCTTAAACCACGTGGAATCCTACGAACTTTATAATATTCACATAATGTAGTAGCATGCAATTCATACGATATGCATTTCCTTTTTTCTGTTTCATATTTCTTTTTAAGCATATCAGCAGTAGGTTTATTTAAGAAGGACATATCTGTCCGGGCTCCAGATAAAATTCTTATCACATCATCCTCTGTATAGGAAAAAATCATAGCAGTATCCAGTTCACCCACCTCTGGATTAGTAGTTTCCATATTCAATCCGGTGCAAGCCCGCCAGAGTCCAAACAGTAAACAGCAAAAAGCAGCCGACAGCACAACGGAGGATTGGATGCCAGTTCAAAGGTTTATGGACCCAAATGAACAATAGTCCAAAATAAGGAACCATGTGCGGGTTTTGCGGAGGGGTGTTGCGTGTGATCGCGCGCTCTGGGCCTCGGCGCGTGCGCGGTCCTCCCCGGTGGGCGGGTCGCGTGGTTGATTCCTCACATAGCACCGCGCATGCGCGGGGTTCGGTGGTGGAGTCTTCACGTGACCGGGCCTGGGCGGGGATGGGCGGCGCGCTCGCTGTGGCCTAGTAGCGCGCGTCATCAGGCTGCGCTCCTGATGTGACCTGGCTCTAGCTGATGCTGTCATATGGGGAGTGGGAACTCTGCCGATTTAGGGATTTGTGAGTCCACTCAGGATTGGTCCATTGGGGTTGGCGCCACTATTGTGTGACCAGGGATTGGTGGTTCATATATGGATATGTATTACTGCAAGTGATTGGTGTGTTATTTCTATGGATACCTTTGATGCATTACGACCATTGGTGGGCAGATTTGGGGATTGATGTTTATATATGAGACATTTTTGTAATATCTTTAATATGATTATGATTATCATTGTTAACGATTGGATAAGCTGTGCTATTGAATATACATGTAACTGATGGATGTATTTATATGTATTCTATGTATAGATTCTTTGTGATGGGTGTTACCTTGATGGTGATTGGCTGTGTCACACTATAAAAGGCCACCATATGTACTGTTATGTTATACTTGAAAAAGGCCACAATATGGCCGAAACGTTGTATTTTATACTGGCAGAATAAATTTTTGATACAATTTTTCACCCAGACCGGATGCTGTTCCTCTTCCTTATTTTGGACTATTGTTCATTTGGGTCCATGAACCTTTGAACTGGCATCCAATCCTCCGTTGTGCTGTCGGCTGCTTTTTGCTGTTTACTGTTTGGACTCTGGCGGGCTTGCACCGGATTGAATATGGAAACTACTAATCCAGAGGTGGGTGAACTGGATACTGCTATACTGCTATGATTTTTTCCTATACAGAGGATGATGCGATAAGAATTTTATCTGGAGCCCGGACAGATATGTCCTTCTTAAATAAACCTACTGCTGATATGCTTAAAAAGAAATATGAAACAGAAAAAAGGAAATGCATATCGTATGAATTGCATGCTACTACATTATGTGAATATTATAAAGTTTGTAGGATTCCGCGTGGTTTAAGACCACATTTGCGTCCTACATTGCTTGCAGACAATTCACAATTTTGCAGCAGGTTTGAGTCTATTACAAACAAATTTGCATTTGATCTAATGCTTCTGAATGTTGAGTTTCTTCATATAGAGGTGGAGTCTGTGAAGAGAAACATTGTTGATTTGGAACAGCAATTAGCAGCTGAATTGACAACACAGGAGGTGGACTTATTTAAATCCCAGTTGGAGGATAAGTTGATGAAATATCGAGGTGATATAGAAAAAACGAAACGTACGAAATGGTTTTGTGATGCTGATGATTACAGATCTGGTCGTGTGTTTTCATGGCAGATGGGTCAGCACAATACTCCATACTCTAGGAGAGATCGACCTTTGCCAATGCGTAGAAGGAGGAGACCACCAGTTAAGGATCAAAGATTTGGGTTCACTACCGCTGAGTCTGATTCAACGGATGACTCTAATATGGGTGCAGCATCTTCATCTTCTATTTTTTTAGGAAGAGACAAGTTGGACAATATGACAAGAAAAGGAGGACTCGTCGAGGAGGTAGAAAGCATAGGAGAAAGAGGAATATCACGCAAAGCACCAATGCGAACGAGGAATATGGAGGTGAAAAAGAGAACCTAGCAACACAGAGGGACTTGGTGGTAAATATCTCGTCGTGTGTGTTATCAGAAGTGGACTATGGAGTATTATCTAAGGGACTGTCATTTTGTCCCACAAATTTTCCTGATTGGTTTGAAATCGAGTGTGACTTGTTCTCTTTTTTTAGGAGACTACGACTGGCGTCCTTTTTTTCTGACAAGGAAGAAAAATCATGTATAACTAATGATGATGATAAATCTAGTGGTTTCACGCTCCAGGGTGTTGGACTATATAGTAAGAGTAATTTTCAACCACCTGTTAGGAATAACTTTGTTGAATCATATATTCAGTTGGTTGAAAGAGATATTGCACAATTGAAAGGGGAGTTTCGGGGTCAACATAGGGGGAATCTTACATACTCTGAAAAACAGGCATTGGATAATCTTTCAAAGAATACTGCTATTACGATAAAAGCCGCAGATAAAGGTGGTGCGGTAGTTGTTATGGATACGGACAAATATAAGAAGGAGATTCTTGGCCAACTTTCTGATACTGCGGTGTATGTTAAATTGATGAGTGACCCCACCCCTCGCTTTTTGAGCGAATTACGGCTTTTGGTGGATGAGTCCTTGCTTAATGGACTCATTGATCAGAAGCTGTCTGAATATTTGGTAGTGGATGCTCCCCTGACACCAATATTATATACGCTACCGAAAATACATAAGAGTATGGAGAATCCACCTGGGCGTCCCATAGTGTCTGGGAGGGGGTCACTATGTAATAAGGTTTCGATTTTTCTTGATAAAGTATTGCGACGTTTTGCTACCTCAGCACGGTCTTATATTGTGGACACAAATGATTTTCTACAAAAAATCAGAGACGTTAAGGTTACTCCTCACATGATACTTGCATCCTTTGATGTGGTTTCTCTTTATACGTCTATTGAGCATGATAGGGGTTTGGAGGCCGTCGATGTGGTGCTGACAGGCTCGGACATGGCATCAGAGTGTGCACAGCTGGTCCTAGCACTGTTGGGTTTCATCCTCAGGAGAAATTATTTTCTCTTTGGGGATGATTATTACCTACAGTTGCGCGGTACCGCCATGGGGTCCAATGTGGCCCCTACTTATGCAAACATCTATATGGCGGTATTCGAGGACCGGTATGTGTACAATTCCACCCACTGGTGCCATGTCCGGGCCTGGTGGCGCTACATCGACGATATTTTTTGTATCTGGGATGGTAGTCTGGAAGATCTTCTTGATTTTCAAAATGAATTGAACAATGTATTCTCTGAGTTGAAGTTCACACTGACCTACTCTTATGATCAGGTCCAATTTTTGGATACGTTGGTTTATAAAAAAGATGAGTTTCTATATACCGATCTTTTTATAAAAGAGACAGATAGGAACAGTCTGTTGGTATTTGATAGTAATCACCCAAGACGGATGGTGGAGTCACTACCATGGAGTCAAATGCTACGTGTACGGAGGATTGTTAAAGAGGATGATAAGCTGGACCTAAGATTGGATCAGATGTGTACAAAATTTATTAATAGGGGTTACCCGATGGATCGAGTTAATTCTTATAAAATTAAGGCTCAAAACATATCGGTAGAGGATTCTAACCGTAAGCAAATCAAAGGGCCTAAGAGACGAGTTCCTTTTGTCTCAACATATTGTCCAGTTAGTGGCAGGATTGGAGGTATCTTGAACAAACATTGGAGCCTCTTACAGAAGGGTCTACCCCAGATATCAGAATTTGTGGATAGGCCATTACTTTCATATAGACGTGGACATAATCTTAAAGATAGATTGGTAAGGTCAGATATTGGTTCATCAAAAGTTAACATACAAAGGACAATATGTCCTCCGAAGATGGGCAATTTTCCATGCTTAGGTTGTGCCTGTTGTCAGGGCCGGACTGGGACTAAAATTCAGCCCTGGCATTTGAAGTTACACAGGCCCACTAGTCACATGGTGACTATATAATATCTTTGTACACTTGTAGTTTACAAGAAGTGAGAGGAGATTAACACGACTATATAACATGTAGTCAGAGCTGTGCCCAGTATTTCAGCTCAGTCCTATTTATTGCTTTTAGGTACAGTACTCCTCCCAAATCTCTGTCCCCTTTTGTATGCATGATTACAGAATTCCTGGCAGAACTGCTCTCTATTGGGCAACCAGACGTCCTGGTCATAGCCGCCCCTATCATACCTCCCAACTTTTGAAGAAGGGAAAGACGGACAAAGACTGCGGCGCGCGCGGCGCGCCGCTGCAAATTTTGGCCACGCCCAGCCACACCCATGTCAAAAATAGTCACACCCATGTCCACACCTAATCGCACCCATTTAGCACTGCTGATCACACTGACTGGTACTGAGGGCACAGTGGCTGGCACTAAGGAAGAGAGAAAACAGAGAGAGAGAGAAAAAAGAAAACAGAGAGAGCGAGAAAGAAAGGGGAAAGAAAGAAAGAACAGTGAGAGACAAAGAAAGAACAGTGAGAGACAGAGAAAGAGGGGAAAGAAAGAAAGAACAGAGAGACAGAGAAAGAACAGGGAGAGAAAGAAAGAAGTAAAGAAAAGAAAGAAAGAACAGAGAGAAAGAGAGGAAAGAAAGAAAGAAAGAAAGAGGGGAAGAAAGAACAGAGAGAGAAAGAAAGAACAGAGAGAGAAAGAAAAAGAGAGAAAGAAAGATTCCACAAAGATACTATAGCAGCCCGGCTCCCATTGTAGTGCCCACCTGAGCCTCCCTGTGCAGGACCTATCATGATCCGCTCACATGGCCGGCATCCCCGATTCCAAGGTGATCCTGCTGTCTGCGCTGTCGGAGGACACGGTGATGGATCTGAAGCATTCCTGGTTCCGTCACAATCTCCTCAAGAAATTATCTCATTTCCGGTCAGCTTCCAGCACATCACTTCAGGTGGAGCATCATGTGTGTGTTTTAAAATGCTCCTCGGGGCTCCGCCGTATACTCCTGTGTCTGTGGGAAAAGCACGCTTTGTATGCTTTGTACACACTTGGCTCCGCTCCGTACATCCCGTACACATATGGCTCCACTCCATACACACACGGCTCCACTCTGTCCACCTCGTACACGCGTGGCTCCTCTCCGTACATCTCGTACACACGGCTCCTCTCCGTACACCTCGTACACACGCGGCTCCTCTCCGTACACCTCGTACACGCGCGGCTCCTCTCCGTACACCTCGTACACGCGCGGCTCCTCTCCGTACACCTCGTACACGCGCGGCTCCTCTCCGTACACCTCGTACACGCGCGGCTCCTCTCAGTACACCTGCGGCTCCTCTCCGTACACCTCGTACACCTGCGGCTCCTCTCCGTACACCTCGTACACGCGCGGCTCCTCTCCGTACACCTCGTACACGCGCGGCTCCTCTCCGTACACCTGCGGCTCCTCTCCGTACACCTCGTACACCTGCGGCTCCTCTCCGTACACCTCGTATACGCGCGGCTCCGCTCTGTACACCTCGTACACGCGCGGCTCCGCTCTGTACACCTAGTACACACACGGCTCCGCTCTGTACACCTCGTACACACACGGCTCCGCTCCGTACACCTCGTACACACGGCTCCGCTCCGTACACCTCGTACACACACGGCTCCGCTCCGTACACCTCGTACACACACGGCTCCGCTCCGTACACCTCATACACACACGGCTCCGCTCTGTACACCTCATACACACACGGCTCCGCTCTGTACACCTCGTACACACACGGCTCCGCTATGAACACCTCGTACACACACGGCTCCGCTCCGTACACCTCGTACACACACGGCTCCGCTCCGTACACCTCGTACACACACGGCTCCGCTCCGTACACCTCTTACACACACGGCTCCACTCCGTACACCTCGTACACACACGGCTCCGCTCCGTACACCTTGTACACACGGCTCCGCTCCGTACACCTCGTACACACGGCTCCGCTCCGTACACCTTGTACACACACGGCACCGCTCCATACACCTCATACATACACGGCTCTGCTCCGTACACCTCGCACACACGCGGCTCCGCTCCGTACACCTCATACACACAGGGCTCCGCTCTGTACACCTCATACACACACGGCTCCGCTCTGTACACCTCGTACACACACGGCTCCGCTCTGTACACCTCGTACACACACGGCTCCGCTCCGTACACCTCATACACACACGGCTCCGCTCCGTACACCTCGTACACACACGGCTCCGCTCCGTACACCTTGTACACACGGCTCCGCTCCGTACACCTCTTACACACACGGCTCCACTCCGTACACCTCGTACACACACGGCTCCGCTCCGTACACCTTGTACACACGGCTCCGCTCCGTACACCTCGTACACACGGCTCCGCTCCGTACACCTCGTACACACGGCTCCGCTCCGTACACCTTGTACACACACGGCACCGCTCCATACACCTCATACACACACGGCTCTGCTCCGTACACCTCGCACACACGCGGCTCCGCTCCGTACACCTCATACACACACAGCTCTGCTACATCCACACTGTAAATCCTGACCCCACACATACTTACCTCAACCAGCACCATGACAACAGCAAAGCAGAGTCTTGCAGTCGCAGACGGTAGAGGCAAGGCTGAGCGCACGGGACCTGTGATGAGGTCACAGGAGGGGCAGAGTCAGGGGTGACATGATCGGGGGTCTGGACAAAGGCTCCTGATCATGTGACCCCCTGACTCCTCCCCTCCTGTGACCTCATCACAGGTCCTGCGAACAGAGCGAGCAGGCAAGCGAGTGCGACGCTGTCAGTGGCTGCGGGGGGAGGGGGTCTCATGCTAAGGCGTGGATGGGGTGCGAGGGGGGGCGTGGCGGCTTATCTCCCTGCAGTGCGGGAGGAACTTGGAAACTATCACCGCCGTGCCCGCATAGGGCCGGCGGAGGAGCAACAGTGGCCGCAGCAGCTGGCAAGCGGCCAGATGATCGGGCGCTTCCGCCCGCGGCCCAGGTGACAGCGGCCCAGCGGGAAAATGCCCGGTTGGTTATATTGCCAATCCGGGCCTGCCTGTTGTGGTAATATGTTAAAAGGTGACAGTTTTAATCATCCTCGAACTGGAAAAAAGTTCTCTATCAAAGAAAGGTATACGTGTTCGTCAAGTTTTGTGATTTACCTGATTTTGTGCCCATGTAGGCTTATGTATATAGGAGAAACTACTATGGAGATTAGGGCTCGCATTAGTAAGCATAAGAGTACGATTAGGACTAAACTAGTGGAGTTGCCGATTCCGAAGCATTTTTTAGAATGCAGACATTCAGTGAATCAGTTACGATTTAGAGTGATAGATGGGGTTCCTGTATTAAGACGTGGGGGTGATAGGGTTAAGATGTTGAAAAAAAAGGAGTTGAGATGGATATCGATTCTTGATACGTTGCAACCAAGGGGTTTGAACTTGGATTACAATTTGCATACTTGTGTCACCTAATCCCTTATCTTGTGCCATCATTCTTTGTTAGGATACATATTTATATATGTGGCTATTATGGTTTTTTAATTATTATTTTTTAGTGTTTATAGGTGATACATTTGAAAGAGTGGAGGACACGGGGACTGAACAGTCCTGAAATCATGAAGAGGATGTTGTCCTTTTTGAATTTTGTCGTTGTTTCTTGCCTGCCTTTCCCCGTGCCCTCTTTTCTCTTTTTTTCCCTTTTTTCTTTTCTTTTTTTCTTTTTTGTAAATATCCCAATTTTGCTCCTTATATAATGTATAACATTTATGAATCCTATAAAGTACGGAATGTTATTAAATTTACCATGGATGTGGTTTTTGATTCTAAATGTCCTTTCTGGGAGCATCTTTGGTCCATTCGTGTGGACTCATTAATTTAAATGTGGCTTTACATTTGTTTTTATCTACCAGCACATGTGCGGGTGTTGCGGAGGGGTGTTGCGTGTGATCGCGCGCTCTGGGCCTCGGCGCGTGCGCGGTCCTCCCGGGTGGGCGGGTCGCGTGGTTGATTCCTCACATAGCACCGCGCATGCGCGGGGTTCGGTGGTGGAGTCTTCACGTGACCGGGCCTGGGCGGGGATGGGCGGCGCGCTCGCTGTGGCCTAGTAGCGTGCGTCATCAGGCTGCGCTCCTGATGTGACCTGGCTCTAGCTGATGCTGTCATATGGGGAGTGGGAACTCTGCCGATTTAGGGATTTGTGAGTCCACTCAGGATTGGTCCATTGGGGTTGGCGCCACTATTGTGTGACCAGGGATTGGTGGTTCATATATGGATATGTATCACTGCAAGGGATTGGTGTGTTATTTCTATGGATACCTTTGATGCATTACGACCATTGGTGGGCAGATTTGGGGATTGATGTTTATATATGAGACATTTTTGTAATATCTTTAATATGATTATGATTATCATTGTTAACGATTGGATAAGCTGTGCTATTGAATATACATGTAACTGATGGATGTATTTATATGTATTCTATGTATAGATTCTTTGTGATGGGTGTTACCTTGATGGTGATTGGCTGTGCCACACTATAAAAGGCCACCATATGTACTGTTATGTTATACTTGAAAAAGGCCACAATATGGCCGAAACGTTGTATTTTATACTGGCAGAATAAATTTTTGATACAATTTTTCACCCAGACCGGATGCTGTTCCTCTTCCTTATTTTGGACTATTGTTCATTTGGGTCCATGAACCTTTGAACTGGCATCCAATCCTCCGTTGTGCTGTCGGCTGCTTTTTGCGATCCTAGTGCCGTCTGTGTCCTCACTCTAAGGCCATGCACACACATTCAGTATTTTATATCAGAGGACAAAGCTATAAACTACAGTTTGTACTGACAAGTATGGGAGGATTATACTGGTACGTAAGGCGGCTAGGGTGGTAGTCGTGGCAACGGACTGTACTGTTCCCACACCCTGCTGCCCCACATATAAAATACAGTGTCCCTTTTGCTGCATGTGCAGCATGCGCAGCAGAACAGTCACTGTCGAGTTCCCCTCAGCTGCTGTCATGCTGGCTCCGCATCCGTGAGCCCTATATAAACCACTTCAGAGTCTAGGTCTTTTTCCAACAGATTAACTTTACTGGACAGCAGTGCATTCATCACATAGGCAGCACAGTTCACAAATAGCAACGTATTCTGCACTTTCCCTGCCTTCCGGGCAGACTCTACTCTCTCTGTAATCTCTCTCTCTCTTTCCTCCCGGCATTCACTTCTGTACCTCTAGTCAGATTCTATTCTGTCTATGCCTTCCTTTTCTCTGCCATCCGGCCAGTCTCTTTGGACAGTTCGTGTTCCATCTGTGCCTTCCACGTCACCAGCTCCCTGTCAGCCCCTCGTCCAGTTCCAATTGGGAAAGGTACCGGGAATGCCATCTCAGCTGCTCCCGCCCCAGTCATAGACCCCCGTATCCTTCTTGGGGATGGTCCTGTTGAGCTGGTGCCCGACTGCACTATTCTCCGCCTGGGACTGCTTACTGCCGTTACAGCTTTATCCCCATGGCCAGCAATCTGTCTGGACTCGCTACTGCATGAACCCTGCCCTGGGCAAGGCTGCCCAGGCTTCTGTCTCTAATCAGGGAGTGACTGTCCTATACTTCCCTGCTCTGTGCTGCTCTGTGACCCCATTTGCTTAACCCCTATGCTGCCTGTATCTAGTCTATATTTCTAATGTGCCCCCCTCTATTCTAATCCCCCTACGGTTCCACACTATCCAAGATCCCATCCCAGCACCAAGCCCATACACAGTACCTGACAGACACATGACACCACAGTGCACAAACATTACAATTCACATCATCAATGAGGTGCGGCACACTATCCCGTGAGCAGCTACCAGGGAACAGGAGGCACGTGAGGGTCCCCGCCACCTCCCCACAGGTACATAGAGATACTTCTGTACGTAATAATGTATTTCTATGTACCTGTGTTCTAGAGGTGAAGAAAAAGTCAGATTTTTTTGGGTTCTATTAAATTACTAAAAATAATGAAAAACTATTACAAAAATGTAATTTTCTCCTCTTTTTGTGGGATCTGGTCTCCCCAGGAACTAAACCCACAACCTACATCATTGCAGGTAGTAGCTGGAACCCTTCTTTCCAAAAAATTTTTATGGTCTCACATACGTCCTGCAAAAAAAAAAGCAACGTGTGAACATAGCTTTAACTTACGGCTTTCGGAATGTGGCGAGTGGCGACAGAAAATAAAATGATTGGTTTTTTTTTCAAAAAGTGTGTGTAGTTTACACAGTTAATAGAAGCATGAATCAAACTGCCTACATTTGTTATCACCATGGTGACCCTCCTAATAAAAGAGAAGCACAGTCAATAGTGTAGTTTTAAAAAATGCTTTTTTCATTAGTATCCCCGCATAAAGAGTTAATGAAGGTTTGCAAATAATTTTTTTGCACCTGAAAACAATGCCACTTGCAAATAAAACTCATTCCACACACAAAAAATAAATAAATAAAAAGCCCTCACACAGTTAACTTAACAAAAAAAGGTCCTGGATTGTAAACCATGGCATGGAACAATTATTTGGAAGTGCACTGTTACTTACGAAGCATGACACATCTGTACTGTACGATCTTTATTATATTGTAGTAATAGAAAGTGGTCGCCAGGTGGCGGCAGAGTAGCGGGTGGCTGTCCGCTGCTTCCCTATCTGGCTGCGCTCGGTTTCCTGCTGTCAGGAGATCGCTGACATCACACTTCTTGCTGCCTCCAGCTGCTCGCACTTTCAGAGAAGTTTCTGAGGCTGTGCCCGCGGTGTGCCCGTACTGTCAGGAGGGAGAGTGACGTTTGCTGCCAGGCTGCAGAGTGGCTTTGGATTGTTTGCTTACTTTCCCTGGGGATAAGAATCTGCAGAGAGAGACCCCGAGAATGGAGCGTCATCTGCCGGGCTGCCCCGAGCTGTCTGCACGATCTCCTCTGTGACTGCGGGATTACTGGAGGCAGATCTGCGAGCAAGCAACAAGTAAGTATGGCAGCGGCGGCTCCAGAGGCAGTGGGGTCAGAAGTGTGATCCGGACACTGCGGGCTCTGTGCTGTACTCCTGCATAACCGGGAACATTGCAGTAGGGATCGCTAGTACTACAGTAGGGATCACTAGCACTGTAGTAGGGATCGCTAGTACTACAGTAGGGACCACTAGCACTGTAGTAGGGATCGCTAGTACTACAGTAGGGATCACTAGCACTGTAGTAGGGAGCACTAGCTCTGTAGGAGGGACCACTAGCACTGTAGTAGGGATCGCTAGTACTACAGTAGGGACCACTAGCACTGTAGTAGGGAGCACTAGCACTGTAGGAGGGACCACTAGCACTGTAGGAGGGACCACTAGCACTACAGTAGGGATCACTAGCACTGTAGTAGGGATCGCTAGTACTACAGTAGGGACCACTAGCACTGTAGGAGGGACCACTAGCACTGTAGTAAGGACCAGTAGCACTACAGTAGGGATCACTAGCACTGTAGTAGGGATCATTAGCTCTGTAGGAGGGACCACTAGCTCTGTAGGAGGGACCACTAGCACTGTAGCAGGGACCACTAGCACTGTAGGAGGGACCACTAGCACTGTAGGAGGGACCACTAGCACTGTAGGAGGGACCACTAGCACTGTAGTAGGGAGCACTAGCACTGTAGGAGGGACCACTAGCACTGTAGTAGGGATCACTAGCACTACAGTAGGGTCCACTAGTACTGTAGTAGGGATCGCTAGTACTACAGTAGGGACCACTAGCACTGTAGTAGGGACCACTAGCACTGTAGGAGGGACCACTAGCACTGTAGTAGGGAGCACTAGCACTGTAGGAGGGACCACTAGCACTGTAGTAGGGATCACTAGCACTACAGTAGGGTCCACTAGTACTGTAGTAGGGATCGCTAGTACTACAGTAGGGACCACTAGCACTGTAGTAGGGACCACTAGCACTGTAGGAGGGACCACTAGCACTGTAGGAGGGACCACTAGCACTGTAGTAGGGAGCACTAGCACTGTAGGAGGGACCACTAGCACTGTAGTAGGGAGCACTAGCACTGTAGGAGGGACCACTAGCACTGTAGTAGGGATCACTAGCACTACAGTAGGGTCCACTAGTACTGTAGTAGGGATCGCTAGTACTACAGTAGGGACCACTAGCACTGTAGTAGGGAGCACTAGCACTGTAGGAGGGACCACTAGCATTGTAGTAGGGACCACTAGCACTGTAGGAGGGACCACTAGCACTGTAGGAGGGACCACTAGCACTGTAGTAGGGAGCACTAGCACTGTAGGAGGGACCACTAGCACTGTAGTAGGGATCACTAGCACTACAGTAGGGTCCACTAGTACTGTAGTAGGGATCGCTAGTACTACAGTAGGGACCACTAGCACTGTAGTAGGGAGCACTAGCACTGTAGGAGGGACCACTAGCACTGTAGTAGGGATCACTAGCACTACAGTAGGGTCCACTAGTACTGTAGTAGGGATCGCTAGTACTACAGTAGGGACCACTAGCACTGTAGTAGGGACCACTAGCACTGTAGGAGGGACCACTAGCACTGTAGTAGGGATCACTAGCACTACAGTAGGGTCCACTAGTACTGTAGTAGGGATCGCTAGTACTACAGTAGGGACCACTAGCACTGTAGTAGGGAGCACTAGCACTGTAGTAGGGAGCACTAGCACTGTAGTAAGGACCACTAGCACTGCAGTAAGGACCACTAGCACTGCAGTAGGGACTACTAGCACTGTAGTAGGGAGCACTAGCACTGTAGTAGGGACCACTAGCTCTGTAGGAGGGACCACTAGCACTGTAGTAGGGATCACTAGCACTACAGTAGGGTCCACTAGTACTGTAGTAGGGTCCACTAGTACTGTAGTAGGGATCTCTAGTACTACAGTAGGGACCACTAGCACTGTAGTAGGGAGCACTAGCACTGTAGTAGGGATCATTAGCACTGTAGGAGGGAACACTAGCACTGTAGTAGGGACGACTAGCACTGTAGTAGGGACCACTAGCACTGTAGTAGGGAGCACTAGCACTGTAGTAGGGATCATTAGCACTGTAGGAGGGAACACTAGCACTGTAGTAGGGACCGCTAGCACTGTAGTAGGGACCGCTAGCACTGTAGTAGGGACCACTAGCACTGTAGTAGGGAGCACTAGCACTGTAGTAGGGATCATTAGCACTGTAGTAGGGACCGCTAGCACTGTAGTAGGGACCACTAGCACTGTAGTAGGGAGCACTAGCACTGTAGTAGGGATCATTAGCACTGTAGGAGGGAACACTAGCACTGTAGTAGGGACGACTAGCACTGTAGTAGGGACCACTAGTACTGTAGTAGGGAGCACTAGCACTGTAGTAGGGATCATTAGCACTGTAGGAGGGAACACTAGCACTGTAGTAGGGACGACTAGCACTGTAGTAGGGACCACTAGCACTGTAGTAGGGAGCACTAGCACTGTAGTAGGGATCATTAGCACTGTAGGAGGGAACACTAGCACTGTAGTAGGGACGACTAGCACTGTAGTAGGGACCACTAGCACTGTAGTAGGGAGCACTAGCACTGTAGTAGGGATCATTAGCACTGTAGGAGGGAACACTAGCACTGTAGTAGGGACCGCTAGCACTGTAGTAGGGACCACTAGCACTGTAGTAGGGAGCACTAGCACTGTAGTAGAGATCATTAGCACTGTAGGAGGGAACACTAGCACTGTAGTAGGGACCGCTAGCACTGTAGTAGGGACCACTAGCACTGTAGTAGGGAGCACTAGCACTGTAGTAGGGATCATTAGCACTGTAGGAGGGAACACTAGCACTGTAGTAGGGACGACTAGCACTGTAGTAGGGACCACTAGTACTGTAGTAGGGAGCACTAGCACTGTAGTAGGGATCATTAGCACTGTAGGAGGGAACACTAGCACTGTAGTAGGGACGACTACCACTGTAGTAGGGACCACTAGCACTGTAGTAGGGAGCACTAGCACTGTAGTAGGGATCATTAGCACTGTAGGAGGGAACACTAGCACTACAGTAGGGACGACTACCACTGTAGTAGGGAGCACTAGCACTGTAGTAGGGACCACTAGCACTAGCACTGTAGAGCTACTATTATCCTGTGGTGGTTGCACTATATATGAGTTGAGGGTCAGACTGTCAGAGTGTATGACAGGTACCTTTCCACTCCATTCAGGACCATCATCAGTGATTACCTCCATGTCATTTGGGATCATGTGTGTTACAGCAGAGATTCTTCCATAAGTCTGGATTCACACATGGAGTTTTGTAATTTTTCATAACACAAGTAAAGCCTCATTCAGACGCCCAATTCAGATTGATTGTGATCTGTGTGGGGTTTTTTCCATCTGATTTATTTTATCCATTTCCGGTCCATGCGCCCACTATTACCACCAGTGCGGTATCTGGCTTTCTCAAATGAAAAAAAAAAATAATGTCAATCTTCCCTTTTGTAACAGACGTAGACAGTACATGGATGACACAGCCACGTGATTGTCACTGTTTACAATGAACCATTTCCTTTAGTGGACGACTGTGATCTTCAAATCGGATCAAAAGCAAATACTTCCATTTGTTGGTTGATTAGTAAGAAAACAAACATATAAACAGGTCCATAGACTATAACGGGTAAATGTTTTATCAAGATAGAACTTGGACGTGTGAGTGGGGCCTATGGGACATTCATTTCATAATATATATTTTTTCTTTGTCAGACCCTCGCCTACTGGCAGAACAGTGCGGCAGGTCAGACCCCCGACTACCATGCCATTTCCATTCATTCTGTATGGTGTTACCGGAAAAAGCAAAGCACAGCGTTCAGCAGCCCCATACGGAGAGTTCCGCCCGTACGGCTGACCGCTGAGGGTCCCAGCAGTCGGACCCCTATTGACCAACAAGTTATCTCCTATCTAGCGTAAAGGTGATACATTTTCATCGGACGAGTCTTTTAAGGATCATATCCATTATACTACAGATTTTATCTACTTGTCCCCGTTCACACCTCTGTTTTTTATTCTGTTATTCATAATGACAGCACATGTTCCCGTTCCCGTACATTAGAATTATGCATTTAGACGTTGATGTTCTGCAAAAACAACAGACTCCTATGTCTATGAACGGATCCGTGATGTAACACACATCATATAGATGCCAAAATTCATGACATGTGAATGGGGTCTTACACTAAATATTGCTTTTTTATATTAAAGAGTTCTGTTACTTACTCAAGTGTAATATACAGGGATCACCTACCTTTTCACCTGCTGGTAAATGCTTCCGGAAATCTTCAGTATGTAGTTGATTTGTTATACCTGGATGGTTATGTTAGGCTGACATGATTGTACTTGTATGTTAATATTGTATTCATCTGTTCCGCGTGGGTGGGGCTTTCCCCTTGATGTACCAGTCACAGGGTCTTCGAGTAGTATGTCACAAGGTGCCGGGAAGAATCAACCCCTGACGTTAGGTGTTTGGAGATTATTGAGCAGGTCGTAAAGTGAAGAAAGCCCCAGTTTGGCGTGGTGCTGGGATGCATAGCTCATGTGGGCATGTACTAAGTGCGGGGCAGTATCAGACATATGCCAGGTTGGGTGTGAGCTAAGCTCCATATGAGAAGTCTTAGCACCTTAGCTTACTGTACCACATGGGAAGAAGACTATAAGTAGTGAGTGAGAAATACAAACTGTGTTTGGGACAAGTAGGCTAGGTCTCCAGGGTCCCTGCATTCGAAGCCCAATGTGATGGAGAAGCCAATGTCCCCACTTTCTGAGGTTTGATTTTGGTGAACTGGAGATAAATCATCAACAAATTACAATGTTCTTAAAGAGAACCTTTCACCATAGTGTTCATGGTGAACAGGACACGTGATGTAATAGTGGCAGCAAAGCAAAATAATATTTTCTGTTATTTTTTTTTATTTCACCTTTCCGTTGTGGACATAGCAGTAATCAAAGTATTTGGCACCTAATGAGTTAAAGAATATAAATAAAAACCCAAGTTGGTGTTCTGAGGCAGATTTCACTGGGGGGGGGCGTGTGCTTCTTCTCCCTATATGATGCTGACCAATGATAAGAAGGCAAGAACACTCAAAGGAAAGAACACGCCCCCACAATAGCTTAGAGCAGGTTGCTCAGTGTATAAAGGTACTGTCACACTTAGCGATGTACCAGCGATCCCGACCAGTGATATGACGCTGTCAGGATCGCTGGTGCATCGCTAAGTGGTCGCTAGTGAGCTGCCACACAGGCAGATCTCACCAGCGACATAGCAGCGGTTGGGGGTCGATACTTACCTGTCAGATGAGGCGATCCTGATGTCCTCCCACCCGCGTCCACGCGTCGCTCGTCTCCACAGCAGGAAGCCTAGCAGGAAGCTGATGACTAGAAACGGTCCAGGACATTCTCGCGCGATCAGCGATGGACAGCGGGGGAGCCGGTCGGAGGTAAGTATCACACATAGCGATATCGCTAGCAATATCGCTGCTACGTCACAAAAAGACAGTGACGTTATAGCGATATTGCTAGCGATATCGCTTAGGGTGTGTGCACACGCTGCGGATTTTGCTGCGGTTCTGCAGCGGATTTGGCCGCAGCGGACCCACAGCAGTTTTTGCTGCGGTGTACAGTACCATGATTCCCTATGGGAATCAAAAACCGCAATGCAGACGGTGCGGAATTTTCTGCGCGGATTATCTGCGGTTTTCAATCCGCAGAAAGAATTGACATGTCAATTCTTACTGCGGATTCTGCTGCGGTTTGCCACCTCCTCCATTGAGGAGATGAAAAACCGCAGGGAAAAGCCGCAGAGCAATCCGCAGGATTTTTACAAAATCCGCGCGGATGAATCCGCACCCCAATCCGCAGCGTGTGCACACACCCTAAGTGTGACAGGCCCTTAAGATGTATGACAGATGGCTCTTATCTCCCGGTCTTACCTCCTGCATGATTAGAAAGTGCTGGGAGTCACTGCTGATGGCTGCCATCCATTGTATGCCATATTTAGTGAATGGAGAATATAACGAATTGCAGGGACTCACCTTTGTCATAAACAGGACGCCTTACCTACAGAGTTTATTGTAGACATTTTAAGAATGAATGAAGCGACATGGTCGTCCATGACCTCTGCAGCTCCAGTCCGGTCTACGAGACTGACAGAGATAGCTGAGCTCTTTATCGACTACATGTATGTCTATCAGTCTTATGGATGCTAAATTGGTCGGCAGCCGTCATGTGCAACCATACCGCTGAATTCAATTAGACATTTATTGCCTATTCTGTTAATTGGTGACAATTTTTTACAGCATTTCCTCTGTATCAGAGCCGATTTTGTTTGTTATTTGGGCTGACAAAAGTTTTAAAACACATAGAACAATGACAGTATTGGGGGACCGGTGGCAATTTTCAGGACCCTCGTTTATAAGTTATTGCCCACTGTGTATTAGATAATTGAGTCAGTTAGAAATGGATTTAGGAGGAGCCCTGGGTGGTGTCAGAGACGATTGCAGCTGGCGAGTGGAGTCCATACAGGGCAGTGTCTGAAGGGTACAGCTGTGTATAAATATGTGATCAAGAACACATTTGTCCCATTGCTGCTCCAACAAATTTCAGCTGCTTTTTATCCACCTTTTGTGCAGGAGTCTGCACCAAAATACGCCATAAAAATGTTGTTTTTTTTAGGGTGGGGTGTTTTTTATTTAAATGCAAAAAATGCACCAAAAATAAACTGCACAGTTCGACATTAAAGGCACAGTGGGCATGAGCTTTCATGACATCACATCCACTTTGCTTGGTTAGTTAAATGCAGGAGATTCTCTGAACAAAAAAATACAGCATGTATTTTATGTGGGATCATGGTATTAAAGAAGCAATCCCATAAACTATTTTTGTCTCTAAATCTTTGTATATGTGTATGTAGTGTACTGTCTGTGTATTAAAGGGGTTGCCTGTCCTTGGGCTACATACAGTTGTGCTCAAAAGTTTACATTCCTCAGCAGAATTTTTGCTTTCTTGGCCTTTTTTTCAGAGAATTTGAATGATAACACCAAAACTTTTTCTCCACTCATGGTTAGTGGTTGGGTGAAGCCATTTATTGTCAAACTATTGAAAAATCAGGGGCTCTGTAAAAACAAAACCATGGTCAGGTAGACCAACAAAAATGTCATCCACAACTGCCAGGAAAATTGTTTAGGATGCAAAGAAAAACCCACAAGTAACATCAGCTGAATTGCTGGACTCTCTGAAAACTAGCTGTGTGGCTGTTTAATGATGCACAATAAGGAGGCACTTGAAGAAAAATGGGCTGCATGGTCGAATCGCCAGAAGAAAGCCATTACTGTGCAAATGCCACAAAGTAACTCATCTACAACACGCAAAACAGCACAGAGACAAGCCTCAAAACTTCTGGAACAAGGTAATTTGGAGTGATGATACCAAAATTGAACTTTTGTGGCCACTACCATAAACGTTACATTTGTAGAGAGGTCAACATGGCCTATAATGAAAGGAACACCATTCCTACTGTAAAGCATGGAGGTGGATCCCTAATGTTTTGGGGATGTGTGAGCTACAAAGGCACAGGAAACTTAGTCAAAGCAGAAGGAAAGGTGAATGTAGCACATTATCAGCAATTTCTGGAGGCAAATTTGCAATCATCAGCCCGGAAGCTGCGCATGGGACGTACTTGGACGTTCCAACATGACAAGGATCCAAAACACAAGGCCAAGTCAACCTGTCATTGGCTACAGCAGAACAAAGTGAAGGTTCTGGAGTGGCCATCTCAGTCTCCTGACCTCAATATCATTGAGCCACTCTGGGGAGATCTCAAGCACACAGTTCATGCTAGACAGCACAGAAATTTACAGGAACTGGAGGCTTTTTGCCAAGAAGAGTGGGCAACTTTACCATCTGAGAAAATAAAGAACCTCATCCACAACTACCACAAAAGACTTCAAGCTGCCATTGATGTTAGAGGGGGCAATACACTGTATTAAGAAATGGGGTATGTGAACTTTACTTTTTATCAGAGTCATGTGGAAGTTTTGGGTTGTCATTATGATTTAAAAAGAGAAAACACAATAGTTTGACAATAAATGGCTTCACCCAACCGCTAACCATGAGTGGAAAAAAATATTTGGTGTTATCATTCATATTCTCTAAAAAACGTCCAAGAAAGCAAAAATTCTGTCGGGGTATGTAAACTTTTGAGCACAACTGTAAGGGATACAGTGAATTTCTAACAAAAGTAATCACTATAATTAAAAACAGACTTCAATAAAAACACAAATATAAATAAGAATATTGCCCAAACAAAAAAAGAGGCGAGGAACACTAAAAACTTGGGGGGATAATCATGCGTAAATGCAATACTTAAAATTGGTCCGATCATATTTTTTTTTTTCATTTGAGATATTAAATAATTCAAAACTATGTTAAAAAATTGGTTTGTGTCACCATTTTCTGAGACCTCTTAGCTTTATTTTTTGGTCAATGTATGGAGCGAAGACCGACATGTCTAGTCGGAATGTAGCCAGAAGTGTGTAAAATGCATACTTGTGGTCACGCGCCCGGGGCATCCTCATAGTGTGCTGTGCAGGCGCTGTGAGGATTCACAAGTCTGCAGTCACATAGAGTAACTGCAGACTTGTTGGCCGGCCAACCCTAGCTTTACTGCTGTCATTTTCGTAAATGTATTCACTTCTACAATTTGGGCTATGGCTGCATTGGGAAGTGCTGTGTACTTTCCACAGTCATTTCGACCATGTTTAGAATACATGCGTGGATGTAGATTAGTTTAAAGGCGTTCCATCCTTTTCCAAACATCGACACTTGTGTAATTAAACCGAACCTATCATGTCTCTCATGCCCTCTAATCCAGCAGCATTCAGCTATGCGTAACCTAATTCAGTTAAATAAATGCTTTAAACAAGCATTTCTAACCTCCGCTTTTCCTATGCTATGTGTCATAGCCGCTTATGCAAATCTAGCGCATGCGCGCCTTTCATTCCGGTAGCGTCACTGCGTCTCTTAAGCTGAGTGTACGCTTCCTGGCTTCAGAGGCGCACTGCACATGTCCAGGAGTTTAGAAGATGGCATTATCAAAACTATAATGCAAGTGGACACCCTACATATTAATGGGGATCAAAGCAAAAAGTTCACAGCTCATGGAATCCTCAATATCCCTGATGACGCCCTTAGAAAAGCCTTTCCTATCCGTGGAAGTTGGCACCCTAAATACACAAATGACGCCCTTCATCATCAATGACTGATTCTAGTCCACCCTACTAGGCATTTCTAATAATTTTTGTTGTAATTGAAGCCAAATAAGGTAGATAGATTAAACCCAGGGAAATATCACAATACAATTATGTGACCAAAACCCACAGCCAAATCACAGCTAATGAAAGCGGCTGTTGTCTCGTCACATCCTGTAAGGTAACACAACCTCAACACTGCAGTCTGAACTAATGCAAAGTTGCTGACTTTCACTGCCATTATAGTTACCTTCATTATTTGTGATTTTATAGGCACAACATTGTAGTGTTAGTGTTGCATGGTCATCGTCTATGGTCACCTCTAGAACAACTCAAATGAGTTAAGAGAAGCTGCCAGCTCACTGAGGTGTCAGATTGCAGCTTCTTTTTTAAATCAATAGAGCGGATAAGAAGGAGAGGCACAGACACACACAGAGCCTGCTGAAGCTTTCTGCTGACTAACTAATCTTAGAGCTGGATTCACAGGTACACTGCTCAGTAATGCTTTATAATATCCTCCATGCTCCTATATAATCTCCATGCTGTTGCTGCTTTGTGTGTGTGTGCTGCATAGAGACAGACATGCAGAAATCCCTCATCTCTCTATATTCTGCAAATAGAATTGTTAATAATAGAAATATATTTTATGTTCTCCAATCTCAGGCCCCTATTAGTTTAAAAAGAAAATAAAATACAGGGATAAGAAGTAAGTTTATTATTATTACTAATTGGACATTTATAAAAGGTATCTGAGTCTGGAAAATAAAAAAAATGCAAGTCACATAATAGCCATGAATAGTGTTATCCCCCAAGTACACACATATAAAAGACTATTCTGGAAAGTTGCCTGAAAAGATAAGTATGCTTTAATGTAAAAACCTCAGTGCAGAGAAAAATCCTGCAGATGAGTGGAGGGTGCTCCATGTTGAGTGCAGGGATGGACACATAGCAGTATGTTTTTTTAACCAGTTAGTCCACTCTAGGAGCCGGTTTTGTTTTAGCAGTCAAACAATGTAAAAAGAAAAAAGTTAAGCGTCCGTCGGAAACATCCCTGCTCATTCACTGCCTTCCTGGGGTTTGTACGGTGCATACTTTATGTACCAGCAGATGTGGAGTTAGACAATGTTCACACCACATTTTTGTTCTGTGTTTAGCACGTTTGCTGGGAAAGCTCCCAATGTAAATGCGAATCGTGTCGATAGGGCTCTATTGCTAGGCGGAGACCAAAGAATGTGTCCTTTTGCCTTCAATCAAGTTGTTATAGGTACAATTTACCCTACAGCAACTAGAAACACAAATTACCACACTACATTACGTGCTTAGATATTGTACTAAATCACCAAATAATAAAACTTCACTCTTATTTGTAACTTCCTAAAATAAGGGGATTTAAAAGTCCAGACAAGTTGATCCACAATACAATATTTGTGTAATCATTTACACCATTTCCTCTTTATGTACTTGTCCCTAGAAATGTGGCTTAGTGACGTTTACGGAGTCTCTGCCATCCGAGCTGTCTACAGTACAGTTCTGATCGGATTCTCCACAGTCTGTTCATTAAGAAGCAAAATAACAACACATCCCCGACATGTTTCGCTGCATGGACACAGCTTTTTCAGGGGGTCACAATTTAAGTCAATATAGTCTTGAGTCTACTCTATCTAGTCCATCCCATGGGATTAAGTAAAATTGTATCTTGAAAGTAAAAAAGGAGAAATTTGGAGCTCACCACGCTGTAGGGTTGACGTGAAGAGGTTGGGATCTGGACAGTGGATGCCGATCCTGCCGGTGATGCATCATGGACAGCCAGTATCATGGCAAATAGAGAAAAGTCCAGTACATCCATCCTATAATAAAATGCAAGAAATTTTATTCTAAATTTATTAAAAATATTAGAGCCCAAACATCATAAAAATGCTGACGCGTTTCTGGCTGACACAGGCGCCATTAGTCATAGGATATAGAGAAGAATCATGGGGGCAGACTTTTATGAATAGATCAGCCTATATCCTAATCAACAAATATAGGACAGATCATTTTTATAGTTCATTCCATATGGATATTTGGTATTGAGATTCAGGATCCAGGAAGCCTCTCAGTAAGGCGAGATGCTTTTGCCAAGTTGATTACCTCTCGTTATAGTCTGTGTCACATTTTTAATGCTGCAAAAACAAAATTGCTAAGTATCACCCTGATGGGCGCTAATAAAATGTTTTACTGCAGCGGAATATCTGCTATTGTTGTTCTTTATATTAGCGAGGTGTTCTGCAATCCGTTTCTTTAATTTTCTGGTTGTATAGGTAATGTGACGCATGCTACACTCAATGCAATAGACAACATGGTGCCAATCACGATTGATAAATATGTCAGTGTTACGTTCTGCACCATGTGGCAGTGTAAAAGAATGCGTTATATTTATGGCAAAGGGGCAGACACTGCACCTATTGCCAGCACATTGGAAAAACCCCTTGGATGTGAGCCCAGAAGATGGTGACTGTGGCTGATGCACCACGCTAGGTGAATTATATATGCTTATTTATTACATTTCTTGCATTTTATTATCGGATGGATGTGCCGGATTTTTCCCTTTTGCCATAAAATTGTATCTTGTAAAGATATGGTTTTATCATTAAATTCTATGGGTGATGGATGCTGTTGTATGGTATCTTTTACAGGCATCCGATTAATGGCTGAACTTGGTTTGCAACTATATAACATTCAAAGATTTTCCAGAGCATCACACGACCTCCGCCAGCTTGCCTGTCCCCCATAGTGCATTCCCGTGCCGTAGGAAAGTGCCCCCATGACGGAAAAAGCTGATTGTTTAGACGTGACTATCTTCTTTCATTGCTCCGTTATCAAGTTATGATGCTCCCATGCCAAATATAAGGGTCAGCATAAGAGTCCTGCCCGGTCTAAGGCAATGCAGCTCCATATATAGCAGCCTATGATGTACTATGTATTCTGACATCTTCTATAGCCACAAGTGGTTTCTTTAGTAGTCTGTAGATCTTCGGTGGGATTGGACAGCATGGGCTAGCCTCAGATCCATACATATGTAAGTAAACCTTCGATGGCCATTTCTCAGTCACCGGTTGTCCTTCCTTGGATTACTTTTGATAACTATTAACCAAGATATACAAGGAACATCCCACAAGACCTGCTGTGTTAGAGAGATGCTGAC
Source organism: Dendrobates tinctorius (assembly GCF_039654945.1). Lineage (NCBI taxonomy): Eukaryota > Metazoa > Chordata > Amphibia > Anura > Dendrobatidae > Dendrobates > Dendrobates tinctorius. The sequence goes on along the minus strand of NW_027361738.1, from coordinate 26,694,149 downwards.
CTACTTGTCTACCCGGCACAGCGTGGTCCTTGTCGAAGTCATTTAGATCTTTATACAGGGGTGGGTCATTTATATGGATACACCTAAGTAAAATGGGAATGGTTGGTGATATCAACTTCCTGTTTGTGGCTCATTATTATATGGGAGGGGGAAAACTTTTCAAGATGGGTGGTGACCATGGAGGTCATTTTGAAGTCAGCTATTTTGGATCCAACTTTGTTTTTTCCAATGGGAAGAGGGTCATGTGACACATCAAGGGGTGTCCATATAAATGGCCCACCCTGTACCTCTAGTTTGCCGTGGGGCATTACATTGATAGATTGTGCGCTGTCTCTAACGTTAATGATAGAAAGGATCTACAGCTTCTGTTCAGGCACAAAGGCCAAGTTTGCGTAGAACAAGCTTCAAGGAGAGCTCTTCTGGGCTTGTGTGACCACCAAATATCAGTGTCACGTGTAGACATTATCCATGGCACCTGTTATTACTAACATCATAGGGACATGAGCCCGGGTAATAAAATATATTTGTAAACTTCACTTTCTAAACCAATATGTTTAATAATAATAATTTCTAAAATAATCTGTCCCTTATGATTCTGAGTTATGATTAGATTAGTGAGAAAACCCTTTTAATGTTACCTGCAGTGACTGCAGCTGTATTGTGACAGTACTTCTTATTGCTACATATACAGAACATCAACACTTTGTTTTTTTTCTTTTTTGTTGTGAAGCTGTTATCAAGTAAATGTCACAATCTGATATTATTATAAGACTTTTTATATCAGATGATTCATTTTACTTGTGTGAAAAAAAATGCAACGAATTGGTCATGAAATGGTCAGAAATACATTATATCCTGTGTGTCAGCAGTAGAACAATTCTCTTGCCCAAAATTATCTGTAAGTTTGAGGTTCTCCAGTTAATTCTTTCCAATTTCTGGAGGATGTGTTTCTTTAGAATGGACATTGTCCTTGGGTACCGAGACTGTGAGAGTCGTGTACACCCTATCCTGTAATGTACTGAAGAGTCCAGCAGTGAGTCATGTATCAGCTCTTGCTCCCAGACATTGCTCTGCAGGATACCTGCTTGATTGAGGTGGTAAGCAACAACAAGCATAGATGAGATGGGAAAAAAATCATATTATTTACACACTCTAAAAGAAATTGTCCATATATATATTATTTTCTGGAAAGTTTTCCCACAATTGAAACGTACCACATACCCCACCCCTGGTTGTGGTTTATGGGCTAAAATGGAGTCTGTTTGACACATGGTCTGGAGGTAAAAAGACCTGTGTGATGTCTCCAGACTGAGCCGAAGTACTCGGTGCTATCCAGCTTGTGTGATCTGGACTGTCTCTAAGGCTATGTGCCCACGCTAGTGTTTTTAAACGCTCAGGGATCGCATCCCCTTTCCCAGAAAATGCGCGTCTTTTTCCGCGCGATTCTTGCGCGTTTTTTTCCAAAAAGCCGCGCGTTTTTGACGCGTTTTTTGACACGCGTTTTCTGGGAACATTGGGGGAATGCTAAAATCGCTCAGCTATGCGGAAATTAATGAGCATGCTGCGTTTTTAGCCGCTAACCGATTCCTGAGCGGTTAAAAACGCATGCATTGGCACAACAAGCCAAAAATGCATGCACATTAATTGGAAGCATCTTGTAAGCGTTTCTGCAGCGTCTGATCCGGCACAAACCCTGCGGAAACGCTTACAAAAACGCAACGTGGGCACACAGCCTCACAGTGACTTTGTTGGAACTGTTTACATTTTTTCCCCCTGCTCTGTAAGGCCGTTTATTTTCCTTTGCTTGTGACATGATTTATGAAGCACCAATAAACCAGCCTGGTCATTTAAATGGAAAAGGTTCTTGGGTTGCTTCACCATGCACCCAAGTGAGTAGCATTCCCACACCACAGAATAGGGCAAAATTGTCATCACCTGAAATCCCTGCCGTTGATAAAGGGTCTCTGAACGAATGGAGTGGACGTGTGCATTGATCGACCTCCACTCTACTTCGTTCATTGTCTGTAGGACTACTGAACAAACCAAGTTGCATATACCATCCGATTACTCGCCAGTGTGAGTGAACCCTAAGATTATTGCGTCAGTTGTGAACCTGACGATAATTTCTTTGAAGACTCCATGGCGATTCCGACAAATGTTCTGTCCCCTTCAATGCTCAGTACATGCAACTCTGTACTGTTAGTTTCCCAGCCTCATTGAAGATAAAGATAAACAGTTTGCAGCAGAAATCTCGTATAATTTGTAATTGCAAAAAATGTGTGATTTTAGCAGCTCCGACAACTTTTTAAAAAGTGGATTGAGCATAGTAGGAGGAGGGGGCATGGCCAAGTGCAGCCTGACAAATTCATCATAATTTCCTACAGGACAGATCATGACTAGGGTGCATTTCTCAGTTTGTGAATAGTTGCTGAAAGATGCCCTGAATTCATTAAGATGCTTATTACTGTGGGACAAACAAGTAAAGGTAGTCTTGACTTTCCATTCTGGCTTATAGAGGGGATTCCTGAATATAAGGGTGTATAGACAGGGATTGTCTACATGAAACAACCTCTTGAAGTGAGTAGAAGTATTTTACAGGCTTTGTATTGGAAAATAAAGGAAACCATAGTCTGTAACTCACTAGATATGCACACGTGATTAGTGAGGTTGTGCAGGCTTAACTCTGCCACTTGATCTGACAGTGGGTATAGGGAGTCGTCACAATTTGCTGGACAGCATAATTTATAGGATGTCCGTGCAGGTCGGTCTGCAATGCACAGGCTGGCCAGGGGTCTTCCGACAGCTTCATGTATTTCTATGAGGCTGTCATGCTTGAGACGGGAGACCCACAGCCAGTCCGTGCATTGCAGACTGATCTGGGACCGATTTGCACAGACATCTGAATAAGCTTTTAAACAACTGTCCAGTGCACAGTGAGTATTGTACACAGGTACATGCACAATACCTTGCAGATGATTCTCTTGTCAGGTCAGACAGGAGAGAATAGCAGTACTGTTAGCGTGGCTGGTCAGGAACCAGAATCTCCAGGAGTGGATCCTCTGGGCCGTGGCACCGAGGGGCCCCAGGCGAGCTGCCAGATGGAACCGACCCCTATACAGGGACCGTTAGGAGCAGGCCCAGGGGTTCGAGTACCACAGTAGCCGGTACCGAGAGGGGCGGCTCAGGATGGACTTTAGTAGGAGTGTGGGACTGAAGTGTAGATGACAGAGCTGGAACACAGGAGACCGGAATGGAGGAGGACGGAAGGACTGGAGCAGGATGGAACTGGAACACCAGAGGCAGGACTGGAGTAGCATGGAAGGACTGGAGCAGGATGGAACAGGAACACCAGAGGCAGGACTGGAGTAGGACGGCAGGACTGGAGCAGGATGGAAAAGGAACACCGGAGGCAGGACTGGAGTAGGACGGCAGGACTAGAGAAGGATGGAACAGGAACACCGGAGGCAGGCCTGGAATACAGCAGGGAACACGGATAGCAGGACTGAGAGGCTGCTGCAGGGCGCAGACGAGAACAGGACTGCAGGACTGCAGAGAGCACACGATGAAGCGAGGCCCAGTGTGCTAGGAAACACAACGATCAGGCGCCTCCCTCAGGGGGAAGCAGCCTGATATGCCCCTGTCTGGTCTGCCATTGGTCAGGAGGGTGCTTCCGGGTCAGGGCATAGCCGGAGCACAAGAAACAGAAGGGAAGCGCTGCCGCGGCCTATGGCGCATGCGCATTGCATGCAGGGACGCCGCCGGCCGTGAGCCTGTCAGAGGTGACCTCCGTGGATGTCGGGCGGCGGGGGGTTGCAGCGTGGGAGCGGTGGCAGGGTGAGTATGCAGAGACGGCGTAACAAGTACTAACGTTTCCATGTCAGCCTCCGGTACGTGTGGTGACAGTTTTCTCACGTACCAGAGACACTGACACATGTACACCCATTTAAATGAATGTGTCTATGTACATGTCAGCATGTTTTCACGGACCGTGTGACCGTGTGCAAAACACGCTGACATGTCCGTCTTAACCCGGACACACGGGCTGCAAAACGTGCCGCACACAGAGATCAGTGCAGACTGTCCTCTGTGTACATGGACGACTGCTGGAGAAGTAGCGCTACTGTAAGCCGCTGTTCCCTGGCGGCTGGTACTGAACGCGGCTATCATCCATTCTCCCTGCTCTGCCGGCGAGCAGAGGAGAATAAATGAATGAAAGACTGACCTGCTTTGACCTCCGGACCGTGGAAGAATGCAAGTGAGGAGGTCACAGCAGGTAAGTTTTTAATTCCTTCTCCTCTGCTCGCTGTCACATATGTTTAGCCAAAAATATGTGCATTAAAATAAAACCACAGTTCATATATTTTTTTTTCCCTATCCTATGGATAGGTGATAAGAAACACTCGCTTTAGTGGGGTTATCCCATGAACATGTCTTATCGTGCTTACCGGGATAAATTACACTAATTGGCCTCTTTCTACATATATTTTTGAGGCAGAGTAATGTAACATATACCTTATATGTTTAATTTTTTTTTTACTTTTAATCAGTTTTTTTCTCACTGAGCCTCTTAGTTCTCTATTTTGTGGCATGCACACCATTTTGTTTTTGTGAATAACTTTTTTTTGTCCGCATAGTTCGGTTCTAGAGGCAGCATTACTGTTTTCCATGCATTGTTTAAACGCGGAGGTTCAGTTCAGAGGTCTCAATACCGACATTATTTTCCACAGAATGGTGTTTGTTATTTTGGAAAAGTTTAAGCTTCGCACTTGGGTCTTTCCCGTCATGGTAAATATTAATGTTGTGCCAAACACTAACATAGGTAGAAAAATATTCAGGATTGAGAGTCCTCAGTAGTTGATACCTTTTAATGGCTAACTGAAAAGATGGTAACACATTGCAAGCTTTCGAGACTACTCAGGTCTCTTCATCAGGCTAGACTAATACAAAATCTGAAGTCACATATTTATGCACAATACAGCCTAGAAAAAATGCAATAGATAAGACAAGTGATGTGAAGCAGAACTATCAATATGGGAGAGGGAGAAACATAAATATAAACATTGGACCAGTTCATAGATAAGGAGTCTGGATGTTTTATGGTCCTCTGATTGGGGTCTAGTTCTGTGTTGCCCTGCAAGGTTTTAAAAGGAAATTCCTTAATTGATGTAAAAAGACATAAATCCATGCGACACATTCATTCCAGCACTGAGAGTGTCAAAGTTCGTCATAAATTTGTACTCCCAAACTCGTCTCTCTCTCTGAGATGTGAAGTTACCTTTCAATACCAGTAATTTCATATCCATGCTGCTGTGATCAGGGATACAGAAATGTTTTGCCACAGGTAGATCCATTCTTTTTTCTCTTATTGTGTGACGATGAGCATTCATCCTTGTTCTAAGCTTTTGCCCTGTCTCCCCCACATACAGACCCCCAGTTGGACATTTAGTACAAATAATTAAGTACACCACATTAGATGTAATGCAGGTGAAAGTACCTGGGATCTTGTAGTCCTGATGTGAGTTGGGGATCTTTATCTTGTCCGTGGTCATTAGAAATGGACAGGTTTTACATTTTTTCTGGTTGCAAGGAAAGGTTCCTGCAGCTGTTGGAGAGGACAGGGAGCTTCTGACAATGATGGTTCTTAAATTTGGGGGCTGCCTAAAACACAGCAGTGGGGGGTCTGGAAAAATGGATTTTAATCGGGCATCTTTTTGTAGTAAAGGTTGTAATTTCCGTGCAGCTCCCCTTAGCACCTCCAGATTTGGGTTGTAGGTGACTACTAGAGGCACTCGGTTATTTTCTTCTTTAGCTTTGTAATGTAGCAGGTGATTCCTTGACAATCTGGTGGCTCTTGTAATTTGGTTTTCAATTGTTCTTGGATGGTAACCCTGATTCAAAAAGGTTTTTTTGAGGCGACCAAGGTGTTTGTCTCTATCCATGGGGTTGGAACATATACGATTGTATCTGATGGCTTGGCTATAGATAATAGAGTTCTTTATGTGTTTTGGATGGAAACTGTCCCATTTAAGGTATGTTGGACGGTCGATTGGCTTCTGATACAGGGATGTCTCTATTTCATTGTTTTTTAGCTTAATGATGGTGTCCAAAAAATTAATCTCGGTACTGGAGTAGTTGAGTGTTAAATTGATGGTGGGATGAAATTGATTAAACTGTCCGTGGAACGTCTTTAGCTGTTGCTAATAGGTAGGCGATTTGTTTTGGGAAAAGTAACATTTCTTGGGAGCCAGGCCCATACTTAAGTCTGTAATGATGTTTTTACATTGTTTGAAAAAAGAATAATTAAGCTTCACCGACTTATAGCTGATGCACTAAAATCTAAAAGATAAAAAAAAAACTGTTTGAAATGGTTTGTTCCAAGAACAGCATTTTATTACCCGTCCATAGGACTGGAGATAAGTGTATATCCCCATTGATTACAAAATAGGGGTCCGGTGTCTCCCGTGAGAAAGGAGAGGTAATGCACATGTGTGACTACTGCTCCTTTCTTTTTTATAGGTGTGGTGGTCACACATGCACACTACCTTTCCATTTACAGGGGACTTTGGGACCCCCCATCATTTCTAGGACATGCTGAGTTAGGAGTTCTGCTTTTTTGGGGTAGAAAATTATCCAAAGGGACTGATATGCTATAAAGGCTCTGTTGAGTTGAAAGAGCTCCTGCCACCGTTTTGCAATTTATAAAATGTAAAAGATGGAAAAATATATTTTTTTTTGGCTAAAATACAAAGGAATTGTGTTATCTCCAATTTTAGCCCTGTGAAATAACTTCATCTTCAACTTGCTTAACTCTTCACAATAACAGTAATTTTGATCAGGGGCGCCCAAACTTTTACATGCCGCTGTATTGACCAAATACTGAACGTGCCTAAATACTGAACTTGTGAACGTGCCTAAGAGGTTTTCTCCTATCTAGCGTTTTGTGTCCTTCCTGTGTTTCAAGCTTATAAATTAGCTTTTTTTTTTTTTTTTGCAAACTTGTCACTTCCTCTTTTGTAGTTGTGTGTTTTTCGTTTTTTTTGGTTGTTTTTTTTGTCGGTTTTTGTTTTGTTTTCATTTTTACCTTACTTAAGGCCCCGTCACACACAGCAATCTCACTAGCGAGATCGCTAATTTTGTGACTCATCAGCGATCTCTCCAGCGAGATCGCTGTGTGTGACGGGGATCAGTGACCGGCCCCCCTGCCGGTTATCGCTGATCGTGCTCGAGCGGCCTGGGCTGTTTTTCCATCGCTGGTCTCCCACTGCCCAGCGCGCATCGCTGCGTGTGGCAGCGAGAGACCAGCGATCAGCGACGCTGGACGCTGGTTTCCAAGATAAACAGCGGGTATCCAGGAGTCGCGCGGCTCTTAGATACCCAATGTTTACCTTGGAAACCAGCGTGTACGCCGGTTTCCAAGGTAAACAGCGGGTATCCAGAAGCCGCGGCTCCTGGATACCCGATGTTTACATAGAAACCAGCGTCCAGCGTCGCTGATCCTGATTGCTGGAGGGGCTGTCTTGTGACAGCTCACCAGCGATCAGCCTAACGATGTCCCAGCAATCCCATCCATGTCGGATCGTTGGTGGGATCGCTGGGACATCATTATGTGTAACGGGGCCTTTAGAAGCATCATACACATGAGCTCGGCGAGTTGTGGAATGTTTATAAATTCAGTCCGATGCTCTTTTATCTTGTGGTTTAATGTGTTTTCATATACTTTATTGTTTCTTTATTTTCAATGCTTTTTGTACATTTCTGGATACATTCAAACTGAGAACACAAGATTGGTTTTGCTGTAAGGGGGTGAGATAGAATGACCTCCTTGCTTCCCTTCTTCTAATTGTCTTTTATCTGTTGATGTTTACATATTCTAATGTTGATAATGTTTATGATAAATACTTGCGGTACTGCTACATAGAAATATGTGTTATTGCTCACGTTTATGGTACTGCCACATTTATATATGTGTTACCATCCTTTGGAGAACTGTATTATGTTGTGTTTCTTAGTGTCATATTGTATATAATGTAATGTGACTGATATTCATGTACAGTTTAGGGTCAGTAAAGTGCATGCACTGTTAGGTATAATTGATAGGATGGTTATAGAGAGTTAAGTGTTGTGAGTTCATTTTCCCCTTCACTACTGAGGCCCGAGGAACTCCCTCTTCTGGTAAAGAAAGGTAGTGAGCCTGATTATCAAACACCTGAGGCTGATGATGATGACTGGCTGAGTGGAGTTACTGACTGGATATAAGGCTGCCGACGCCCTTCTGCCCTGCGGGTGATTTCTCTGTGGGATCCTTGGAGACCAGTCTGAATTCCTGCTCCTCTAAAGCTAAGTTTGCTGCTCGGCTTTTTGCATTTGTGCTTTGACTTTGTTTTGCTTTGTTTTTCTGGATTTCTGCCATTCCCTGCTGGGGTGTGCTGAATTCCTTTAACTCTGTCTTCTGAAAATACCTGAGTGCTGATTTAGTTTTTGAAGCCTAGCTGCTTCAGGGTCTTTTTCATATCAGCTTGTTGGCTTATGTCTTTGATAGGGTTTTTGCAGATTGCAGACAGCAGCCTTCCTGTCCTTTCCTATCTAGGTAGTTTTGGGCCCCGGTTTTGCTCAGTCTATCTTTCTGTCTGTGTTAGTGTTTTCATCTTGCTTCACCGTCATTATATGTTGGGGGCTGCCTATTGCTTTGGGGTCTGCTCTGGGGCAGTTTAGATTTCCCCTTTCTTTCTTTAGGCCTATTTAATTCTCCGGCTGTGATCGAGGGGTCTAGGGCATCGTAGGAACCCCCCTTGGCTACTGCTAGTTGTGTTGATAGGTTCAGGGGTCTGCAATCTGATAGTTGCCAACTTCTCTGGTTTTCTGGACTTAGCTTGTATTTCTGTTTTTGCCTCCTATGGTGACTCAATCATAACAGAATCACCCGCCATACCGCAGATCCTAGGGTACTCAATAGCAGGAAAGAATTGTAAAAAAAAAAAAAAGTGTGTATATTTTTTCCTCTATATCTCTGAGGCCGTAGGGGGAATTTTTTTTTCTCTCAATGGAGATAAAGCAATTGTCTGATCGTGTGGAGCAGCTCGCTGCGGAAGTGCGGGGAATTTCCGCCTACCTTGCTCATTCACATGCTGCTGAACCAAAGATTCCTACACCTGATGTATTTTTTGGGGATCGGTCTAAATTTTTGAATTTCAAAAATAATTGTAAATTATTTTTTGCCTTGAAGCCTAACTCGTCAGGGAGCTCCGCGCAGCAGGTTAAAATTGTCATCTCTTTGCTGCGTGGCGATCCCCAGGATTGGGCGTTTTCTTTGAAACCAGATGATCCTATTCTGACTAATGTGAACGCATTTTTTCAGGCCTTGGGGTTGTTGTATGACGAACCTAATGCCATTGATCAGGCTGAAAAGACCCTGCTGGCATTGAACCAGGGTCGTGATTCTGCAGAATTGTACTGTCAAAAATTCCGAAAGTGGACAGTACTTACTACCTGGAATGATAGTGCCTTGGCTGCTCTCTTTCGGAAGGGGTTGTCAGAAGCCGTAAAAGATACTATGGTGGGATTTCCTGTTCCCTCTGGTCTTGACGATTCTATGTTATTAGCCATTCAGTTTGATCGGCGTTTGCGCGAACGCAAAGCTGCACGAGAGGTGTTGCCACCTGTTGAACAAATGTCTGAACCTATGCAATGTGATAGAGTTTTTTCCAGAGAGCAGCGTCAGGAGTTCAGAAGGCGTAATAAGTTGTGTTTTTTCTGTGGAGATGCCTCTCATATTATTTCTGTCTGTCCTAAACGAGAGAAACGCTTTGCACACACGTTTTCTGTTGGGGGTGTTCAACCTAAGTTTCTTCTGGCTATTACTCTGATCTGCTCCCTGTCCACATTTTCCGCCAAGGCTTTTGTGGATTCGGGAGCAGCCCTAAACCTAATGGACTTGGATTTTGCTAAACGTTGTGGATTTCCGATGACACCTCTGCAGACGCCTATCCCTTTGAGGGGGATTGATGCTACTCCTTTGGCTAAAAATAAACCTCAGTTTTGGACCCAGGTGGTAATGCGGGTCGCCCCAGACCATCAAGAAAATTGCAGATTTTTGGTGTTGCATAATCTGCATGATACTATTGTTCTGGGGTTTCCCTGGTTACAAATTTATAATCCAGTTTTGGATTGGAAATCTGTGTCTGTGGTGAGTTGAGGTTGTCGGTGTGCCTTTAGTGAGGCTCCGGTGTTTTCCACCTCTCCTCAGTCGCATGATGTTCCTGATTATTTGGCGGACTTTTATGATGTATTTAGTGAGAATGAGTCTGCGTCTCTGCCTCCTCATAGGAGTCATGACTGTGCAATTGAACTGAGCCCGGGGTGTAAATTTCCCAAGGGTCGGCTCTTCAATTTATCTGTACCCGAGCACGAGGCTATGCGATCCTATATTAAGGAGGCGTTGGAGAAGGGTCATATTAGACCATCCTCGTCACCCTTAGGTGCCGGGTTTTTTTTTGTAGCCAAAAAGGATGGAACATTAAGACCTTGTATTGATTATCGTGCCCTCAACAAAATTACTGTTAAATATCAGTATCCGTTACCCCTGATTTCTGATCTATTCTCCAGAGTTAAAGGTGCTTGCTGGTTTACCAAGCTTGACCTCAGGGGGGCGTATAATTTTATTCGCATTAAGCATGGGGATGAATGGAAGATGGCGTTTAATACTCCGGAGGGACATTTTGAGTACCTGGTGATGCCTTTTGGGCTCACTAATGCCCCTTCTGTCTTCCAGTGCTTCATGAACGATATTTTCCGAGATTTTGTCGATAAATTTTTGATTATCTATCTGGATGATATTTTGATCTTCTCCAAGGATTGGGATTTTCATGTGGAACATATTCGGACTGTGTTCCGGATCTTGAGGGAGAATTCCCTGTATGTCAAAGGATCTACATGCCTTTTTGGAGTACAGAGGATTTCTTTTTTGGGATTTATTTTGTCCCCGTCAACTACTGAAATGGACCCGGCCAAGGTACAGGCCATTTACGATTGGGTTCAGCCCACTTCTTTGAAGGCCCTCCAGAAGTTTTTGGATTTTGCTAATTTTTATCGGAAATTTATAGCAAAATTTTCTAGTATTGCCAAGCCATTGACTGATTTGACTAAGAAGGGTGCTGATGTGTTAAATTGGTCTCCGGAGGCTGTTTCTTCCTTTCAGGAGCTGAAGTGAAGATTCACCTCCGCCCTGGTTTTGCGGCAACCTGATGTCTCACTTCCATTCCAGGTAGAGGTGCTTCTGAGATTGGTGCAGGAGCTGTTTTGTCCCCAAAGGATCCTGTAACATCTAAAATGAATCCCTGTGCTTTCTTTTCCCGAAAGTTCTCTCCATCTGAACGTAACTATGATGTGGGGAATAGGGAACTGTTGGCCATGAAATGGGCAATTGAAGAGTGGAGACATTGGTTGGAGGGAGCCAAGCATCAAGTCGTGGTCCTCACTGACCACAAGAATTTGATTTACCTAGAGTCGGCTAAGCGCTTGAACCCTAGACAGGCTAGGTGGGCCTTGTTTTTTACACGTTTTGATTTTGTGGTTTCTTTTCTTCCTGGAACGAAGAATGTCAAGGCAGACGCCCTCTCTAGGAGCTTCTTTGCTGATTCTCCTGTGGTGACCAAGCCTGCTACCATTTTAGGCGAAGGGGTAGTTCTTTCTGCCATCTCGCCCGATTTAAGACGTGCTCTGGAAGAGTTCCAGGAGGACAAACCTGAGCGTTGTCCCAGTGGAAAGTTGTATGTTCCTGACCAGTGGAAGAAGAGAGTGATGTCTGAAGTTCATTGCTCTGCTTTGGCTGGTCATCCAGGTATTTTTGGTACTAGAGATCTGGTGAGTCGGTTTTTTTTGGTGGCCCGCCTTGTCTCATGATTTCAGGAATTTTGTGCAGTCCTGTGGGACGTGCTCCCGGTCTAAATCATGTTCTTGCTCTAGTGGGTTGTTGATGCCTTTGCCTGTCCCCAAGAGGCCATGGACCCATATTTCAATGGATTTCATCTCTGATATGCCTGTCTCTCAAAGGATGACTGTTATTTGGGTGATTTGTGATAGGTTCTCTAAGATGGTTCATCTTGTACCACTCCCTAAGTTGCCGTCCTCCTCTGAGTTGGTGCCCCTGTTTTTACAACAGGTGGTTCGTTTGCACGGGATTCCTGAGAACATTGTATCTGACAGAGGAGTCCAGTTTGTGTCTAGATTTTGGAGAACTTTCTGTTCCAGGCTGGGAATTCAGTTGTCCTTCTCCTCTGCTTTTCACCCTCAGACCAATGGGCAGACAGAGAGAACAAACCAGACCTTGGAGTCATATTTGAGATGTTTTATTTCTGCTGATCAGGATGATTGGGTTTCATTTTTGCCCTTGGCCGAATTTGCTTTAAATAATAGAGCTAGTTCTGCCACTTTGATGTCACCTTTTTTTTTGTAACTTTGGGTTTCATCCTCGATTTTCTTCAGGGCAGGTGGAGCCCTCTGCCTGCCCAGGTGTTGACACTGTGGTGGAGAGAATGCACCACATCTGGGACCAAGTGGTGGATAAGTTATCTCTCTCCCAGGAAAAGGCCCAGTGGTTTTCCAACCGACATAGGACCATTGGTCCCCAGTTTAAGGATGGTGATATGGCGTGGTTATCATCAAAAAATATTGCTATGAAGGTGGCTTCTCCTAAGTTTAAGCCTAGATTTATTGGACCTTACAAGATTGTGGAGATTATTAATCCGGTCTCTTTTCGTTTGGCTCTTCCTGTCACATTTAAAATCCATAATGTGTTCCATAAATCTTTGTTGAAGAGGTTTGTTGAACCTGTTGTTCCGGGGGTGGCACCTCCAGACCCTGTATTGGTTGAAGGTAACATGGAATATGAGGTAGAGAAAGTACTGGATTCCCGTCTGGCTAGACGGAGACTCCAGTATTTGGTTAAATGGAAGGGTTATGGTCAGGAGGATAATTCCTGGGTCTCTGCCTCTGATATTCATGCCAAAAGATTGGTACGTGCCTTTCATCGGGCTCACCCTGATCGCCCTGGTGGCGTGGTTGAGGGTTCGGTGACCCCTCCTCAAGGGGGAGGTACTGTTGTGAGTTCATTTTCCCCTTCACTACTGAGGCCCGAGGAACTCCCTCTTCTGGTAAAGAAAGGTAGTGAGCCTGATTATCAAACACCTGAAGCTGATGATGATGACTGGCTGAGTGGAGTTACTGACTGGATATAAGGCTGCCGACGCCCTTCTGCCCTGCGGGTGATTTCTCTGTGCGATCCTTGGAGACCAGTCTGAATTTCTGCTCCTCTAAAGCTAAGTTTGCTGCTCGGCTTTTTGCATTTGTGCTTTGACTTTGTTTTGCTTTGTTTTTCTGGATTTCTGCCATTCCCTGCTGGGGTGTGCTGAATTCCTTTAACTCTGTCTTCTGAAAATACCTGAGTGCTGATTTAGTTTTTGAAGCCTAGCTGCTTCAGGGTCTTTTTCATATCAGCTTTTTAGCTTATGTCTTTGATAGGGTTTTTGCAGATTGCAGACAGCAGCCTTCCTGTCCTTTCCTATCTAGGTAGTTTTGGGCCCCGGTTTTGCTCAGTCTATCTTTCTGTCTGTGTTAGTGTTTTCATCTTGCTTCACCGTCATTATATGTTGGGGGCTGCCTATTGCTTTGGGGTCTGCTCTGGGGCAGTTTAGATTTCTCCTTTCTTTCTTTAGGCCTATTTAATTCTCCGGCTGTGATCGAGGGGTCTAGGGCATCGTAGGAACCCCCCTTGGCTACTGCTAGTTGTGTTGATAGGTTCAGGGGTCTGCAATCTGATAGTTGCCAACTTCTCTGGTTTTCTGGACTTAGCTTGTATTTCTGTTTTTTCCTCCTACGGTGACTCAATCATAACAGTTAAGTGTAGGAGGGGCTGCCAGGTGGTAAGACAGGAGTTTCCAGTAAGTTAGGTCAGACGGGACCGGGGTGCCCAAGTGTCTACATGGGCTATAAGCCCGGACAGCTTGGCAGCCACGTAACATTAAAGCGCTGCAGCCCACGTTATCCTTGGCCACTGTGCATCATAGCAGTGGGCCAGAACAGGAAAGATGTGGCGACCCATCGCCTGGGTGGATGCCTTTAGGGCAGGAGTCGGTTGGACTGAGGAGTTGAAGGAAGTTGGAGCTTCAACGAGATTGGTACAGACGGGCCGGATGCTTTACCAGAGGCAACCAAACCTGGTGACTGATGAGTTCGAGTCTGGGGCGAAACAGCCAGAAGGAATTGTCATCATGACGACGTCAGGCCAGGAAGGAACTGTGGAGCAGTCTAGGATGGTCCGGATCGGGCATGTACTGCACAGAAGCAACAGCCACGCAGGGAAAGATGAGGAGACAAGTGAATTACATGATGTACCAACTGTGGATGTGACGTGTGAAGTATTCAATAAAGAGAGTGTTAAAGTTATCTTGGACTGTGTCTCCATTGCTGGGGGGTCGCCGGAAGGAGGTACCATCGTCGCCTGGGAAGTGCCCAAGGAAGTCTGGATTTGGAGATGCAGGTATGCTAAAGAGAAGAATACAGTTTTCTGTAGGGGAAGGACTGAACATAGATGTTGCGGTATCTCAGGTCACAACTACAGTTCTGGCCCTCCCTTACATTGCCAGTAATATTACTTGAATTACTGAAAACTAATGGGTACATATTAGGGAATCTACTTGTAAGCACATCAGGTAGTCCACAAATAGTCCTTTCGCAAAAGGGAGTCACACTGTTTTTAATGATGACACTGCAGGAAGAAAAAAAAAACATGATATCTAGAAGATTACCGTAATTGGAAAGTGGCAATATTAATGAACCAAACAACTATGCCATCGAGAGTAATGGGGTCATTGAGCCTGGGCAAAGTATTAATATCAGTAGTCCAATTTTTACCGTCTATTTGTATATTATGCTAGTAATATGAACTTGTGGTTGTAAGGTTCAGTAATATGCCAACTATGTGCCCATATTATACCGATTTTTTTTTGTTTGTTGCCACGCAGGTTTTACTTTTGGATTCACATTAATGGTTCTCCAAAAGAGTATACATTTCTGTCTGCCTCTTTAGGCACCAAACAAACATACTGTACTTTGAGTCCATAGTTTTGGTGTATCCATGACCCCTGACAATGGAGAATTTTCTGTGTGTCAGGTGCAAGGATTTTTCCTATCATTTTCATTTTTCCATTCTTTTGTAAACTAGTTAATTCCAATTTTAACATAGGTATGTCATAGTTGAAATTCCCAGTTGTTTTCTTACAACACAATCCAACACTCCCTTCTGCACGAGAAGAAAAATATAGGCTGACGCAAATGTCTGCTTCTATTATTCCAATGGCAGTTTTCACACAACATTCACAATAGGTGAAAACTCTCACATGAACATCTCCAGGCTTTGTTTCTTAGGATCCTTGTAGCTGCTGTAAAGCATAACTCTGAATGTTGTTAAAGGGAATCTGTCACCTGAATTTGGCGGGCTATTTAAATGACTTCTGTCCGGTCCGATGGGCAGTGTTTCCTATCCATTCCTCCTCCCCATCCTTGGCCGCCTTCCGCAATATTTTCTGGAATTTGAGTAGGTGTATGCCATAGTCCGCGCATGCGCAATGCAATCTTGCCTCGCGCAGTATGCTTTGCCCAACTGCGGGCAAAGCCTAAAAGCATTACTGCGCATGCGCCGGTTAACTATGTCCCGGAAGTATTTAGCTGTGTTCCGGGACATAGTTAACCGGCGCATGCGCAGTAATGCTTTTAGGCTTTGCCCGCAGTTGGGCAAAGCATGCTGCACGTGCGCGAGGCAAGATTGCATTGCGCACGTGCGGACTATGGCATATACCTACTCAAATTCCAATGGTGTATACCTACTCAAATTCCAGAAAATATTGCGGACGGCGGCCAAGGATGGGGAGGAGGAATGGATAGGAAACACCGCCCATCGGGCCGGACAGACATCATTTAAATAACCTTTAAAGGGAATCTGTCAACTGGATTTTGCCCTCCAAACTATTTATATATGCATGTACCTCTTTCAAAGACAAGTCCAGCAATACCATTACATGACCGATCCGTTCTTCCGTTACTGAGAAATCAGCGTTTGAATTAATATGCAAATGAGCCTATAGAACCATTTGTAGATGTGAAGCCTCTGTCACTCCAGCTCTATTCCCCCGCTTAGCGCCACTTCCTCCTGTTTCCTGTTTGACTGAAAATGGCTATATACCTTCGGCACATAAGATTGGGTAGGTTTAAAAGCTCTATTCCCCGCTCAGTGCTGCCTCCTTTGCTTGGGTGACTTTTGGATGTCACACAGCATTGAGGCTGTCAATCAAGCAGGAGGAGGCGGTGCTGGACAGTGAAGAGAGCTGGAGTGACACAGGTTGAGATGTACAGCCTTATTTGCATATCAAACCGCTGATGTATCAGTAATGGAGGAATGAACTGTCTATGTAAAGGTATTGCTGGATTTGTCTTTGAAAGAGCTACATGTACATATAGTTTGTGGTGTGAAATCCTGCTGACTGATTCTCTTTAACAGTATTTCTGGCAAAATCCAAAATGTATGGAAAATAGAATTATAAATGCAATCAGGAAATAAAAATATTATTATTAGAATAACATAGTTTGCATTGGCATCTGGTTTTTTTATTGAAACGCTTTGGCCAGGGTATATTTTTGTGTCAAATTTTAGAAAATTGCAACTAAAAAATACATTTTCGCCACACGCTGTCTGAACATATCCCAATTAGAAAAAATATTATAGACATGATTCTTAAAGGGAATCTGTCAGTAGGATCAACTTCTTAGCCGTCTATACGAGCTTACAGGTTATAGGAAGCTGAATACAATGACACCTTCATATCTGCAATTTGATGTCTTATTCCAGAAAAATCCACATTTTTTTATACGTACATGACCTCTTCCAGGCTCTGGGAGGACGCTGCCTGGAAGATACAGTAACTCTGCCTCCAGAGCTTATTTTACATGAAGGGAGATTTACCCATGTGAGACTAGTAACTAACACAGAACAGAAGAAATGATATTTGTCTTCTTGCAAACACATTTTTTGCAGCTCTCTGAGCTCTGCGGTATTGCAACAATATTACAACCCTGTCTACCTGTGAGATGAAAGCTGCAGCTGAGTGGAACCTTCAGATGTGTCAGTTATAATCACACACAGCTCTTCAGTGAGATCTGGAGAGCAGAGAACGGCCATCACACATCACATTAGTAACACTGGGAACCATTACACATCACACTAGTAACTCCCCTTCATGTAAAATATACTCTGGAGACAGAGTTATCTTCCAAGAAGAGTCTTCCTAGAGCCTGAAAGAGGACATTTACATAAAGGGATAAAAGATTATTTATGAACAAGGCATCTGATATGAGGCACACAGGGATCACTCTCCTCCAGTCTATAACCTTTATGCCCATATTAATAGTTTAGATAGGTCAAATGTGGTGACGATTCCCTTTAACAGAATAATGGTCACCATTTGTAATGTATGAAATGGTTGGAACTTGAAACAGTTGTACTGTAGATCTGTCAGCAGGGCAGTTGTTTTTGCTTAGTCTCACCAGGTGAGGTGAATCCTCCAAGCCCAAGGTCCAGATGGGCCATGATGTCGGTGCAGCAGGCAGGTGAGCAGGGTTGGACTGGCCTACCAAAGAACCTCTGGTGGACCCTGGCTTCTCCTTCAGCAGCATCCATAGTGACAGACTTCGCAGCCGCTATGGGGCCTCTGAATCAGGGAGAACTGAGCGCCACCATTTGGATTTAAACAGTATCTCAATGATTACCTGACAACCAATCGAATCAGCAAGCAAAGCTGAATCCTAACTTTGTGCATGTTATGGCTATACCATAAAATACAGTGCATGACAAAATTTAGCCCTGACCTGAAAAACCCCTTTAATGATGATGAATTGGTTTTGTATAGATGAAAGGTGGACCCTCAGAGTCAAGTCCTATGGTGGGCCCAATGTTGCTCAGTCTGACACTGCAGGTGGGACATGAGTAGTAAAAGCACTGGAGACCGCAGGCAGACAGGAGACTGGGAAGCAGATAGCAGAAGCACTGGAGGCCGCAGGCAGACAGGAGACTGGGAAGCAGATAGCAGAGGTAGTGGACACCGCAGGCAAACAGGAGACTGGAAAGCAGATAATAGAACCCCTGTAGGCCGCAGGTAGACAGGAAACCGGGAAGCAGGTAGCAGAGGTAGTGAGGGCCGCAGGCAGACAGAAGACTGGGAAGCAGATAGTAGAAGCACAGGAGGCCGCAGACAGACAGGAGACCAGGAAGCAGGTTGTGGAGGTCGCAGGCGGGAGACTGGGAAGTAGATAAAAGTACTGGAGGCTGCAGACAGACATGAGACCTGGAAGCAGGTAGCAGAGGTAGTGGAGGCCGCAGGCAGACAGGAGACTGGGAAGCAGATAGAGGCACTGGAGGCCACAGGCAGACAGGAGTCCGGGAAGCAGGTAGCAGAGGTAGTGGAGGCCACAGGCAGACAGGAGACTGGGAAGCAGATAGAAGCACTGGAGGCTGCAGGCAGGAGACCGGGAAGCAGGTAGTATAGATAGAGGAGGTTGCAGGTAGACAGGACTCTAGGAGACAGGTAGCAGAGGTACTGGACGCTGCAGGCAACCAAGACTCAGTAACACTAAGTCACAGGTGTGTGTCTTGATAGACCTTATATGGCTCCTGGCAGGCAATCATATGGTAGAGCACGGAGCCACCTGCAAAGTCCGATGTGGAGTACAACAGAGTTCAGCGGACCGGGGTGAGGGGATCAAAGCGCGGATCCAGGATAGGTGTGTAACAATTTGGGATTTAAACCCCTTACACAAATCTTCACAATAAAATCAAAATCCTCCTACATCTAAAGGCAACATTTTGGATAATTGCATTATATTTAACCAATTCCCAGATAGATTTTTTTACTTATCCAATTGTTCATAACATAGATTTTGGATTCTGTCTTCATTTTCTATGCGTCATCTACAGTGAACGAATTGAATAAGTACTTGTGCTGATTGCCAGTATGCTGCATGTTCTCATTCTCCTTAGGGTCTCAGATAATATAAAGTATCTAGTCTGGTCATAATTTTGCTGAAACATTTCATATGGAGAAATCGTTGTTAGTTGCTGCATTTATGGTGAATAGCAAACTTCTAAGCTGAGGCGAACGTTTCCCCAGATCTCCTCCACCGGACGTGTGAGTTCAGAATGTCATTATTCACTAACTTCTAGTTACACTTTCCCTCACTGCTTCAACTTCCTGTATAAAGTTTATAATGATGTCATCAACCTGAAAATACTTGCCTTGTAGGTTCCAGCTTGACATTCCCCTTCTTATGGGGCGTACTTCATTTATTCATGTACAGAACTAATCAAGTGTATTCCCCTATGGCTATAATTACGTCAATCTAAAAATAAAGTACAATATCCACAATGCCTTAGTACAAGGTTGGGATTCAGTATTAAGACCCCAAGAGGGGCCCATCATCTAAGCATACAGAACAGGTGCACCTGCCCTTTAGCTGCATCCTAACCCTGCTGGTCTTCATAGACCCTGTTGTTTTTGGGGCTCATTACCGTGTTAATGTCTAGTTGCATTGGAGAATGGCAGGTTATCAAACTTGGATTATTCAAGGCTTAAGAGTGATCTTATTATAACGTACAAATATTGGAAGGGACACTACAGAGATGTTTTTATACCTAGGCCAGCAATGGTGATAAGGGGGTATCCTCTGTGTCTAAAAGAATAAGGTTTATAAGTGGTTCTTTACTGTAATAGCAGGGAGACTATGGACTCTTTACTATACAAGCAGTGACATTATGGAATTCTCTGCCGCATGATGTTGTAATTTTCGATTCACTAAACAATATTCCAAATTACGGCACTAGATTTTTGGAGTTGGGACACTGATTCAGTCTGATTGCCATGTTTGGAAGGACTTTTTCCCTAAGGCCGGGATCACTCATGCAAGAAACACGGCCGAGTCTCCATGTTAATACCCGGCACTCGGATCGGAGCGTGCGGCCGCATAGCAATACATGCAGCCGCAGGCTCTGCTTCCGAGTGCCGACGGCGGTGCCGGGTAGTAACATGCGAGACTCGGCCATATTTCTTGCATGTGTGATACCGGACTAATATGGAGCATTTAGCATCTACCTCGTGCTTTTTTTTGTTTTGTTTTCTTAACCTTCCTCAGGATCAACATGTTAGGTCACAGGTTTAACTTGATGGACAACGATCAGATAAATAAAAAAATGTTATGGTGTTTGATATGCAGAAGTGAAAAAAAAAATGTTTTATCCTGAATGCTAAAAAAGGCAACAGGTCTCATTGTCAAAGGGGTTGTCCAAGACTACCTTAATTATTTTTTTACTGTGAGCCTAAAAACTGACAAGAAGTTTTTACCTGTCGGATCTACTGGCTGAGAGCAGACACTGGCCAGTCCTACCAGCGATTCAGCTGCTTTGTGTCCGCAATGCAGCTCTCCTACTTACAGGCTTCTCCGTCGACGGGTCGTGACTGCCAACGTCATGTTGATTGGGAGCCGGCTGTCAATCAGCATGACGTCGGCAGCTACGCCCCAGCAGAGTGGAAGACATGGCTCTGTCTTGTTGACATGACGCTCTGTTGACTCCTCTGAATTGCCAGCAGGTCTATGTTAGCAACAACTGCATGTTAGTTCTTGGGTACATAGTAAAACAATTAAATAGTTCAGTATAACCCCTTTAATGAGGATTTGTCACTTGATATTAATATTCAATTGATTTATTTGGTGTAAATGCTGCCGTTCTCCTGCCTACAGCGAAGAGTTGGGAAGCACACCACGTTATCTATAGACTATATACAGGGGAACAGAGCGAAGCAGGAACCAAAAAAATCAAATCAATACCTTATTCTGGAGAACAGGAGGCACCAAAATGACTTATTTATGTTAAGTAATGTCCAATTTAAGGGGTTAATTATGAAGGAAGGCTTATATCTCAGCAGTTTATAACATTCCTGCCAATAAGGCTATGTTTCCACAGGCCGGAATACTTCAGTAATTGCTGCAGATTGGACGCTGCGTACAGCCGCAGCGTCCAATCCGCAGTGTCCAGATGTAACAGCATAGTGGAGGGGATTTAATGAAATCCCGTTTCCACTATGCGTGCAGGGCCCCATCCAGTGGCCCTGCGTAACCGGACATGCAACGCGTCTTTCAAGACCGCAGCATATTTAAATAAATAACCCAGTCTATGAATACTATGCAGTGATTCCGCATGTGTTGAATGAACACATGCGGAATCACCGTGCGTACAACAGGGGGCGGCGCTTTGGGCAGAGCAGAGTATCCGCTGCGTCCAAAGTGCTGGGGTTACGCCTCGTGGAGACATACCATGTCAACTACTTTACCCTTAAACATGGCAATAAATGTGGCACAAAATATCTACAGGAGAGTTCACATTCAACCCTGAATTATAAGTAGTATTTTTTTTCTTCTTTCTGTTTGCCTTATTAGCGCAGACACCGCAGAAGACGCCATCAATGGAAACAGTGATTTCAGTTTCTGTCGTTTTCCGCGTTTTCCAGCTTTTTTTTAGTGATTCTCTGATAAGCTCAAACGTTTTGGTAACTTTCAATAACTATCCTGGTCCCAATAGACTGAATTCATAATATTTTCATTGCTTAGTTACACCCCACAGCAGACTGGATTCCGCAGAAGTGTTTCTTATTTGCTGCATTTTCCCTTTTTATGAAGTGTCTAAGGATCTATTTGCAGTAGTTCAGCGTGGTCCTGGGGAGATTGCCTTCTGCACACATCTTGGGCCTACACTAAAATTAGAACTTTTCAAGAAGTGCTAATACGTTTTTGGAGGGGTTTTTTTGCCTTTACCACTTAAAGAACCATTTTGCCACATCAATCAACATGTTGAAGACCACAATAAGCTAAAAATTGTACGATGTAAAAAGCCAAGCTGTGGTATCTCAGCATAACATACCAGGGAATCTCAGCCGTGTAGGAAATGCTTGTGATGACCACACAGTGATATTGGAAAATAGTCTCGTCCCTTCAAAACGTTCCCAACTTTTAGGCAATTAAGGCAGCCGAGAAAACATTTTTTGTTTCCTACAAGCTTCCTCTGGTGTTCTTTCCCAGTAATGTATTTGGCAGTGAAGTCTCCATTTACTCCCTGTAGGATGGCATATTTAATCCAAGAACAGTTGCTTCATGGTCAGTTTTATCTAGAAAATATTCATCTTTGCTCATGTTTATACTTCTAATAATCTATGCGTGCCATCTGAAGTTCCTAATCAGTAAAACCTATGTTCCTAAGATCATATTTTTTGTTCGAAAGCTGTCTGTGAAAAAATGTTATCCAATAGGGCTGTTCAGATGACTTTTTTAATCACATGGACCAAATGTTCAAGTGAAAAAAAATCTCCATATAGCTTCTGATTTGTACAGATACATTGCAAGTTGTTAACATTGTAAACTATTTGTTGTACTTTTTAATGACTGCTGATGTATAAAAATTGATGTTATATGGATTTCAATATAGATGAAAAATTATCTGTTTTTTTCTGTATGAAAATCGGATGATTTCTTTAAACGCTCATGTGAACTTAGCCAAACTGTAATGCTGCTCTATCATCCCATGTCTGATGCTTTTCTTAAGCCTTGCAACGTGACTAATGCCCCTTTTACATGGGCCGATCATTGGTCATTAAATGGCCTGTTTAGATAGGCTGATGAACATTCTACGTGATCAAAGTGAGTGCCGAAATGATCTTTGTGTACCCATTTGTATTAGGTTATTATGTCCTCTCCTGTTTACACAGGATTAGGTTTTGTTGATGACATTGATTTTTAAGCCAGCTAAAAAAATCATCAAACTGTTAGGAATACCTGTCGTGGATGCAATCGTCCTCCACCGATTTCCAGACTGCTTCGCCGGTCGGTCCGCCCTGGAGGCGAGCACACACAGTGGTGCTTCATGTGTGGAAGTGGTAGCAATGTGGGAACACGGCAGGCCGTTCTTCCTTCTTGTTTTGCAGCCCGGGAGACATGGTTGACAGGCAACGCTGCCTTGTCTGGTGTTAGCCAGTGTCGGGAATGTGTGCACCCTGATGTGCAGGTGAGCACAGAGTGGCTCCCTGGACATGACTGGGAGGAATGCATCTCCTGATTGCTAGCCTTAGATTTGGGCTGGCTATATAAGGCCGGCTTCTATTTCAGGTCAGTGCTGTTTATTCAGTTCCCTTTTCGTAGTGGTATGGCGAGTGCTTCCCGGTTGGGTTTTGGCTGCTTCTCAGTAGTTGCTAATAGTGGTTATTAGTTCTTCTTCATTAGCTATTGTCTTGGGGTTTCCCTTTGGTTTTCATTTGGGTTTTATACTGCTAGCTTTGGATTTACTCTTGTAGCTGACTCTTCATTGACGGCGTCACCAGACGCCAGCTACACTGCGACAGCAGTTTGGAAAGGGCTCTGCAAAGCCCACCTCCCTTCAGGGAGTGGGTGAAGAATATCCCTGCCCGTAAGGACTTGCCTAACAGTGGTGGCTTGTGCAAAGTGCATCTGTGACTGTGCTTTTGCTGGTCCTATGCGAGCCGCTACAAAGTAGTTATTCCTCTGCATAGCACAAACCTGATGAACAAGTGTTTTGCTGCTTCTTCAGATAGTTGCTGGCCATTCTAGATGTGCCAGTAGTCAGGAACGTTCCTACAGACTTTTGTTTCTTTATTTTTGTCTTATCTAATTGGACCATAAGGATAGAAGCCAAGCAAGAAATCAATCTACGGTACTTAATGTTGTTTCAGGGATCTCATTGGATGATACTATATCAATGTTAAAGGTCCACTACCTTTTTAATAAGACCCTTTTTTAATAATGAATCCATATTGTCAAGTAAAAATAACATATACTCACCTCTTGCACCAGCCCGCACCATTCCAGCGCCCCAACATAATGTCACGTGAGCCCTTCAGCTAGTCAGCGGCCGGTATTCGACTGCTGCACACTTCCTTCCCTCAGATTAATTTTGCCCAGCGGAATTAGTAAGAGCACAATGGTCCAATAGCGGCTGCTGATTAATTGCGTTGCTCATGTGGTATAACAATGTCATACGTGCCCTGGCAGACCCGATGCCGACATCACTGGAAACAGTGCCTGTGTAGGTGTATATGTTATTTATATTTTACAAAGGAGAGTACTTATTTTATAAAGGGGTTGTATGAGTAGTGGACGATCATCCAGAGCTGCACTTAGTCATGTCCTCAATTTGGTGGCCTACAAATTGTAACATTCATGCAAATATAGGCTTACAGTCAAGGCTCCATGGGAAAAAAGTATGCAAATTAGCTTTCCTCAAGAAGGAAGAAAACTTTAGTGCCAGTTGATTGAGGTAACTATCTAAAATATCTAATACCCTTTGGCTTTTGTAAGGGTATGGCCAGATGGTGGCCATCAAAGGGAATGAAGCTCACATGCTTGGGAAACATAATTGTGCAATTGGTCATAGCAGTTTGTGGAAGTATAGCCATATCCTAAGACTTTATCTGGATCACCCCTGTAAGAACCACTACCCTCCCTCACCCCCAAGATAAAACATTGATACTACAGGATTATATCTTCACCCAAGGTCCTCACTATAGAGATATCTTATTTTCATGCTTTTTAGCATTTCAGTGTTTCGTGTCTTACGTTCCTTCTTTATTTTTATGTGCCTTTCTTAGTTGGGTGTGTGTACTATAGTGAAAGTTTGTGAACCATTGTACATTGTTCTTGTTTGTCCTATTGAACATTGTATTTTTATGTTCAGTGCTCCTTTTTTTGCAAGCTACATGCCTGATAGTAGGTCATTGAAGTTCAAATTTAGGTAATGTGGCCATTGAGGCCTTTTCCAACTTTTTGCTGTCATCCCAAGAATTCCCTTTTATCAAAGATTGTCATTTAATGCACAAAAGCTGTTAGTAAAGGCCAGAAATGAATAGTGAACCAAGCAAGCAGGTATCCTGGCCATGGCCTACCCCGCACAAAGCATGCGCTAGATTGCACTAGTGGTCTGCACTGTACGCTGCTGTGAGAGCAATGTGCATAGGATTCATCTGTATCGGTAATCAGAGTGGATATATTTTGTCCACCAATATCTTTAGTGTAAATACTGTATACAGCGCTGATTTGGTCATAGCTGTCTCTTATTAACTAGCGAGGTCTCGTGGCTCTGACACTTTGAGCCACTTATAGGAGTGGCGCAGTGCCAATCAGAACAGATAGACACAATATTAGTCCCAAAATATTAAACAATTGGCACTTCAAAAGACATAAACTCACAAAGAGGGATAACTGATGTCATGAAACAGCAGACCCAAAAGAAGAGAACCAAGAAAAAATACATAATAATATGTAAATTTTAGTGATAATAATTTAAAAACTTCATAAAAAAGGCACAAAATATTCACAAGCAGTGCAACCAGAAGGGGGAACCAAAAGGTCACTCCATATATAATTGTAATGTGAGAATAAATCACAAAAATTTAAATACTAGACATACCAATATAAGTCACACATAATGTAAGATCACATATTGAGACAAGTCCCTATTCATCAAAGGTCATAGAGGCAGGCTGAATAAAGTGTGTTACATAAGATGGTGCTAAGATTTCTCAGAGAGATTAACTGTCATGATCCAGGTTGGATTATGACAGATTTTGCACAAGTAACCTTTTTTTTTCCTTTAAGCTGTTTGCTTAAAGTTAGTTTTGCCCCCGGTGGTCATTAGGGTCATTACACTGTGGTTGTTTTAGTTCTAGTTTTGCCCCCGGTGGCCGTTAGGGTCATTGCACTCTGGTTACTTTAGTTTAGCTTCCCCCGGTGGCCGCTAGTGTTATTGCACGTGATTATGAAGCAGGTGTGATTCCCTGGCTCCTACCTATAAAGGAGATGCAGGTGGTCTCACTGACTGTTGGTGATATTGCTCATTTCCATCCAAGTCTGGTGAAGGAAGGAACTACAGAGAGGACTTCCTGGCAGCTCAGGGGAGCTCTGGTGTAGTAGCTTCAGGCGGAAGCTGAATTCAGGTGTCGAGCTTCAGGGGTGAAGCTGAACTTTGGTGTCGTACTCTGCTGCTGTGAGCAATAGTAACAGAGCTAAGCTAAGTGGTGTTTTTCCCTGTTTGTTACTTTCCTTGTGTGTGTATTAGTGCAGTGGTGGGATTAGTTTCTGCACCGTCCAATTCACTAGAAAGGGATAGGTGCAGGGCGAGCTAGGGATTTGAGGTATCCAGCTCGTCGCCAGGTGCGGAACCTGCCTAGGGATCGTCAGGAGTGTAGGGACACTGACTCAGGGGAGTGCAGGAGGTCTCCACGTCCCCATTCCCTATTGCAGGGCTCTCCATTGTAACGGTTTCCCCGGTGTTTCCCTTAACTCTGTTTAAATTCGCCCTGCTGGAGGTGGTATATCCAGGTTCACGGGTGTTATAGAAATTCGCCCTGCTGGAGGCAGTGTATCCAGTCACATGTGACATCACATTAACTAGCCCAGATACACATATGAAACACCAGACACCCATATCATTAACCGCTAATGAGACCGCTAAGAATAATACCTGGAAAGGTTGCCAAGAGACCTGGAAAGAGTGCCGTGTGTGCCCCGACGCGCATTTCGCCCGCAGCTTCTAACGGGGGCAATCAGAACAGAGGAGCAATTTGCAGGAATCTAACTGTAGAGAGTGGAAAAAAATTTGCTTACAGACTATAGCAAGATCTCGGTAATGTCCATTCCGTATATACCGTTGAAACCAGAAGTTTACATACACTATATTATAAGACACATATGCATGTTTTCTTAATAGCTGACTTGAAATCAGAATAAACCTTTCCCGTTTTAGGTCACTTATAATTACCATAATTATTAATATTTGCCAAATGCCAGAATAATGAGAGAGATAATGTTTTAAGGCATTCTTATTACTTATTGCAAAGTTAAAAGTTTAAATACACTAAGATTGCTATGCCTTTACGCAATTCTGGACTGCCCTTATGATGGTGTCATGTGTTTGCAAGCTCCTGTGGATGTATTTTAATGCACACCTGAAACACACTGCTTCTTTGTGTAGCATCGTAGTCAGGCAAGATATCGGGAAGACAATTGTGGACAATTGTGGACTTGCACAACTCTGTGTCACGTGGACCCGTCCTGTGTGACGCGACCAGCAGGCCGGTAACTAGAACAACAGGACGCGGCACGTGATACTGTTCTGTGTGACACGGCTCGCAGGCCGGTAACTAAAACAACAAGACAAAGGGAAAGGAAACAGTTACAACGGTGGGCCCTGCAATAGGGAATGGGGACGTGGAGACCTCCTACACTCCCCTGAGTCAGTGTCCCTAACGCACCCAACGTTCCCTATGCCGGTTCCGCACCGGGCGCCGATCAGGAACCTGTCGCCCTAGCACACCCTACACCTATCCCTTGCTAGGGAGCTGGGTGGCGCAGGCACTGGCCCCACCGCTGTACTAATACACACTAAGGAAAAACACAAACAGGGAAACACCACTTAGCTTTACTCTGTTGCACTTGCTCTCCTCCTGAATCGCTGCCACCAAGCTCTGTCAGAGCTACAAGGAAATCCCCTATGACTCCTTTCACACCAGGCTAAGACAGTGCTGCAAGGAACGCTCTCCAGCTCCTTCCTCCACCAAGGATGGTTGAAATGAACACTATCACCAACACTGATTGCAACACCTGTGACTCTTTTATAGCAGAGCCAGCAATCACACCTGCATTATAATCATGTACACTTAACTAAAGAAACTAGAGTGCAATGATGCTCACCACCACTGGGGGCAAACTTAGAACAAACGACACCACTGTGCAATAATCCTAGTGGCCACCGGGGGCAAAAACTAACCTTAAGCACAGCTTAGGAAAAAAAAGGTTACCTGTGCTTTTTATCAGTCCTGATCCAGCATGGATCATGACACTCTGGCTCATCCTTCGGTACAATTTTAAGATGTACACTACATTGTAAGAAGATTATCCCTAAGCCATCTTTTTTCCCAAAGTGAATAAACCCAAGTTTGATAACCTATTTTGGCTTTGCTATCCAGTCAAACTTTGTCCTTCTCACAGAGTATCCCGTAACTCTACACAATATTCCTCGTGTGGTCTGACTATTTTTGTCATGAGCATCCATGTCTTTTTTTGTTGCTTGCCATGATTACATTTGCCTTGGCAACAGCTGCCTGGCACTGGTCACTATAGTAAAGTTCAGTGTCCACCAATGCACCCAAGTCTTTTTCAATGGCAGTTGTAACCAGTGTTTTACTATTCAATACATAATTGTAGAATGTTTTCCTTTGGCTGAAGCACAATCACTTTAAAATGTAATTTTCAAATTATCATGTACCTTATACTTTCTAAAATGCAACAAATTACTATTTTTTGTTATAGATCAGTATCTATCAAAGGGGGTTTTCTGGCCTTAGGGCTCTAGTCTGCAGTTTCTTTATGTGACTACAGACTTGTGAATCCTGATATCATGTGCACTGTGAGGATTCTCCGATGCCGGCACTGGGAGGTGCAGGTGCGTGACCAGAAGTATGTGTTTTGCATACATGCGAACACGTGCCGACTAGACGTGCGCAGACTCTCAATGCAAGTGTATTGAACAAGGCCAGACACGTCTAGTCGGAATGTAATCAGAAGTATGCAAATCGCATACATGTGGTCACGCGCCCACTGCTCCCAGCACCAGCAGAGGGCGCACTGTGAGGATTCACAAGTCTGCAGTCACATAGAGTGACTGCAGATTTGTACTGTAAGGCTTGACAACCCCTTTAAGGCTACAGACGATTATACCAGAACAGTCATGCTAAGAACATGTAGACTGCTAAAAGTAGAAACTACGGTAACCTCCAGCATCGGCCTCCAATCCACGGTTCCCCCACATCCTGCAAATTCTACATAAATATACTTAAGTATGCTATATAAAGCGCTCTTTTATAGGTAGACTCCTTGCATTTCAGCCGTAGCTTTCCTCTGTTTAAAAATAAACTGTTTATACCGTACCTAGGGTTCATTTTCCTTTAAGTCTCTTTGTGTCTTGATGTATGAAGGCAATGAGTTATTGTCCCCTTATTCTAAATTCAGCCCTGAGTGGGAGCTATATTTTGCTTAGTAACGACTGTGCCATTTGAAATCACTTACCCACAAAGAAACTCCAGTGTTATCTCCCTGGCCGGCAGGATATGTGTACGTAATTGCAGACAGGAAACCCCAATGCTGGGACTGCGGCAAAGCCATCTGATCCTTAGCAGGCTGAATGGAAATTATGCCGAGGGTTATGCCTCAGCCGTTTCCCTTACGATGAATGAATCTTGAAGAAAAATGCACCTGCGAGTTCTACAGCGCTCTATGTTCAGTAGAAAGACACATACGAGCCCTTATGTAATCACTTAATAAATCTTGGAGGGTGAGGGGATGCACAAAATGCAATGCGAAAAATTATGTTTTTGTAGGTAATGTTAGTGATCTATGCATTATGTTAGGAGATGTGGTATGCTCTGTACACGGTCAGACACAGATGATTTTTAAAATGAACTTTCATTCGTGGGAAAACCCCTTTAATGTGACCGGCTTCCTCTGCCTGTAGACACGTTGCGTATCTGCCGCCGGGATCAGCCGAACGATTCAGTGCGCCTGCGCGGAATTCGCAGTGCAACAGTGTTCCGCTAGTGGTACCTAGCAAGAGGCTGTGTGAGTGTGAGAATGTGAATGTGTGAGTGTGTGTGTGGTGCATACAGAGTGTGTGTGTGTGTGTGTGTGTGGTGCGACGGTGTTCCGCTGGTGGTACCGTGCAGTAGGTTGGTACCAGTAGCAGTTTCCATATTGAGACACCCATCACTTGGGTGTCCCAATATGGCGGTCGGTGAACTTCCTCCGCTTGGAATTCTGGGATACGGTGACATCTGGACAGAACAGGAAATGACAACATTACAAGACAATGATATAACTAGATATATAAAAATATTTTTCTTTTGCAAATTTGATCTTAGATTTTGCAAACTTCTTTGTAGACAGTATATTTAGGGTGTTGTCCGGGACTTTAACATTGATGACTTCTGCTTAGGATAGGTCATAAGTGTCTGATTGATATATGAGTGCGACTTTCGGCAGCCCCGCTGATCAGGTGTTCCCGGGGTCGTCAGTGGCCCGTACTGCTCAGTTATGGAGCTGCACAGCACGACTTCATCAACAGAATAGTGGCCATGACTTGATACTGCACATCCACCCCCTGTTGAGTTGAATAAGTAGCGCATGTACAGTACCCAGCCCCGGCTGCAGTCACTATACAGTTGAAGGAGCTGATCGACAGGGGTGCTTGGTGTCATACACCCACCGGTCAGACATTGATGACCTATCCTAAGGATGGACCATAAATGTAAAGTCCCAGACAACCCCTTTAAGCCTAGGTTTTAAAGGCATTGTGTTCATGAAGACCTTTGAAGAATTTTGCTATATCTATGTGTCCTTCTATAGCATTTGCCTAGTTTAAACGGATTTTGTCATTTCGGAAAACCAGTGTCTCTCGGCTGCAGTTTTTGTTTTACTCACGTTTCCTGGTCCAGTGCTGAATCTTGGCCATTTCTACTGGTGTCTGTTATTGTCTGCAGCGCTGACGTCACATCGACAGTGCTGCAGCCAGTTATTGAGCAGCTATGCCTGAGTTGATGGCACGAGCACGCAGAGCCGCTGAGCTCACTTTTGGCTGAGTAGGAAGTGCATATGAATAACCTCTCTTATCGCCACCCTGTTAATATATCTTGTTGTACCTGACTATTTATTATCTGCTGTTATCTTGGCTGATAGGATTGTGTCATATCTATTAACATTTACCAGGAAGTTGTAGTGAGCAGTTCACATTGCTGTGCTGCGTCCATGCATTTGTTCCAGTATCCTGCAACCAAGAGGACAGTGGTAACACTCAATATAAAGGATGTAAAGGTTCTTTTGTCTCATACACACAGAGACTTCTACAAGAGACCACCTCTTAGATAAGACCACCCTCTGAGAGGAGCAAATTCCAATGCAATTTTATATGGTCATCTCAAAGAGGTTTAAATGCAATCTGTCTCCAGGTTTTTGCTATGTAATTTGAGTGCAGCATGATGTAAGGGCAGATCTAACAGTTGTCGAACTGTTGAGCTCTGTATATCCCTGACCAGACCACTGATTGGCTGCTTTCTGAGTACACTGTGCATAGGCAGAAAGCTGCCAATCCGTGGTGGGGGTGGGATTACACAGAGCAGAAGGACTACATGACAGGAGACAACTAGTCCTCTAGTGGAGTGAAGGGCAGTCAGGCTCTTTTTGGTGATCTGGTTCTCATGGCTCTGCTCACCAAAAAGAGTCGGCTCTTTTTGGATCCTAAATGGATCCCATAGGTGAACACATTTAAGGTGATGTCAATATGGTTGAAACTCCGCCCACCCATGACAGAAACCCCGCCTACTTGCAGTCAGCCAATTACGTTGATCAATGGGCAGGGTTTGGGCCAGGTGGGCGGAGTTACATCCTCCAAAACCTGGAATTTTGCAGCCAGTGACAGCCAGTCAGAGAATTCAGTGGCTCGCACTGGGGTGCCGGCTCCCATTCTTCACAGCAGGGAGCTGGCTCTTTGTCTCAGATCGTTCATGAATGACCCATCACTACTCTAGTGATAATATCCTGCTGATAAAACACTGAGTTTTGCATTTGTATTGGTTTCATTAGACCTAAGAGTAAAAAACAAGAAAAAGGAGACTTAATAGCTGTCTACAAATGTCGAAGTGATGTCACAGTTTAGAGGGATCATCATTATTCTGATTTGCACATGGAAACATGAGAAGCAATGGAATGAAACTGAAAGGGAGAAGATTAGATATTAGAAAAAAAAACTTTTTGACATTGAGGGTGATATATGTCCAAGATTTGGCTAAACGCTAAATGAAAGGTTCTTGAATGACCCATATTAAAGGCCTGATTTGCACATCTGTGTTTTTCAGTCCGATTTGTATAGGGTGGACTGAGTAAATCTTCTCGTAGCTGATATCAGAGAGTCCTTACTTTTTCATGAGTGTATTTTATCTTCATGTATTGTTTGAAGGAAGATGACATCTTCACTTTTTTCAAGTCTCAAGTACAAAGCTCGATCCTAACCAAGGAACACCTCAGCTAGCCAAAGAACACCTCATTCACGGGTGACTGGAGAATCCGTCACTTACTAGTTGTTATGTCACAGGAGTTCAACTGGCTGAAACCCAAGTTTGATGTCACTGCAGCAAGTCTGACAGAAACATGGTTGTGAGGCTACAAGAAGCTTATGTTACTCGTAGCGTCAGAGGCTTTCCCAACTCAAGGCCCCTTATGAAGTTACCCCAAACTACCCATGTGAGACCTACTTGTGATGCCCCAATGTTTGATGCACATGGTGACTTTACTTATGACATCACAACAGCTTATCTGAAAATATTGGCAGGAACATTTACTAGATACAGAACTTCAGTAGCTCACACAGGACAAACATCAACATCAGGGTATGGGGCCTGTCGTTTCCAGTTTTCCATCCAGTAAATTCCTTCTGGTCTTCAAAATCAATACCCTACCAGGTGCTATTACAGGGCCCCTCAATGCAAATTAAGATCTGTCAGATCTGCACACAGTTTTCTGAAATTATGTCAAACTAGCAGGTGTCCTAAACACTTTCCTAGTCTAATACTAGTAATTTCAATCTAGACTCTTAAGCTTCATTCAGATGTAGGGTCGGTGGTGGGGTGCCGAGCTGGGGGGTGATAGGGGGTGGTCCCACTTCTTACCGCGCAGAGATGATAACAGACACGATGAGGCAGATTCTGGGTGCAACAGGTCCAAGTTTATTGCTCACCGTCCGACTGACGGTCCTCGCGGTACACCGCGATATCTCTCTCTGCCCTCCGTGTTCAGGGCCGCTTCAACACCGTATGTTACACAAGGGACGTACTTACACGTCACGTCCCGTCTCACACTGTGACAATCCTGACAGCTCGGTTACTGTGGCCGCCTTAGGCCCGTACACCAACAGCACTTTACTAATCAGTTTCGTCGTAACACATACGGTGTCTTCCACCCAGAGCCTTGTCTCTGCTGCGGTCCTTCCCTGTCAGGACCACCCCCCTGACGTTTCTTCTCCTCAGTCCCCCTGGTCGGATTCTCCTCAGGGCACACAGACTGGCGAAGTCCTCCTGTCACCTGGGCTCCCCCTGGGGACTGGAACTCTCCGGAACCCTCCCTCAGCACCTATAACCTCCCCGGCTCCCCGAAACCGTCACCAACTGTCACCACGCCCCCCATGACCAACGGTTTCCAAAGCCCTAAGCTGCTGTAAAGTCCTTTGCTCACACTCCACCCTGCCATCCAATGGTCATCCCAAGGTACTGCACGTCCACTACACTTTTCTAGTTGTTTCCCCACTGCAATCACTGTCTCCTACCTACACTGTGCAAACCTATCTTTCTTCACTCTGACTAGTCCGTCCGTCCGTCAGGTCACCTTCCCTACACAGACAACAGGGATTTTTTCATGTACACAAAAAAGGTCCTAGAGCCACCATTTTTTTCATCAGTGTGTCAATATTTACCAACAGTGTTTCATCAGTAATTTTCATGTATGGAAAAATAAATCAAAGTATACAGTTTCTCCTATCAATTAGAATGTTAATCACGGCCAGCACACGGATGGTACACTGATGTCGTCCCTGTGATGTCCGTGATTTTCATTTGCACATAGACTTGTATTGGTAATTTTGATCCGTGATGCACAGTAAAGGGGTTGTCTGATCCAAACCGATAAGCCTGCAGTCACTCTGTGTATGCTGTGCGGATTCGCCGGATTTTGAGTCAGGACCGGAGGGTATGTATGAGTTATACATATTCCTGGCCAGTGGGCATGGCCTCGCTTCCATACACTAGATGTAGGCCTATATAACTGGTTTTATATCTTTTTATTTTATGCCTTGTCCATGAGTTTTTGAATTGAATATCATTAGTTCTGATGGTATATAAAGCTGGTCAGTAATGAATAATTTAAATTACGCAAGAGCCTTATCCTAGTGTTACGTGTTCTGCTCATTTTCCTGTGTTTGTGTCTGCTTTTGTTAACCGAATACAGAGGACTCCCGTATCCCTCTCTTTCCAGTCCTCATGCTGCTTCCTGGCCAATTCACAGTATAAAGCAGTGACAGGAAGGACACCTATGCATTTCCTTGGTAAGCAGTGTGCGCTGCTGGAAAAGGCTTTCTCTTTTGCAATGATTTTGTTAAAAACCTCGTTTGAGACAAAACATCAGAATTGTCTCCGGTTTTGACGACAGACAAGGGCTCAGTCGTAGGTCCCAATTCATCAAACAGTTTTCGTCACATAATTCTGGCTTAGAACTGTTTGAAACATAGCAAGTTATGCAAAAATGTTCCAACTTCTGCCGTTTTTCGTTTTTTATTACTGTCCTTGCCAGCTCCGTCCAGCTCCGATATTATGCAAAAATTCTGGATGCCAGTATAGTGACTATTGAAAGTATTCACCCCCTTGACTTTTACTTACCATATATACTCGAGTATAAGCCGATCCGAGTATAAGCCGACCCCCCTATTTTCGCCACAAAAAACTGGGAAAACTTATTGACTCGTGTATAAGCCGAGGGTGCACAGTGAGTGGCCTCAGTTATCTGCAGTGTGTGGCCCCAGTTATGATGCACAGTGAGTGGCCCCAGATAATGCTGCACAGTGAGTGGCCCCAGTTATGCTGCACAGTGAGTGGCCCCAGTTATCTGCACAGTGAGTGGCCCCAGTTATGCACAGTGAGTGGCCCCAGCTTTGCTGCACAGTGAGTGGCCCCAGCTTTTCTGCACAGTGAGTGGCCCCAGCTTTGCTGCACAGTGAGTGGCCCCAGCTTTGCTGCACAGTGAGTGGCCCCAGCTTTGCTGCACAGTGAGTGGCCCCAGCTTTGCTGCACAGTGAGTGGCCCCAGCTTTGCTGCACAGTGAGTGGCCCCAGCTTTGCTGCACAGTGAGTGGCCCCATCATGTTGCTGCTGCCTCCCTTACAAAAAAAAAACCTGTATAGTCACCTCAGTCGCTGCTCCCTGCTCATCAGCGTTGCGCTCTGCAGTGACTGTGCAGGCAGAGAGCGATAGCGCCCTCTGACCTGATTGTCACTGCAGAGGACGCAAGACAGCAGAGCGCAGGGACAGGTGAATATGCCTCCCAACCCCCCCGTTCATACTCACCGGGTCCTGGCGCTTGTCTCTGCAGCTCCCCTGCTTGTTCCATGTTGTCGGCGCTGCTCTCTTCCTGGTTCAGCGGTCACGTGGTACCCGCTCATTAAATATGCGCATATTTAATGAGCGGGTGCCAGTTGACAGCTGAAGCAGGAAGAGAGCAGCGCCGACAACATGGAATAAGCAGGGGAGCTGCAGAGAAGGGTGAGTATCATCTGACACCCCCGCTCCCACTCCCCTGCCGATCCCCCCCGGTATATGACTTGTGTATAAGCCTGTGTTTAAATATTTTTCGATTTGTGTGAGATACATCAGCACTAGTGATGAGCGAGTATACTCGTTGCTCGGGTTTTCCCGAGCATGCTCGGTGATCTCGGAGTATTTTGTTGTGCTCGGAGATTTAGTGTTTGTTGACGCAGCTGCATGATTTACGGCTGCTAGACAGCCTGAATACAGTACATGTATGGAATTCCTAACAAACAGGCGATCCCCACATGTATTCAACCTGTCTAGCAGCCGCAAATCATGCAGCTGCATCGACAAACACTAAATCTGAGAGCACGCCAAATTATTCGGAGATCACTCGCTCATCACTAATCAGCACTAAAGTGAGAAAATATAGGCATAAATTACATTTATGAGATTTAATAACTAAACATTGGCATGGGCATATGTATTCACCCCTTTTGCGATGGAGCCTCTAAAAATTTCTGGTGCAATCATTTACCTTGATAAGTCACATGCTTAGTGAAAGGATGTCCACTTGTGTGCAATTTAAGTGTCACATGATCCGTCACCATATGCACATTTTTTCTGAAAGGCCACAGAGGCTACAACACCATTAACCAAGAGGTATCACTAACCAACCAACACCATGAAGGCCAAGGAGATTTCCAAACAAGTCAAGGAAAAAGTTGTTGAGAAGTACAAGTCAGGGTTGGGTTATAAAAAAAAAAAATCTCAATCTCCGATGATTCCCCAGAACACCATCAAATCCATTATCAAATGGAAAGAACATGATACCAAAGCAAACCTGCAAATAGAGTGTCGCCCACCAAAACTCTCAGCCTGGGCAAGGAGGGCATTAATCAAAGAGGCCGCACAGAGAACAAAGATAACTCTGAAGGAGCTGCAGAGTTCCCAAGCAGAGACTGTATTATCTGTCCATACGACAACAATAAGCCATACATTCCAAAGAGGTGGCCTATATGGAAGAAGGCTAGAAAAAACCTTTACTTACACACAAAAATTGTAAGGCTCATTCTGAATTTACCAAAAGACGTATGGGAGACTCTCTAAAGGCCCCGTTACACACAACGATGTCCCAGCGATCCCACCAATGATCCGACATGGATGAGATCGCTGGAACATAGTTAGGCTGATCGCTCGTGACCTGTCACATAGACAGACTCACCAGCGATCAGGACTAACGAGCAAGCTGGTATCTAGGGTAAACAGCGGGTATCCAAGAGCCGCGTAGCTTTTAGTTACCCGCTGTTTACCCTTGATACCAGCATGCAGCATCGCTGATCGTTGCTCTCCCGCTGCCACACGCAGCGATACGTGCTGGCCAGTGGGAGACCAAAGATCAAAAAATGGCCCAGGACGATCCTGCACGATCAGTGATACCCAGCGGGGGGCCGGACGCTGATGGATGTCTCACACAGCGAGATCACTGGAGAGATCGCTGATGCATCACAAAATCAGCGATCTCGCTAGCGATCTCGCTGTGTGTGACGGGGACCTTAGTGTATAGAGGATGGTGCTGTGGTCAGATGAGACCAAAATTGAACTTTTTAGCCACTAACGTAAATGCTATGTCTGGCGCCAAACCAACACGACTCATCAACCCCTAGAACACTATCCCCAAAGTGAAAGAAGGTGGGGGCAGCATAATGCTGAGGGGATGTTTTTCGGCAGCAGGGACAGCGACAATGGTCTTTGTCAAGGGGAAGATGGATGGTATGAAATAAAGGGATATTATTGAGCAAAACCTGTTTCAGTCTGTAAGTGATTTGACACTGGGACATAGATTCATCTTCCAACAAGACAATGAACCAAAGCATACCTCTAAAGCAACACTCGAGTGGTTTAAGGGTAAACGTGTAAATGTTTTAGAGTGGCCTAGTCAAAGCCCAGACCTTAATCCAATTGAAAATCTGTGGTTAGACTTGAAGACTGCTGTTCCCCAGAGGAAACCATCTAACTTGAAGGAGCTGGAGCAGTTTTGCCTTGAGGAATGGGCAAAAATCCCAGTTTCAAGATGTGGAAAGCTCAGATACTTATCCAAAGCGACTCACAGCTATAATTGCCGCAAAAAAGGAGGCTCTACTAAGTACTGATTTTAGAGGGGTAAATATACACTGATGGTTTCAGATATGTTGTCATATTTGTTGTTTGCTTCACAATAAAAAAAAAAGAAAAACAAATATTCACAGTTGTAGGCAGGTTCTTTACATGAACTGATGCAAACCCTCAAAAAATCCAGTGAAATTCTAGGTTGTGAGTTAGCAAAACAGAAAAATGCAATCAGGGTGAATACTTTCGCCAGCCACTGTTAATGTGATATTTCATCATTAAAAGTTCTGACCTAACTAAAGGATAGGTGATGACTTGTGGAGTCACTACAGTGGGAGTTTGACCTCTGGGATTTCCATCAATACTGATAAGGCTATGTGCACACACTGCAGATTCACCTGCGAATTTTTTCCCACGAAACCGCAGGTAAAACCGCAGGTAAAGTGACCTGCGGTTTT
Organism: Dendrobates tinctorius; assembly: GCF_039654945.1. Classification (NCBI taxonomy): domain Eukaryota; kingdom Metazoa; phylum Chordata; class Amphibia; order Anura; family Dendrobatidae; genus Dendrobates; species Dendrobates tinctorius. The sequence goes on along the minus strand of NW_027361738.1, from coordinate 26,656,094 downwards.
GCTGCGGCTTGGCCGGCGGTTTTGCCCTGCGGTTTCACACCTCTACTATGTTAAAGGTGTGAAAAAGCAGCAGAATCCGCAGAAATAATTGACATGCTGCAGAAAAAAACCCGCAGCAAAACCGCGGGGAAAAAACGCAGCGTGAGCACTGCAGTTTTGAAAACCCATAGGCTAACATGGTAAGGTACCATGCCTGCGGAACTGCTGCGGTTCCGCAGGGCCAAAACCGCAGCGGAACTGCAGCAAAAACCGCAGCGTGTGCACATAGCCTAAACAAGCTCTGAAATGATCCATCAAGGTAGAGCTGTGGCCTCTTCTGTGCCCCAGCGCTCCATCCTTGGGATTGCTCCATTATCTCCATGGGACTGCTGGAGATAACTGAGCGCCCAGCAGTTTAACTACCACCAAACCACAAGTTGTCAGCTATCTTTTGGAAAGGTGATAATCTTTTCTGACCAGAAAACCCATTAGTGCCTCTAGCATCTGTAAAAATGAATGGAGTTGCACAATTTCTGATACCTACTGATAGCTTTAAATCATATAGAACAAAGTTTATTAATGAATTGTATTTCGTATAGACTCGATGTATTACGTAGGACTCGGATCAATTACATACATTATGTGTGGTAAGTATAGAACCTACTCTGCGGTCATGTAAATCCTGACATTAAATCAGTCCAGAAAATTTCGTGTGAAAGCAAGGACATCTTCGTCAACGTCTACTAGTACTTCCTCTTCATGGAACCACTTTCTGTATTCCGGTACATGGATGTGGTATTAGACATCCCACATGACTTCTTTATTCTACCCAAGTGAATTTTGTTTTATTTTTTCTTTTTTAATGTCATTATTTTCTGACACATTACACTTGCCAATACATTTGCATTTGTTTTGTGTGTATAAGCTTTTTGATTTTCATTTATAAACTGCTGAATATTAAGGAGTCAATGAGGACAAATGATCAAAACTGTGATTGTCCCTGTCCTCTCCTTTAAGCGCCACGTGGTTTTTACAAAAGTGCTGATGTTTGTGTATATTTGGAAAAACTTGCAACATTTTTGCTCAATTTCAGCTTGAATAACAAAATTCCCCCTGTTTAGTGATTCTTGTCTGTATATGCTTTGGATGAGTGTAATGATGTAAGGTGCGGATGAGAATGTCTACTGGTTTAATGTATATAAGGAACAGTATGGACTGGATATACACTTGCGGTATTTGCGATATTGCAGTAGGATGTTCGTTACTCAACATTTCTCAACCAATAATCTGCAGAAACCCTAGTCCATGCACTCATCATCTCCCGCCTTGAGTACTGCAACCGCCTACTTTGTGGCCTCCCCTTTAACTATTTCGCACCATTCCAATCTATTCTAAAGACTGTTGCCCGACTGATCCACTTATTCCCCCCGCTATTCCTCGGCCTCTCCCCTCTGTCAATCCCTGAACTAGCTCCCGTTACCCAGAGACTCTAGTTCAAAACCCTAACCATGACATACAAAGCCATCCACGACCTGTGTCCTCCATACATCTGTGACCTCGTCTCCCTGTACTTATCTACACACAACCTCCGATCCTCACAAGATCTCCTTCTGTACTCCCCTGTTGTGAATTCGCTTTCTGGCGTGCCACTGGTTACTGCTGAAGGTGGTGGAGCTGGTCAGGTTGACGGAGGGGTTGCGAGTTCTCTTTCTGGACTCCCCCTGGTGGTTACTGGAGGTAATGGAGCTGATCTGATTAACAGAGGCTTGCCACCTGATAATGAGGACAACGAATGGAGATCTGGGGTTTCAGACTGGATTTAAGACAGCCGACTCCCTCTATCCCTGCTGGTGATTTTTTCCTGCCTCCTGAGGTCTTAGTTTCCAGCTCAGTCCCTTCATGCTCAGCTAAGTGTTCTTTTGCTATTCTGTTCACATTTGATCTGGTTTTTTCTATTTCAGTTTTGTGTGGGTCAGCCAGCTCCGGCTGGGGCTGTGCTGAATCACCATCCATATGTTACTGCTTGTGCCAGTTTGTTTTTGTCCCTTATTAGATTGGCCTCTTTTTGCTCTGCTTTCAGAATATACGAGAGTGCTGATATAGTGGGCGAAGTTGTGCAACTTCAGTATTTTTTGCATCAGATGTGTTGGACCTTTTTGCAGGGTTTTTTGCGTGATTGCAGACAGTGTCTTTCATTTCCTGTCTAGTCAGTGTGGGCCCCATCATTTGCTCAGTCTATTTTCCTACCTGCGTTTGTGTTTTCATCTTGTCTCACCGACAATACATGTGTGGGGGCTATCTATTGCTTTGGGGTCTGCTCTGGGGCAGTTTAGATTTCCCCTTTCTAGCTTTAGGCTTAGTTAGTTCTCCGGCTGTGCCGAGGCGTCTAGGATCATCGTAGCCACGCTCCACGGCTACTGCTAGTTGTGTGGATAGGATCAGGGGTCTACAACCCGCTTAGTTACCAACCTCTCTGGTTTTCTGTGGCTTAGCTTGGGCTTGCTCTCCTCCTCGGTGACCCAATCATAACACTCCCCTCTTTTTTCTTCTTCCGACAATCGCATACAAGATGTCTCCCGCGCATCCCCCCTACTTTGGAACACTCTACCCCAACATGTCAGACTCTCACCTACCGTGGAAACCTTCAAAAGGAACCTAAAGACCTACCTCTTCCGACAAGCCTACAACCTGCAGTAACTACCGATCCACCAAACCGCTGCACGCCCAGCTCTACCCTCACCTACTGTATCCTCACCCATCCCTTGCAGATTGTGAGCCCTCGCGTGCAGGGTCCTCTCTCCTCCTGTTCCAGTCATGTATTGTTTAAGATTATTGTACTCGTTTTTAGTTATGTACACCCCTCCTCACATGAGAAGCGCCATGGATTAAATGGCGCTATACTAATAAATAATAGTAATAATGTTACTGTCTAATCAACTTATTTTCATCTGTGGGTTACTAGGACAACAATGAAATCCGTTATCATACTTGAAGAATAAAATATGAATATGTTACATGAAATTATGAACTCCCTATTATTTTATCCATGTTTTATCAATGACTCATATGTAGATAGGAGACAAGTCTAGGCAAGTTGATGTGAAATAATTTTCATGTTAGAGGGGAGTAAACTAAATACGAATATGTGCTATCATTTAGATTTTAGTGCAAAACTCTGGGTTGCAGGTCAACGTCCCTGTTATTCCATATCATTGGCTGCAAACTCCATAAATCTCCATATAGTATTTAGTTTGTTGCTAAAGATATTATAAAATAGAGATTTTCTCTTATTAAATGGTAAAATAAAATACGGTAAACTATAAACTTTTCAATTTACCTTTTATTAATGAAATCATCTCCCTTCTCAAGAATTGAAGATTTTAAATTCTAAAGGTTCCTTACAACTCATTGCCAAGGTTATGGGTCAGGTCAGAACTTGTTTTACAAGTGGTCAGCTTCATAGTCAAGGAGATCAAGTTTGCAGGTAGTTTGCTAAACATTAACACGTACAAAAGATGATAATAGCATACATTTAATAACTAGTAAATAAGCCAGCTGGAAGTATAAAGAACCATAATAATACAAAGAAGGACTAATAATAAAATATTAAAATAATCTTTATTGAAAACAAAATGGACAAGACACATTAATTAAAACCATATACTTCAAGACAGACAGGATAGCATAAATGAAGGTGGAGGAATACAGTGCAAAAGTTATGATATAAATATATAAAGAGTGACCCAGAACCAGGACAAAATGATAAATAAAATAAAAAATTGTACAGGCCTTGGAAATTATCAAAAAGTGCTTCTTTCTTGATATCCCTATCTATGAATATAATAGTCCAAAAAGTAAAGTACAGAATTATGAATATATGAATACAACAAACAAAGTGCCAGTGCACAATAAAAAAAATGCAGATTTTAATATATAATAGAATAAATAATATATAGAGAGTTCAATTGATAGTACATAATGGAGTACCAAAAATAAATAACCTAAAGGAATACGAAATTCATAAATAAAGGGTCAGACCAATGTAAGAATAATAAAATGACTACAAACCCATAGTATCAAAGTACTGCTCGTCCTCCATCTCACCCTCCAGCGCACGTTTTGCAATGCTTCCTCAGGATTAAAAAAATCATCCCCCTTCTTAAGAATGGAGAGATTTTTAATCCCATAGTTTACAGGTTATCGTAAAGGTTATAGGCCAGCTCAGCACTCTTTGAGAAGTTGTTGGTTTCCAAGGTAAAGCGTTCACTCTTGCAGGCAGTTTGCTATAAAGCTTGCAAGTGCTGCTCTGAAGTTGGATAGATGTGGTCAACTTCAGTGTCACTGCTCTCTTCTAATGTTGGCAATGCCCATAGACAGGTCAGGCTAGCCATTCAGCCGTGCTGCCAGCTCAATCATCAGAAGTGCACTGCCACACTGGTAAGCAGGAACTCAGGAGGAAGTGGAGCAGAGCACTCCTGAAAATGGGATTCTAAAACAACCCCTGTTAAATAGGTTGTCATCTACTTGGGCAACCCCTTTTCATACCTCATGTTTCGCCCCATTAAAATAAAAACACCAATATTCACTTCCCTTGCTGGTGCCTTCCCAGTGGTGTCGGTATTCGCGTTCCTGGGGCTCACGTGAGGTTGTTGCGTCACATGAGTCCTGCACCCAATCAGTACAAATGCATACAGGCGGCTCTGCTGGAATGCTACACCAGATCATGGAGAAGGCTATATCATGAGTGGTCAGCCATAGAGCGTTCCAAGGCACATTAGAGAAGCGTTATTAGGTTATCAGACATTTTTTTCTTCAGTGCTAATTGTACTTTTACTTTGTGCCTTTTTCTTTATACGCAAAGGGGTATTCTCGTCTCGGTCTTGTATTGCATATCCAAAAGCTATACCATAAATGGTACCAGTACCTGTGTGAAGAATGAGGCCCTTTCTTGTGCCACCATTACTGTAGCGGTGACTCCTAATGTATGGTTCTCTTTAATCAATGTTTTTGGGAGGTTTGAAAATGCAGAGCGAGAAAAATCCCAGTAATGAGACATAAATGTATGTGCAGCCATAGTGATATGTGGCACTAAAAGGGGGTAGGAATTTTATACTGACGCATACCTGACATGTACTGAATGTTGGATCAGCCTCCAGTTTTTAGACAAGTACATTTTATATCAGACTCAGTTCTGTGCACAGCAAGGTTTTTTTTTGTTTTATTGTGATGTACAATTCATAGATTAGTCACTCGCGGCTCTCATATAACTTACCTATATCAGTTAAGGCTCATTCACACGTCAGTATTTGGTCAGTATTTTGCATCAGTGTTTGTATGCCAAACCCAGGAATTGAATTTACCGAGAAAAAAATATAATTGAAAGACTGACTCCTGTTCCTTATTTTGGAGACATTCCTGGTTTTGGCATACAAATACTGATCAAATACTGATCAAAAATACTGATGTGTGAAAGAGGCCTTATGGTGGGAATGAATCTGTCAGGAAAGGCCTCGCTATAAACTTATGAGAACATTGGGATCGTGAGACAGGTGAGAGCCAGCTCTGCACTGGCAGTACACTTCTTCTTCCCGCTCTGAATGTTTTCCTAATTGCATTTTCCATTCTCATCTAATTTGTCCATCTGGCTGTACAGTTTGTAAAACTCTATGAAATCTGGCTGGTTTATATCCCCCTGTGGATCAAATAATTATGTATGATGTTTAGGTCAGGAGCCACACATCATCTGTATATTTATTCCTTTGCTAAAATAGTAGGTTAAAATCTGGTCTCTGTACCCCAGGTGCGGATCAGCACAGCGGGTGAATAGTTAATTTTTTCATGTCAATAGTGGCGGGTATATGTTCATATGGACATGTTTGATTTTTATCATATGGATGTGTGTATTGATGTTCACAAGTTCTTAGATTCATAGTAATACACATATACCCTAAATAGATCATAGAGGAGAAACCCTACTCAGGGCCCTGAGTAAGGAGCAACTAGAAAAGTGGTCCCAGACTGATATTTGTCAACTTTTCCAAATTGTCTTGAAGGCTCCTGGAAAAAGGCGAAACCTCCAAGACCCCTACAATTGTTAGTAAATCAGCAGACGCCACTGAGCTCAGTGACACACCCTAATAGTGGATGTAGGAGATGACTGCGCTGTTACTGAAAATAATACCTATATAAAGACCAATATGGATATTACCGCCATATGGTCAGTGGTAAATAACAGTCCTACAGAACATATAAGTGATTACTGCACAGTTATAGTTGGTGTCTTACCGCTGACGTTCTTTCTGATGGAATCGTTCACTTTTCAGCCACGACTCTGCTACAGAGAATACAACAACGACATGTTTTACTTCTCATATTCAAGCCCCATCACCGTGTATCCCCAACCTGCGCAAACCCCTCATCCTGCTGATACCCCAATGCTGAGCCGCTGCTGCCGTATGTGTCCCTATTACTGCACATGATACCCCAATACTGAGCCGCTGCTGCCATATGTGTCCCTATTACTACACCTGATACCCCAATGCTGCTGTATGTGTCCCTATTACTGCACCTGATACCCCAATACTGAGCCGCTGCTGCTGTATGTGTCCCTATTACTGCACCTGTTACCCCAATGCTGAGGCGCTGCTGCCGTATGTGTCCCTATTACTGCACCTGAAACCCCAATACTGAGCCGCTGCTGCCTATATGTCCCTATTACTGCACCTGATACCCCAATGCTGAGCCGTTGCTGCTGTATGTGTCCCTATTACTGCACCTGATACCCCAAGACTGAGCCACTGCTGCCGCATGTGTCCCTATTACTGCACTTGATACCCCAGTGCTGAGCCACTGCTGTCGCATGTGTCCCTATTACTGCACCTTATACCCCAATGCTGAGCCGCTGCTGTCGCATGTGTCCCTATTACTGCACCTGATACCCCCTATACACACACGGCTCTGCTCCGTACACCTTGTACTCACGTAGCTCTGCTCCGTACATGCTGTACACACGCGGCTCTGCTCCGTACAGGCTGTACACACCTGGCTCTGCTCCGTACACTTTGTACACACGCAGCTCCGCTCCGTCCACCTTGTACACGCTGCTCTGCTCCGTGCACCTTGTACACACGTGGCTCTGCTCCATACACCCCGTACACACGTGGCTCTGCTCCGTACACCCCGTACACATGGCTCCACTCTGTACACCTTGTACACACATGGTTCCACTCCGTGTACCTTGTAAAACATGCAGCTCTGCTCCGTGCACCCCGTACACACGCGGTTCCGCTCCGTACACCCCATACACACACGGCTCCGCTCCGTACACCTTGTACACAAACGGCTCCGCTCCGTACACCTTGTACACAAACAGCTCCGCTGTGTACACCTTGTACACAAACGGCTCCACTCACACCATACACACACGGCTCCGCTCCTTCGTACACCTCATACATGCATATCTCTGCTCCGTACACCTTCTACACACACGGCTACGCTCTGTACACCTCATACACACACAGCTCTGCTTCATCCACCCTGTAAAACCCTCCGGACCCCACACAGAAACTTCACCTCATCCAGCCAGCACCATGAGAACCAGCACAGCAGTGTCCTGCAGCCACTGAAGTCCCTGATCATGTGACCCCTGACTCCGCCCCTCCTGTGACCTCATCACAGGTCCTCTGCGCACAGAATAGCCCAGGACGACATTGCTGGCTGAGAGGTTGGGGGTCCACTGCTGGCATCGGGGCCCCCCACCGCCTTCTCTGGGGCCCATAGCAGCCGGGCAGCAGAGTAGGCAGATCAATTCTTCCTGCTCTGCCGCAGAGTAGTAGTGTAGTGTAGCTGCGGTGGGCCCCCTCAGAGCGCGAGGCCCGGGGCCACCGCCCCCACGGTAGCTACACTACTGCATGGACCGCACATCCAAATATTACACATTGATTTATTGCAGCTATCAAAATTTAAAGAACTGAGTATGAGTTTCTTAGTTAAAATTTTGATCAGCATGTATAAAGCTCCGTGCCAAGTCACGTGGTGGTTGTTGCCATATTGTGGTACTTATCAGGTTATGGTCCCTCGGAGAGTTTCTCCCTTACATGGCAATGGGTTTATACATTCTGATCACAATGTTACTTAAAGCGAGCCTGTCAGCAGGATTTTGCTAAGTAAACTACAGGAATTGTCATGTTGCCACTGTTATACTGATTAAAATGATGTCTGGGGTGAAGAAATCCGTCTTGTGGTTCTTGTGTAATCAGTGTTAGAAGTTTTCAGTTAATGATATGCTTGTGCTCCAGGGCAGGACTGTAGGCAGAGTCTTATCTTCTCTAATATCTTCTCTAAGCCAGAGAGATCAAGGAAAAACCTACCCACAGGCCGCCCCAAAGCACAAACAGCCAGTCTCGCTCTGTCTCTATGATGAGGAACATGTTTGTGCTTTGGGGTGGCCTGTGGGCAGGTCTTTCCTTGGTTTCTCTGGCTTAAAGAAGGAAGATAAGACTTCTGCCTACAGTCCCGCCCCGGAGCACGGGCATATCATTAACTGAAAACTTCTAACACTTATTACACAAGAACCACAAGATGTATTTCTTCACCCCAGGTATCATTTTAATCAGTATAACAACATCAACCTGACAATAACTGTAGTTTGGTTAGCAAAATCCTGCTAACAGGTTCGCTTTAAGAACCTTATTTATTTTGCTAAATTGCAATAGATCATTGTATAATAATTTGATGTGCGATCTGTATCTTTTTCTCTACTGTTATATTATAACTGTCGTAATTGTTTCACTGACTAGTTGTGATTTTTCACACCTTTAAAAAATGCTTACAAAAATCTCATGGAAAAAGAAAACACAGGGCAAAATCCAAGTTAATTATGAAATATTTTGTTTAAAGGATTGCCTCCATGAAACCAATCAGTTTTTAAACACCAGCTCATCAGGACAGTGTAGCATTTCATCAGGCCGGTGAAATGAATGGGGGCCAGGTAATGTATGGAGTGTTTTGGCCCACCAGAGCAGGAGCCATTCTTATCTCTTTGGGGCATTACAGGAAAGTCTAATAATTAGCTCTAGAATTATAAATGATTTTGCCTTTCTGAGATTTGTTTTGTAGCTTATTTCGAACGTTAGCCAAGTTATTTGTAAAGTGACAAAGGTTGGCTGTGTTGCTTTGTGACACGGTATTTACTGTAATGAGGATGGGATATTTCCTTTTACTGTAATTACTTGGTGATGTCCTTGGCCCCATAAACTCTCTGCTTGTATACAGATGTATGACTTAAAGGGATATTCCCATCTCCAAGATCCTATACCAATATGTAGTAGGTGTTAAAAAAAAATATTAGCATATGCCTCCAATTAAAAATGTAGAATAGTTTTTCTGATTCGCTATGTCTTTTTCATCATGTGCAGGCATTGCAGGACTTTATGTATCCATAGTTACCACCACTGATATAGTGACAGTTAGCTAGTTGCTAGTGGTCGTAACTAGAGTTGAGCGACTTTGGTCGGATCGGGTTTCGTGAAACCCGAATGAAACAAAATAAGTTTCAGATGAAACTCGTCCGACTAGAGCAAAACAAAGTCGGAGTTTCGTCCGAAACCCGACCCCAATGCAAGTCAATGGGAAATAAAAGTCGGACGAAACTCCGACTTTTTTTGGTCTAGTCGGACGAGTTTCATCTGAAACTTATTTTGTTTCATTCGGGTTTCACGAAACCCGATCCGACCAAAGTCGCTCAACTCTAGTCGTAACAATGGATACCTAAGGTCCTGCAATGCCTGCACATGAGGAATGAGACACAGCAAATCAGAAAAACTATACTACATTTCTAATTGGAGATATTTGCTAATATTATTATTGTTACACCTACTACATAACCACTAACTTTTTATTGTTTAAATGTCTGTGCATGCATGTAGTGTAGTGTGAGTGTATTAATGTACTCACCTACCACCACTCTCTCCAGTGTTCAGCGCCACTCTACTCCGCTTCTCAATGAATTGAGCATCTCTGGAGAGACCTGGAAATGGCTGTCCACCAACGTTTACCATCCAACCTGACGGAACTGGAGAGGATCTGCAAGGAAGAATGGCAGAGGATCCCCAAATCCAGGTGTCAAAAACTTGTTGCATCATTCCCAAAAAGACTCATGGCTGTACTAGCTGTTTATTTCTATAGAGCACTCGTGTTAAATACAAAAGAGCAAATGATACACAATAATTTAAAAACAAAAAACAATGGAGGGAAAAACAGAAAAACCTAAAGCTTTCTGTGCCACTGGTATTGGAATCCTTTACATTAAATTAGTATGGAAACACATTTTGACTCACCTGTGATAAATCGCAAATGAGAATCACCTGTGATTAATTACCAGTGACCAAGTGACATGAATTAGTCAATGAATGATGACTTTAGTGTTTTAAAAAGCCACATGACAGGCCCTGTTCCTTTGTCACAATAGTTAAGACAAAGGAGTTGTCTGAGGACATCAGAACGGCTATTATTAGCAAACACAAGACTTCCAAAGGGGCTATCTCCAAAGACATTGGAATCCTAGTTTGAGCAGGGCACAATGTTATTAAGAAGTTTTCCAAGCATGGTACTGTCAATATCCTCCATGGGTGTATAGGAAAGAGGAAAATTGACAAGAGATGTCTTCGAAGGTTGATGCAAATGGTGGAAAAAACACCACGTCAAACATCCAAAGGCCTGAAGGCCAACCTGGAACAGTCTTGAGTCATGGTTTCAACAAGTATCATATGCCGCACACTAAACCAAGCAGAGCTTTATGGGTGAAGGCCAAGGAAGACCATTGCTAAACAAAAGACATAAAAAGGAATGGCTGATCTTTGCCAAAGAGTACCTTTACAAACCACATTCCTTCCAGTAAGATGCTCTGTGGACAGATGAAACAAAAATAGATCTCTCTGACAATGAGAAGCAACAGTTTGTTTACAGTCAGTGAAATGACGCTTATAAGGGAAAGAACACCCTACCACCAGTTAACCATGGTGGAGGATCTATAATGCTGTGGGGTTGCTTCTCTGTGTCTGGTACTGGAGGCCTTGACCCTATCACAGGAATCATTAAATCATAGAATTATCAAGAGATTTTAGAGTGAAATGTTCTACCCAGTGCAAGAAAAACTTGATTTGAGTCGAAGGTCATGGGTCCTCCATGAAGACAAACACCCAAAGCACACATCCAAAAGTACACAGGAATGGTTGAAAAAGAAAAAATGGACTTTTAAAATGGCCACCAATGAGTCCTGACCTCAATCCCATTGAAAATGTTTGGGGTGAGCTGAAATCTGCCATTGGGGAAAAGAATTTCGGCAAACATTCAAGAGCTTTAACAAACTGTAAAGGAAGAATGGGAGAAAATACCAGCTGAGAAGTGCAAGAAGCTTATAGAGATGTTTGGAATCTGTCATCAATGCCAACGGGGTGTGCAACCAAGTATTAATTAGGGGAACCTTTATTGCTGCACATGCGGTTTATTCTGTTTCTTTGAAATTGCAACATGTAAGCTGAAAAACAATGTTTTATTGTTGTATTACTTTGGATCACTAATTAAAAAGTCCTGAGACTATAACTATGGTGTATTTCCATTTATCTCTGAAGATATTGTACAGTCTGTGAAATAAATGAAGGGGTGCAAATAATGGTGAGCAGCGCCGTGTATGTATGTATATCATACCATTCAGCCTTACCTCCAGCCGCGACCACAGGCTCGGGCATTTCTTGACCGATAAATGTTTTTTATCCACAGACTCCCAGAGACCCCACACCGAGAGCCCCAAAAATCGCCAGGCAATTACTATAATTCCAAAACTAACAGGAGGTTCCCATCTCCAGATGTACAATCCCCACCACTATTTTTTCACCATCTCCATTAACCCCCTCCCCCTCGCCTGCCGAAATGACACCAAAAACATGACCCATAATCCAATTAAAATCCACTTATGGACCTTTAGGCTCTGCCGGCTACAATTTTCTGGATGGAATTGTTTTTGTTGCCTGCACTACATAAACACATGTATACGGCCGACTGAAATAGTTATATTCTATGAGCATAGAAACCACTAATGAGAAAAATCTCTAAATTCTACATACGAGAGGTCCTGTAGATCTAAGGCCTATAATGATCATGCCCATTTGTTAGATGCAATAAAATCCCTGCAGCACATACGGTAAATGGCTAAAAAGAACAATATAAAACATTTTATTGTAATTTCCATCTTATTCCAGTGGTTTTGGAGAGAAAAACAAATAATAGTATCTGAAAAGCGCGGCGCAAGTGAGGCATTTTAGTGTTCCTGGCACCACAGAGCTGTGTACTGTATTCGGCCTGGATCAGTCGGGGGAAACTTTCTGCATCCAGTTGGCTGATGTGGGAAATACGACTGTACATGTTGGTTTTCGGCAAGTTTCCATAAAGGCTGTACATTCTGCTCCTTCAGACTGTGCTCATAAAAGGATCATTATATGTATTCCTTGTTTTGGCAATAACAGAGCGCAAATAGGACAAGAACAAAAATTAGAAAAAGGAATCATAGTGCCAACTGCACACTCAGATTCCTATATAGCAAAAATAAAAGGGGGAAAATGGATGGTATGATTTGTACACAGTAATGTGTAAAATTCCTCCTTATAATACACTCCGAGCAAATATTAATGCAGTCTGTGTTTTATGTACCTTTGTAACCTGTAAAACTTAAACTAGTATATAAAAGAACAGGGCAGATTTATCAAAACTGTCTCAAAAGAACTACTAGCTTTGTTGCTCGTAGCAGCCAATCACAACTCCGCTTTCATTTTACCAGAGCTATTTCAAAACTGAAAGCTGAGCTCAGGGCAGAGGCGTAGCTAGGGTTTTGGTTCGGGGGGGGAAACTTCTGAGTGGGCCCCTAACCAGAGAACCTCAGAAGATGACCGCGCTGTTGCCAAAAATAATCATATATATATTTTGGTGTAGTAACCACTGAGTCCGCTAGGGGGCGCTGTGTGGATGTCCCAGGAGAAAGGATGAATGGCAGAATACTGAATGGCCGTTATGTATCTCAAAGTGTGTGGCTTTGGGATGGAGACTTATGTGTTGATCAGCAGTGATACTGCTGAGGTGTTGTTTCAATGTGTAAGGGAGAAGTCTCCAGGTAACTAGATGGGCGGACCTGGTTACCTACAAACCCACCCAGGGGGTGTGTTTAAAGCACTATTGTAAAGAGTGTAAAGGCTTGAAGGACCTGTGATGAGGTCAGAGTCATGTGACCCGGTGGGCGTGGCTACCGACCATATAATGTGGCCAGGGTAGGTCACATGGGGGTGAAGGCTGGGACCTGGTTGGTCCAGTGTGGAAGGTCCCGCTGAGATGGGGCTTCCTGCCTGACAGCACGTGTGGACGCTGTGTTTAATGGCTGCAGGTGCCTGAGAGTTCCCTGGAGGGAATGAATGTCTGCATTATGGAGAAGCAGCCATGAGAGAACCCTGACGGGGTTGACACTGTGGGGCTGAAAAGCCTGCGTATTGGACATTGCAAGCTCTGTCATGGACGCTATGCCGTTTATATATTGCTGGTCATGGTTTATGATGTTTAATAAACCGCATGGACCGTTCTGAGTTTATGGAAAACCTGTGCCAGACCTGATTTTGTGGCTGCCAAGCGAGTGATGCCCTACTTAAATGACAGCGCTACCTCACATTATATATTCCATTATTGCGGCGTCAGCGCGACCCCCAGTGCGTGCCACAATAATGGAAGAGAGAGCATCACATGACGCTCCCTCTCCCATCATTACCCTCTTCCTCTGACACACAGCTGGTGCGCGATGACGTCACTTCATCGTGTTCCTGCTGTGTGCCGGTCTGACTGCAGCGCAGCTCCTGACATCAGAGCAGAGCCGCCGCCGCCGAAATCAGCTTGGGAGTGAGGAGGAGAGGTGAGTAGTTTTTTTTTAAATTTATATAGTGAGTCCTGGTTGCATGATTATGATACCCCATATGGGGGGGCGGCAGCATGATGCCAATATGAGGGGGCAGCATGATATACCCCTATGAGGAGGGGTCAGCATGATACCCCGTATGATGGGGGCAGCATGATACCGCGTATGAGGGGGGTAGTATGATACCCCGTATGAGGAGGGGGCAGCATGATACCCCGTATGAGGAGGGGGCAGCATGATACCCCTTATGAGGGGGCAGCATGATACCCCGTATGATGGGGGGCATCATGATACCCTGTATGAGGGGGGTAGTGGGGGGGTAGTATGATACCCCGCATGAGGGGGGGCAGCATGATACCCCATATAAGGGAGGGCAGCATGATACCCCATGAGGGGGGCTGCATTATATTCTGAAGGGGCTACATTATTTTCTTTGGGGGGGCTGTATTATACCATATGAAGGGGGCTACATTTTAGAGAAAGAAAGAACAGAGAGAGAGAGAAAGAACAGAGAGAAAGAAAGAGAGGAAAGAAAGAATAGAGAGAGAAAGGAAGAACAGAGAGAGAAAGAAATAACAGAAAGAGAGAAAGAAAAAACAGAGAGATAAAGAAAAAACAGAGAGATAAAGAAAGAAAGATTAGAGAGAAAGAAAGAACAGAGCGAAAGAAAGAACAGAGAGAGAAAGGAAGAGGGGAAAGAAAGAAAGAAAGAACAGAGAGAGAAAAAAAGATTAGAGAGAGGAAGAAAGAACAGAGAGGGAAAGAAAGAAACAGAGAGAGAAAGAAAGATTCTATAAAGATACTATAGCAGCCCGGATCCCATTGTAGTGCCCACCTGAGCCTCTAGGTGCAGGACATATCATGATCCGCTCACATGGCCGACATCCCCGAGTCCAAGGCGATCCCGCTGTCTACTCTGTCGGAGGAGACGGTGATGGATCTGAAGCATTCCCTGAAGTGCCTCCAGGGTTCCGTCACAATCTCCTCCTGACATTACCTCATTTCTGGTCAACTTCCAGCACGTCACTTCCTGTGGAACGTCACATGCGAATTTTAAAGTGCTCCTCGGGGTTCTGCCGTGTACTCCTGTGTCTGCGGGAAAAGTAAGCTCCCGACCGAGGCAGACTCTCTCTCAAAATCGAGACGGTTGGGAGGTATGAATGCTCCCCACCATACACCTTGTAAACGCATAGCTCCGCACACCTCATACACACACGGTTCCGCTTTCTATGCCTCGTACACACACGGCTCCGCTCCGTACACCTCGCACACACATGGCTCCACTCAGTACACACATGGCTTTACTCCCGTACACATGCGGCTCTGCTCCGTACACCTTGTACACACGCGGCCACACTCTGTACATTTTGTACACACATAGCTCCACTCCGTAAACCTTGTACGTACGCGGCTTTGCTCCATACACCTCGTACAAATGTAGTTCCACTCCACACACCTCGTACACATGCGGCTCCGCTCCGTACACTTCGTACACACGCGGCTCCGCTCCATACACCTCGTACACGTGTTGCTCCGTACACCTCGTATACACGCGGCTCCGCTCCGTACACCTTGTACACACGCAGCTCTGCTCCGTACACCTCGTACACACGCGGCTCCACTCCGTACACCTCGTACACACGCGGCTCCACTCCATACACCTCGTACACACACACCTGCGCTCCGTACACCTCGTACACACAGCTCTGCTACATCCACCCTGTAAACCCCTCCTGACCCCACACATAAACTTCCCCTCATCCAGCACCATGACAACCAGCACAACCAAGTTCTGCATACCCTGAGGCCCCTGATCGTGTGACCTCGACTCCTCCCCTCCTGTGACCTCATCACTGGTCCTGTGGCAGAGAAGAGAACATAGCGGCAGAGCAGGGAGATGATCGATTCTCCCCTGCTCTGCCGTAGATACAGTTACAGTAGCGTAAATCCGCCCCCTCTGCCCCCCCGGTAGCTCCGCTACTACTGAGCTGTGATTGGTTGTTATGCTAATAAAGTGTTTTGTTTAGTTTTACTCACAATTTTGATCAATGTGGCCTATTGTGGTTGTCCAGATTCAAGAAAGTTTAGAAAGATGCAGCAACTCCTTATGCTGAGCTGCAGTTATATTATACATAAGCCGTGCTGTTTGTTCTTTACAGAGTAGAGCCCCCCTCTAAACCATCACTTTAAAGGGGTTGTCCGGCCTTAGGGTACAAGTCTGTTGTCACACTACGTAACTGTGGACTTGTGAATCCTCACATCATGCACACTGTGAGGGTTCTCCAGCACCTGCAGCCACGGGAGTGTGACCGCAAGTGTGTGATTTGCATGTATGCTGTGACATGCCAACTAGAGGTGCGCAACCTCTCTCAATACATGTGTATTGAGTAAGGCCGGAAACAGTCTAGTCGGAATGTGGCTGGGTATATGCAAGTCGCATAATTGTAGTCACATGACCGCCTGATACCGGAGAATCCTCGCTGCGCACAGTGGGATATGAGGATTCACAAATCTGCACACAGAGTGACTACAAACTTGTAGCCTAAAGCCAGTTAACCCCTCTAAGCATAAAACCACACAAGGCAGCCATATAATATGTGGCCGCATAGAGTCTGCCGGAGTGAAATAGACTATTTGCAGAAACATTCTGCTCTGTATACCGAACTAGGAAGGAACATTCAATATACTGTAAGGGCACAGACTGACAACCATATAACCAGACTGAGATCAGACCACAATGCACAAACTCACGGTTCATCTCCAGACCTGAACGTGACAGCTTCATAGAAATATATGCAGCTGGCACATACATGTCAGGAGACCCATGTCCGGAGAGCCATGTCGGGAGAGCCATGCTTTGCGGTCCGATCTCAGTCTGATTTATACGGTTGTCTGACTGCACCCTAATGGTCAGTCACCAATGATCTCCATAGTGCAAAAATTAATCCATAATGATCCTGCACATCTTCTTGATAATAAAAATATTTTACTTTATTCAAATCCTCTAAAAAGCATTGTTGGAAATCAAGACAGAAAGGGGTATCTAGTCCCAAAATAGCTACCCCTTTCTGTCTTTATCTCCAGCAATGCTTTTTAGAGGATTTGAATAAAGTAAAAAATGTTATTATCAAGAAGATGTGCAGGATCATTATGGATTAAAGGGAACGTGTCACCCCCCCAGGGCGTTTTTAAGTAAAAGACCCACCTCCAGCAGCACTAAGGCTGCATTCTGTGAAGGTGGCTGTTTTGTTTCTGACCCCTAGTAACGCCGAAATATTGACTTAAATAGGTCCCCATACATGTATTGCGTCCCATAGGTATGTTGTGTCCCCCTGTATCAGCCGCCTCCCAGCCGTCCATCATGCCCCTGTTGTGTCTGGGCGCCGCCTCCCAGCCATACATCATGCCTCTGTCTTGCGTCTGGGCGCCGCCTCCCATCCGTCCATCATGCCCCTGTCTTTCGTCTGTGCGCCGCCTCCCAGCCATCGGTGGCTCTTTTACTTAAAAATGCCGTGGGGGGGTGACAGGTTCCCTTTAAGTTTCAATGTGGGCCTGAATGCTATTCCATGCACCTTTGTGGATATGATGAACTTTTTTTATTATATTTTGCAAAAATTAACAGTATTCACGACCTACACTTTTGAAAATATAATTATTATTCATTTTTATCGCACCATTTATTCCATAGCGCTTTACATGTGAAAAAGGGGCATACAAAGACAAGTGCAATAAACATGAGCAATACAAGGCACACACAAGTACAAAAGGAGAGAGGACAAAATATTGATTTTTCACTATTACTACTGAATTCCTGGCTGTGGCTGTACATTTCCTACTTTGCCGTCTCACTTTGCTATGTCCTAAACTGCTCACTCATGCACTTTCTATTTCCTGTCACCTGCAGATTTTAAAGATTTCTACTCCCATGATCAGGCTAAAATACTCTTGCATGTCTTCATCATATCCGTTGTAAAGTTAACCTTGGGGTATGAGAACACGAAGTCTTTTTCAGGATGATTCTGCCTGGAGCCTGGCTGAAAAAGTGCAGCAAAGAATGACCATCACGCTCATCAATGTCAAAACAGCCTTGCTGTGCACATGTTCTGCCTTTTGTTACTTCTTTTAAGCACTGCAGGGTTCTGAAGCTGTAGAGCAGGTAATAGAAATGTCATGCTCATTCTTCCTAGTGGTTAGTTATTGGTTGAATTCTGAAATTTGGTCGAATTGCACTCGGACCGAAAATACGGTCATCTGCCCCAGCCCTTACTCTCCGATCCACTGAATTTGAACAGTATCTTTGCTTGCAAATTGTTGTAAAGTCTAATTAATCGCTTTTGTTTTTTTGTTTTGTGTTTCTTTTACAGATTGCCTGCACTCTGCCAAAAAAGATATCCTTTGGAATGTGGGCTTGACATCATTTTGAAAATGAGTAAGTTTTGTTATCACAAAAATTGCAATATATATTTTACAATGTAATGGTGTATAGAGCAGTGGTATTTTGGCTCTCTACATGCCCCATTTTTGGGCTCAGCTCCCATTCACATTAATGAGACTTGCTAATAGCTAAACAGTGGGGAGGGGGAAATGCTACCGATTTGATATTGATGCAGTAGTTCCATTCTAAAAAAAGAAAAAAAAATGACGTTGTAAATTTAGTTAATTGTACTCATCTGAAGTACCCATAGTTCTACTCATCAACGCTCCCTAAAGCTGGCCATACACATTGAAGGGGTTATCCGGGACTATTATCTGGGAGGTTTTTTGTTTGTTTGTTTTTTTAGTATGGGACTAAGAACTAACAGGCAGGTAGTTACCAGTGAATCAGAAACATCGGCTGATGTTACATTGACAGATCAACGGCTTTTCTTCCGCTCTGCTATGTTGACAGACAGCGTGACTGCCGACATCATGCTGATTGACCAATTTTTTTTACTAACACATTGACTTGCATAGGTGAGATTGATCCAAGACTAAGATTAAAAAAGCATGTTTCCTTTTTATGTATTTATTTTTTTGTGAACAGTTTGGAGAAAAAACAGGACTTGTGAAAAGTCCTACACCACGGATAGAACATGTATGAGAAAAATCAGACGTGTGGTTTTGGCCTTATATTCCTTTTCCATTTTCTAGTAAAGTTTACTATACGTAGAGTAAATCTATGAAATTACATAACTACTTTGGCATGAGGAAATGGTCAAGAAGATGTAACACGAGGAAAGGGGCAAGAAGATGTAACAGGATTGCAAATTGTTGTTATTATTATGAAGCTTTTTATTAATAAATTGTATAATGATTAATTGTTTTTAGCCACTGAAGAATACCGGGACATCTCGGTGCCGGTCTGTGCTATTTTTGTCTTCCTTTTGGCTTACTACATGTATTTTTCGAGAATGGTTTACTTTTTAATTTCCTCACATATTGTTGGTATCATGTAAAGCTTGTTGTTTGCTTGATAAAGGAATTCCGAGGGTCTGTCTTGCATCTGTGCAGAATTTAGATTAATTCCTATGCAAAACTGTAATGGGGCTAGGCTGTTACTGCAACACCTTCTCTGCCCTGGCCAATATTTGGTTTGATTTCTGTGAAAATGTTAATGGTTAACTCAGCCTGGGCTACAGCAACACATATTTTACTGACACTCTTATCTACAGGTGGCGCTACAGAGTTCTTGTCCTCTTCCTCGCTGAAGAGGAAATTTGCATATTAAATATCAGTCATAACCAAATCAGTTCTCATACTTTGCACTGACAAGGCGCAATACCCCAAAACACTGTGTCTGCAACTTGAGATTTTGATTTGGCTTTTATACTAAGTCACATTTTAAGGCCCCTTAAAGGGTCAGTAGTGACTTGTAGGATTGCTGCTTCGAACAGGTGGCGCTATAGAGTTCATAGAATTATAGAATGTTAGAGTTGGAAGGGACCTCCAGGGTCCAACCCCCTGCTCAACGCAGGGTTCACTAAACCATCTCAGACAGATATCTGGCCATCCTCTATTTGAAGACTTCCATTGAAAGAGAACTCACCACCGCTCATGGCAGCTTGTTCCACTCATTGATCACCCTCGCTGTTAAAGGTTTTGCTAATATCTAATCTGTATCTTCTCCCTTTCAGTTTCATTCCATTGCTTCTCGTGTTTCCATGTGAAAATGAGAATAAGGTTGAATTCAAGTTCTCTTAATAATAATAATAATAATAATAATAATAATAATCTATTTTTATATAGCGCCAACATATGCCGCAGCGCTTTACAGTTTAACAGTTTCAAAACAAAAATCATAAGTAGCAACGTTAACAATACAATAATTAAAGCAAAATAAGATGACCCTGCTCATGAGAGATTACAATCTACAATAAGGTGGGGGAGATACAAAGTACAGGTGTGTATTTACAATGATGTATTTATAATGATGGTCCAGCCATCTTGAGGGAGTGAGGGATGGATGGAGATAGTGAATGGGCTACACATGCACACTTACACATAGAATGACTTTGATTAGTGAATGTGATAGGCCGCTCTGAGCAAATGCTTTTTGAGGGAGCGCCTAAAACTGTGCAAATTGTGGATAGTCCTAATTTCTTTGGGTAGAGCATTCCAGAGGATTGGCCCAGCTCGGGAGAAGTCTTGGAGTCAGGAGTGGGAGGTACGGATTAGTGCAGAGGTTAGTCAAAAGTCGTTTGCAGAGCCCAGCGGTCGGTTAGGCCGATAGACAGAAATGAGGGAGGATATGTAGGGGGGTGCTGCACTGTGGAGAGCTTTGTGGGTGAGAACAAGAACTTTGAATTGGATTCTATAATGAATGGGCAGCCAGTGTAACGATTGGCGAAGAGCGGACGCGTCTGAGTACCGATTAGCCAGATGGATGACCCTGGCTGCTGCATTAAGTATGGCCTGGAGAGGGGAAAGTTGAGTAACGGGGAGGCCAATTAATAGAGGGTTGAAAATAAACACATGGGCCATGCACACAGTGAACAAGTCTGTAGGACAGTGTTCACACCACCAAAAGACTGAAACAGGGACTGCTCTGATATGGGTATACCTTGAAGTTTGGTAGAGCGGCTTAGTATACATTTTTTGCAAAAAATGTAACAACCAAATACCCTGTTTTGTTATCATCTTTTTACTAGCACTTGCTGTATACTGTTACTTTTGTTATACTGTGTTTTTCTGTTTCAGTCTTTTGGTGGTGTGAACACTGTCCTACAGACTTGTTCACTGTGTGCATGGCCCACATGTTTATATTCAATTGGTTTCTTGTTTTTGCAAGATTAGGGAGGTTTCCACCCCTCCCTTGTGGGCCATGCACATATAAGCCGTCTTCCACAGCGGGTCCACATCGGACATTACCTTTCTGAATTCTGCTCATGTAGGTACTATACACATGATCAGGTTTTTAAATACATCAGTCGGTTAGGGACTGCTATGATATGGGTATACCTTGACATTTGATAGAGCGGCTTAGTATACATTTATTGCAAAAAACGTATCAACCAAATACCCTGTTTTGTTATCATCTTTTTACTAGCACTTGCTTGTAGACTTAATAGCTGTCTACAAATATCTAAAGGGCTGTCACATTGTAGAAGGATCATCTTTATTCTCATTTGCACAAGGAAAGACTAGAAGCAATGGGATGAAACTGAATGGGAGGAGACACAGATTAGATATTAGAAAAAACTTTTTGACAGTTAGAGTGATCAATGAGTGGAACAGGCTGCCATGAGAAGTGGTGAGTTCTCCTTCAATGGAAGTCTTCAAACAGAGGCTGGACAGACATCTGACTGGGATGATTTAGCGAATCCTGCTTTGAGCAGGGGGTTGGACCAGATGGCCCAGGAGGTCCCTTCCAACTCTACGATTCTATGATTCTATGTTTACTGTTGCTTTTTTACAACAGAGTATTTTTATACGCTTTGATATACTGTGTTTTTTTTTCAATTAATCGAGGGTTGCAATAGTCCAGGCGAGAGTGGATCAATGTGACAGTGATGGTTTTTGTTTCCATGGTGAGAAAAGGGCGGAGATTTTCTTTAGGTGTAAGCGGCAAGAGCGGGCAAGAGATTGTATATGGGATGTGAAGGAGAGATTGATGTCAAACATAACACCCAGATAGCACGCCTACTGCCGGGGTGTTATGGTGCCACCCATGGAGAGGGAAATGTCAGATTTAGGGAGGTTAGTAGACGGCGGGAGCAGAAGAAGTTGAAGAAGTTCAGTTTTTGAGAGGTTAAGTTTCAGACAGAGAGTGGACATGATGTTGGAGACTGCGGACAGACAGTCATTGGCATTCTGTAGTACCGTGGGAGTAAGGTCGGGGGAAGACGTGTATAGTTGTGTGTCATCAGCATAAAGATGGTACTGAAAGCCAAATCTGCTGATGGTCTGTCCAATTAGGGCCATGTAGAGAGAGAAGAGAAGGGGGCCAAGGACTGAGCCCTGAGGTACTCTGACAGCGAGAGGAAGAGGAGATGACGTGGAGCCACCGAACAAAACACTGAAGGAGAGGTCAGAAAGATAGGAAGAGAACCAGGAGAGAGCGGTGGAGCCTAGAGAGTAGGAGACAGTGGTCAACAGTGTCAAAAGCTGCAGAAAGGTCAAGAAGAATGAGCAGAGAGTGGTCACCATTACATTTTGCTGTCAGTAGGTCATTGGTAACTTTGATGAGTGCAGTTTCAGTCGAATGTAGAGGGCGGAAGCCAGACTTTGAAGGGTCTAGGAGGGAATGAGTGGAGAGGTAACAGGTATGGCGGGAGTAGACTAGGCGCTCCTGTAGTTGTGTGTGCAGGATGGGTCGAGAGCGGGTTTCGTTAGTAATGGAGTAATGATAGAGTGTTTGAAGGAGGATGGGAAAATGCCCGAGGAGAGGGAGAGATTAAAGATTGTAGTTAGGTGAGTTGTGACGACTGGAGAGAGAGACTGGAGGAGATGTGAGGGAATGGGGTCAGTAGTGCATGTAGTCGGACGAGAAGAAGAGAGGAGTCTGGAGACTTCTTCTGTAATGGGATCAAATGTGGAAAGTGAGCAATGGGAAATGCAGGGAGGGATGGGAGTCATAGCACTTGGTGGTTGGGAGCAGATTTCCTGACAGATATTATCTATTTTCTCTATAAAGGGGAGGCCAGGTCATCCTCACAAATGTCTGTGATAGGGGCTTGTGCTTTTGGCCTGAGGAGGGAGTGAAAGGTGTCAAAAAGTTTCTTAGGGTTGTTGGCTAGTGAGGAGATCAGGGTGGTGAAGTAGGTCTGTTTGGAGAGGTGAAGGGCCTAATTATAGGTTCTTAACATATATTTGAAGTGGATGAAGTCTTCTGGTGTGCAGGTTTTTCTCCATCGGCATTCAGCACTCCTAGAGCATCGCTGGAGAAGTCGAGTTTGCGATGTGAGCCAGGGCTGTTTTACTCTGTTTTTGGAGGTTCTGAGGGTGAGGGTTCTACTTGATTAAGGGTGCTTCTAAGAGTGTTGTTGTAGTGATGAACAGCCAGATCTGGACAGGAATAAGAGGAGATTGGGGACAGGGAAGATTGTAGGGAGTCTGAACGTGTCTGAGGGTTGATGGCTTGTAGATTTCTGAATGTGTGATAGGTAGGGGTGGGCGAGGATTTGTGTGTGTGAAGGACAGAATGTTGTGGTCAGAGAGGGGAAGTGGTGAGTTATTTAGGTAGGAGATTGAGCAGAGCTGGACAAAGACCAGGTCAAGGGTGTTACCGTCTTTGTGTGTCTCAGAGGTTGAGAGCTGTGAGAGGCCAAGAGAAGTGGTTAGTGATAGAAGCTGGGATGCAGATGTGGAAGTGGGGCCGTTAATGGGGATGTTGAAGTCTCTCAGGATAAGGGTTGGTAGTTCTGAGGACATGAAGTGCGGCAGCCAGGCTGAGAAGTGGTCAAGGAAGTGGGTGGGTGAGCCTGGGGACCGGTATATGACCGCTACTCAGAGGAGGAGGGACGGAAGAGCCTGATATTGTGGACCTCAAAAGAAGGGAATGAGAGTGATGGAACTGGTGGGATGACCTGGAAAGTGCATTGTGGGGACAGGAGTATGCCAACTCCCCCACCAGGTCTGTTTGTGGGTCTCGGGGAATGGGTGAATTGTAAGCCACCATGGCAAATGGCAGCAGGGGAGACAGTGTCAGAATCCTGAATCCAGGTTTCAGTGAGGGCCAACAGATTCAGAGAATTGTTCAGAAAGTAATTGTCCAGGAAAGGAAGTTTGTTACGTACAGACCATGGATTCCAGAGGGCACAATAAAATGAAGGAGATGCAGGAGTGCAAGTAATATTAATAAGATTATTATGGTTTTGATATGGGGTAGGGTAGGGGTTGGGGGATGGTGGACCAGGGTTGGGGGAGATGTCCACTGAAATCAGTCCGAGTAGGAACACAAAGAGCAAGTAGTTCTTTGAAACGTAAGAAGTTTTTTTGTGAATTTTTTTCTCTTCCTCTTTGGAGACAATTTACATATTAAAACTCCTTTTTCTACAAGAGACAATATTAGAGTTATAACAATTGCAGTGGTTCATAAGTCACAGAAAAGATGAGTGTATCCCATTCAATGTTGTTTATGTGTCCTTAAAGTCTGCCTTTTTAAGTTTTCCTGCTCTAACTTTACTCATCTTCATCTTGTTCTGATGATCCGTAAGTAGAGCTATCGCATGCATTACAGTACTTTGCTCTGCCCTCAGCAGGGCAGAGCGCAGTACATCTGCGCAGGAGCGAGATTGGTGGCACTGTGTAGATGACATAGGTCTCTTCATCCACATGGAGCAGTGTATGAGAACGGGGATTGCTGGGATAGAGAAAGCTCCAAGCAAGATCAAGAGGTCACAAAAGACCCCACAACAACATCAAAAGAACTGCAGGCCTCACTTGCCTCGGTTAAGGTCAGTGTTCATGACTCCACCATAAGGAGACAGGGCAAAATCGCCTGCATGGCAAAGTTGCAAGATGAAAGCTACTGCTGAACAATAAGAGCATAAATGCTCGTCTTTAGTTTTGCCAGAAAAAATCTTGATGATCCCCAAGACTTTTGGGAGAATATTCTGTGGACTGACGAGACAAAAGTTGAACATTTTGGAAGGTGTATGTCACATTACATCTGACGTAGAAGTAACACAGCAATACAGAAAAAGAACATCATACCAAAAATAAAATATGGTGGTGGTGTGATGGTCTTGGGTGGTTTTGCTGCCTCAAGACGTGGAAGACTTGCTGAGGTAAATGGAAACATGAATTCTGCTGTCTACCAAAAAATCCTGAAGGAGAATGTCCAGCCATCTGTTCGTGACCTCCTGCTGAAGCGCACTTAGGTGCAGCAGGACAATTATATATAATACACCAGCAAGTCCACCTCTGAATGACTTAAGAAAAACAAAATTAAGACTTTGGAGTGGCCTAGTCAAAGTCCTGAGCTTAATGCGATTAATATGCTGTGGTATGACCTTAAAAAGGAGGTTCATGGTCGGAAATCCCCCAATGTTGCTAAATTACAACAATTCTGCAAAGATGAGTGGGACAAAATTCCTCCAGAGCGTTGTAAAAGATTAATTGTCAGTTATCGCAAATGCTTGATTGCAGTTAGTGCTGCTAAGGGTGCCCCAACTAGTTATTAGGTTAGGAGCAATCACTTATTCACACAGGGCCCTGTAGGTTTGGATTTCTTTTTTCCTTTATAATAAAGACCTTCATTTAAAAACTGCATTTTGTGTTTACTTGTGTTATCTTTGTGTAATATTTACATTTTTTTCGTGATCTGAAACAATTAAGTGTGACAAACATGCAAAAGAATAGGAAATCAGGAAGGGGGCAAATACTTTTTAACACAACTGTATTTGTGGTAAATGATTTCTCATAGGACAACCTATATCAGTTTGCTGTCTGGGAATGAGTGTAAGAGCTTTCCCTTTCACTAACAGCAAACAAGTCTTCAAAATGAAGAACAAAATATATTAGACATTTTCAGAACTTTTCATTTATGCAGGGATTACAGTTTATTTACGGTGCATAAGCCTGGACAGTTCCTTAAAGTGGAATGTGATCTGCAGAATGTTACGTTATTTCTAAAGTCATCATCAATCTTGATAAGAGGCGGTTTCGTAAAGTGGATAGTTCTTCGTGTTCCTGGATAAATGGAAACAGCCAAAGGGTAATTGTCTTGAAGTAGATCTGGTTAGTATAATTCAGGAGGAGTTTGTGGTTTGTTATTCTGGAAAAAAAACAATTATAGTAGACCTCTTCTCAGTGTCCCTAAGGAAATTGATGATGTTCTCATTTCTGCTTATGCAGTAGTTATAGGACTAGCTCACTTAAAATATATTTTTTTCTATATGTTTATCTATACTGTAAATGTATACCAATAGTAAAGATATATATATCTTTGTACCGTGTTAGCCAGTAGATAGAAGAATATTTAGACTTGAGAGTCCTCAGTGGTTGATACCTTTTAATGGCTAACTGAAAATATGGTAACAAATTGCAAGCGTTCGAGACTACTCAGGTCTCTTCATCAGGCATTGACTAATACAACATCTGAAGAATCACATCTTTATACACAAGACAGCACAGAAATAACACAATAGATAAGACAAGTGATGTGAAGCAGAATTGTCATTATGAGAGAGGGTTAAACATAAATATTGGTGTGTACTTAATTATTTGTACTAAATGTCCAACTGGGGGTCTGTATGTGGGGGAGACCGGGCAAAAAGTGAGAACAAGGATGAATTCTCATCATCACACAATAAGAGAAAAAAGAATGGATCTACCTGAGGCAAAACATTTTTGTATCCCTGGTCATAACATGATGGACATTAAGTTACTTGTATTAAAAGGTAACTTCAAGTCTCAGAGAGAGAGAAGAATCTCGGAGTACAAATTTATGAAAACTTTCGACACACTCAGTGCAGGAATGAATATGTTGCATGGATTTATGTCTTTCTACATCAATTAAGGAATTTGCTCTTCAGACCTTCTGGGGTCATCACAACACAGAGCTAGACCCCATCAAAGGGCAATAAAACTTTCAGGCTCCTTCTCTATGAACTGCTCCAATATTTATGTTTAACCCTCTCCCATAATGACAATTCTGCTTCACATCACTTGTCTTATCTATTGTGTTATTTCTGTGCTGTCTTGTGTATAAATATGTGATTCTTCAGATGTTGTATTAGTCTATGCCTGATGAAGACACCTGAGTAGTCTCCAAAGCTTGCAATTTGTTACCATCTTTTCAGTTAGCCATTAAAAGTTAACCACTGAGGACTCTCAATTCTAAATATTCTTCTACCGATAGTAAAAGAAGACTTTTTCAGTAGTAATGTATAAGCAACACCAGTGGTCTCCAGTAGTTTTTAGAGATATATCATTGAATAGATTTGGTCCCAAGTCTAAAAGAAACACTTGGTAATGGTAACCTAAGTTATATCCTGTCCTTCATTTCTATATGTTGTTTTATGTATTTGACAGAAGATAATACAATTATTTGTTGTGCACAATATGTTGAGAATGCTAAATCTAGCTTTAGGGTTCACTCACACTGACGTAATAACATGGCCGAGTGCTATGTGATGTTTTATCTGATAGCACTCAGCCCAGTGTTATACTATGGAGCAGTGCAGATCGTCGATTACTTTCTCATGCCGATTCAACATGAGAAAACAATCACAGCATGCTGTGAGTGGATCCAATATTCATATTACGCTCACTCATACAAGAATATGGATGCGTGTGAAACAATGGACTGCACTTGAATTTCATCCAAGTGCAGTCTGATGTACATGCACAGAGACAATGGAGAAGATGGAGAAATTAAGTTCTCCATCTTCTCCATACCTTTGCTGCAATTCTCTCATATGAAAGAATCGGATCACACTAAGGTGACACTTGGCTCAAACTCTGACAGTGTTTGAGCCAAATGTCATTAGCATAATCCCTAACATAGTAACATAGTAACATAGTTTTGAAGGCTGAAGGAAGACCTTATGTCCATCTAGTTCAGCCTATTTTTAGTGCAGCTGTTCTGCATTGTTGATCCTGGGGAAGGCAAAAAACCCACAGAGTAGAAGCCAATTTTCTCCATAGGGAAAAAAAATTCATTCCCCTTAGCTGGGTCAACCATCTACCTATAATACTATGTTATTCATAACCTTCTAAACTGTTACTCACAAGAAAAGCATCCATTCCTTTCTTAAATTCATTCAATGAGTTGGCCATCACCACTTCCTCAGGAAGAGAATTCCAGAGCCTCACTGCTCTTACCGTGAAGAACCCTCTTCTATGCTGGTGCAGAAATTGTCTTTCCTCCAAACGAAGAGAATGCCCCCTTGTTCTTGTCACAGTCCTTGGTACAAACAGTTCATTGGAGAAATCTCTGTATTGCCCTCTGATATACTTGTACATATATATTAGGTCTCCCCTAAGTCTTCTCTTTTCTAGAGTAAATAGACCTAATTTTGGTAAACTTTCTGGGTATTGTAGTGAACCAACTCCATTTATCATTTTAGTAGCCCGCCTTTGAACCCTTTCAAGTTCAGTAATGTCTTTCTTGAGCACCGGCGTCCAAAATTGCACACAATCCTCCAAGTGTGGTCTGACGAGCGATTTGTACAGAGGGAGAATTATGTTTTCATCTCGTGTCCCCAGACCTCTTCTAATGCATCCCATGACCCTATTTGCTTTGGTGGCAGCTGCCTGACACTGGGCACTCCAATTTAGCTTCTTATTGACTAAGATGCCTAAGTCTTTTTCCATGTCTGATTTCCCCAGCAGTTTCCCATTTAGTAAGTAATTGTAGCATCTGTTTCTCCTTCCCATGTGCATAACCTTACACTTATCTGTGTTAAACCTCATTTGCCATTTTTCAGCCCAATTCTCCATTTTACTCAAATCTGTCTGTAGTTGCAAACTGTCCTCCTTTGTGTTAACTACCTTACATAGTTTTGTATCATCTGCAAATACTGATATTTTACTGTGTAAGCCATCCACTAGATCATTAATAAATATATTAAATAGTAGGGGGCCCAATACAGAAACCTGTGGTACCCCACTAGTAACCCTGGCCCAATCTGAGTATGCCCCATTAATAACCACTCTTTGTTTTCTATCACTGAGCCAGCTACCTACCCATCTACACACATTTTCCCCTAGCCCGAGCTTTCTCATCTTACTTACCAATCTTTTATGTGGGACAGTGTCAAATGCTTTAGAGAAGTCGAGATAAATGACATCCAATGATTCTCCTTGGTCCATTTGAGAGCTTACATCCTCATAGAAGCTGATCAGGTTAGTTTGACAGGAGCGATCCTTCATAAATCCATGTTGATATGGAGTTAAACATTTATTAACATTGAGATATTCCATAATGGTATCCCTTAGAAACCCTTCAAAAATTTTACCCACAACAGATGTTAAGCTTACCGGCCTATAATTTCCAGGTTCCCTTTTACACCCCTTTTTGAATATTGGTACCACATTTGCTTGCCGCCAATCAAAAGGAACAGACCCTGTTTCTATAGAGTCTTTAAATATAAGGAATACAGGCCTGTCTATCACATTACTTAACTCCCTTAATACCCGAGGGTGAATGCCATCAGGGCCTGGTGATTTGTCAATTTTAATCTTACTAAGGCGGTTCTGCACTTCTTCCTGGGTTAGGCAGGTAATACTTAATGGGGAGCTAACATTATCACTCTGCATTTCCCCTGGCAAATCCTTTTCCTGTGTGAACACTGTTGAGAAAAAAGTATTTAAAACATTTGCTTTTCCCACATCGCGCTCTATGATTTCACCCTCATTGTGCTTTAAAGGGCCGACACCATCAATTTTAATCATTTTACTGTTTATATAATTAAAGAATAGTTTGGGGTTTGTTTTACTTTCCTTAGCAATGAGTCTCTCAGTTTCCACTTTTGCTAAATGTATTTGTTTTTTACACATTTTATTTTTTTCTCTATAACTTTTTAATGCTTCTTCATTGACTTCTTGTTTTAGCTTCTTAAATGCCTTGTTCTTGTTATTTATTGCCCTTTTTACATCCTTATTTAGTCACATTGGTGTTCTAATGTTCCTAGCCCTTTTATTTCTGTACGGTATGGCTAGCTCGCAGTGGGTGTGTAAAACTGATTTAAATATTTCCCATTTATTTTCTGTGCTCCTATTTTTGAGGACATTGTCCCAATCAATTCGGTGAAGGTCCTCTCTAAGCTGATCAAACTTTGCTTTCCTGAAATTCAGCGTTTTTGTAACCCCCTTCCAGGGCACCTTACTGAAGGACAAGTGGAATTGTATTATATTGTGGTCACTGTTCCCTAGGTGCCCATCGACTCGTACTTCTGTTATTCTATCTGGCCTGTTGCTTAAAATTAAGTCCAGAAGGGCTGTCCCTCTAGTTGGGCCCTGCACAAGTTGTGACAGATAATTATCCTTGGTCACTGACAGAAATTGGTTTCCTTTCTGAGATACGCAGATTTCAGTTTCCCAGTCTATGTCGGGGTAGTTGAAGTCCCCCATAATAATCACCTCATTGTGATTTGCTGCTTTGTCTATTTGTTTCAATAATACATTTTCAGTGGTTTCTGTTATATTTGGTGACTTATAACAAACCGCTATGAGGATTTTATTACTTTTCCCTCCTTGTATCTCCACCCATAGAGACTCCACCTCTTCATTTCCCTCTTGTATATCTTCTCTTAGTGTGGGCTTTAAAGTGGACTTTATATATAGAGACAGACTCCACCCCCTTTGCTTTTTTTACGATCCCTCCTAAACAAATCATATCCTTGCAAGTTAGCCGCCCAGTCATAGCTGTCGTCTAACCATGTCTCAGTTATTCCTACTATGTCGTATTTTTCCTCATACATTACCAACTCCAGATCTTCAATCTTACTGGTCAGGCTCCTTGCGTTGGTCAGCATGCAGGAAAGAAGTTTTGCTTCCTTTTTCTTAGCTTCCTTCTGAGTACCCTGTCTTGGGTCCTCTTTACCACATCTAGTATCCTTGATTAGTTTGTCCTTCTGCTGCATGTTCTTGTCTGCTGTTTTTCCTCCCATCCCCTCTTCTTCTAGTTTAAAGCCCTCCTGATGAGTGTGGCAAGTCTTCTGGCAAATGGGTGTTTCCCAGGTTTTTTGAGGATCACTACAGTTACCCTCGGGATCAATAAAGTTTATAGTATTGTATCCTATCATCTGCCCCATTCTCTCAGATGAGACTATATTCCAGTGTGAGTTAACCTGTAATCTGTATCGCACAATGTTCTTGTATTAAGTAGATTTAGTAACCCACACAAGGACCCCATGTAAGATGACCTCCCAAATCTCCCCTGACAGATGATGTTAGGAGAAAAATGGATTGCACCTCTTACATTAAAGGGAATCTGTCACCCCATTTTTGGACTATGAGCTGCCGTCACCGACATCAGGGACTTATCTACAGCATTCTGTAATGCTGTAGATAAGCCTCCGGTGTAACCTGAAAGAGAAGAAAAAGGAGTTAAATTATACTCACCGGGGGGTGTGGCGGTCCGGCGCCTCCCATCTTCATACGATGCCGTTCTCTTCTTCCCTTCCTGTCGTGGCTCCAGCGCAGGCGCACTTTTTTGCCCTGTTGAGGGCAGAGCAGAATACTGCAGTGCCCAGGTGCCGGACCTCTCCCGGCGCCTGCGCACTGCAGGACTCTGCTCTTCCCTCAACAGGGCAGAGTAGTGCCACGACAGGAAGGAAAGAAGAGGACGGCATCGTATGAAGATGGGAGGAGCCAGACCGCGACACCCATCGGACCGGACACCGGGGTGAGTATAATCTAACTCTTTTTTTCTTATCTTTCAGGTTACATCAGAGGCTTATCTACAGCATTACAGAATGCTGTAGATAAGCCCCTGATGTTGGTGCTGGCAGCTCATAGTCCAAAAAAAGGGTGACAGATTCCCTTTAACAACAAACCAACTGCTTCCCCAAGAGATCACCCACCTCTACAAATGTCTGCCAGTAACCAGCCACACATGCATGTGAATGAAGGAGCCAGGAGAAGTAAAGAACTGTGTAAAAGTTTTAGGCATGTGTTTAAAAATGTTGCAAAGTAAGAATGCTTTCAAAAATAGAAGTGTTAGTTTATTTTTATCACTTAACAAAATGCAAAGGAGATGAACAAAAGCGAAATCTAAATCAAATTGATGTTTGATCTGATCGCTCAACCTTTGAGACAGCGTCAACACTTACTTGTACGAAGTCATGGATTTTGTAGGATTATAGACAGATGTATGAGTAACCAATTATACCAAACAGGTGATAATGATCATCATTTTATAGGTTGAAACACAGTCATTAACTGAAAGAGAAACAATTGTGTAGGAGGCTTTACACTGGGTGAGGAACAGCCACTCTCTGAGGTTGTGCAAGGCCGTTTAATGTGACAGGTCATACGCCATGGCAAGACTGAGCATAGCAACAAGACACAAAGTAGTTAAATTGAATCAGCAAAGTCTCTCAGAAGCAAACATTTTTCAAGCAGACTTGGATTTCAAGATATACTGTTCAAACTCTTTTGCAGAAGCTCCAAGAAAACGCTGAAGTTCGTACCGTAAATATAGTAGTCGGTCAAGGAATCTTGGTGCAGCAGATGAAAAACACATTATACTTCCCTTAAAAATTGGAACATGTCCATCAGTACTTCAGGTCAGAACTATTGAAACAACTGTTGGATCCCAGCCAAACCCATATACTGATCGGAAACGTTTGTCAGAAGTGATCTTCATGGAAGAAATTGCTGCTGAAAAATCATACCTTCGACATGGAAACAAGACCAAAGGACAAACTGTGTCATGATTGACATGGTTAAGTCCAGCGGATGACACAACATACACCAACAACGAGATGGAATGGGGTGAGGAAGACCCTAAGCGTAGGGAACGAGAGATGGGTCACCTCCTGAACTCCAATCTGTGCCTGTCCCTAAACGCCCCTATTGCCCTAAGTGGGTCCTTCCCCCCGCTGCCGTCACGTGCCTAGTCCCTGATTGTCACCTCACTATTCCCTGGCTAGTGCACTGGTCGGCAAGGATGCTAACCTCACCACTGCAGATGGTATAAACACAGGGTGAGGGATAACAGCAAGGCAGACAGAAAAAGGGGAAATAGTAATTAACAATGTACCTGCTTTAAATCATCACACAGCAGAGGATAAGGCACCAGGACCACAAACTCCATGAAAACAGCAGCTTCACCACTGAAACCAGAGAGCGCTTTACTCCAGGCTGGTCATCATAGATTATCACCGACAGTCAGCTGATGGGTCATGTGACTTTTTAAAGGATGGTGAAAGTGGTCACTACCCACATCAGCTGACTAGCAAGAAAAAAGCTGCCAGCAAGGAAACTGACATTAGCCCTTGCTGGCCCAAAAGGGAAAAAACTACATTTAAATTATAACTGAACCAGAGCTGCCACAAATCCAAAAATGAATTGTGACACTAAGCATGAAAACATAATAACTGAGGTGAAAGAAAATGGCAGCAGGTGCATTGGACTAAAGAGTCAACATTGGAAATATTTGGCTGAAACATAAGGCAGTTTGTTTACCAAAGGGCTGGAGAGCGGTACAATAATTAGTGTATGTAGACAACAGTGAAGCATGGTGGAGGATCCCTGCAAGTTTGGGGCTGTATTTTAGCAAATTTAGTTGGGGATTTGGTCAAGATTAATGATGTCCTCAATCCTGAGAAATACAGACAGATACTTATCTATTATGCAATACCATCAGGGAGACATCTGATTGGTTCCAAATTTATTCTGCAGCAGAGCAACTACTGCAAACATACATTTAAAACAATTTAAGAATTTTCAGCGTGAAGAAGAACAAGGAGTCCTGGAAGTGATGATATGGCCCCCACAGGGCCCGAATCTCAACATCATAAAGTCTGTCTGGGATACATAAAGAGCCAGAAGGATTTGTACAAGCGACATCCACAGAACATCTGTGATTAGTTTTCTAAGATGTTTAGAACAATGTCCCTGACGAGCTCCTTCAAAAACTGAGAATTGATGCTTTTGAAGACAAAGGGTGGTAACATCAAATATTGGTTTGATTTATATTTCTCTTTTGGTCATTCACTTTGCATTTGGTTAATTGATAAGAATAAACCATTAACACTTTTATTTTTCTAAACATTTTTACTTTGCAGTATTTTTTCTCCCCACTTGCCTAAAACTTTAGTATAGTCCTATAGCTGCTCGACGGACCACTATCTAAGGTATGTGAGCACCTTAAATGAGTCTGTCAGCACAAAATGACTGATCAAACCAAACACAAATGCTTGGTGCACTCTTGGCATTGGCAAACCCTTTAGGGTAGCTTCCCACTTACCGCTACTAATTTTCCATCTTTCTCCACCTTCATCTAGCTCCTGTAAAGCCAGAGCTGTCAATCAAAGAATAAGAGAGTGGAGATAGAGGGAAAACAATTAGTTGGGAAGCTGGATTGAATTGTTTTCACCACGCCAAGGTTGTACCAAACTTGAGCTTGGTGTGAACAGTCATTTTGTGTTGGCAAACTCATCTTTAAGAGATATAGCTAGGATTTGATTGCAATCTTGTGGGCAATGAAACTTTTGGAGACCAGTGGATCATATAAAAATAATGCTCCATGGAAATAAATTTGATTTAGCTTGTCACCACGTCTATAACAATTCATGTCTTTTTTAGGCATAAAAAACACTTTGGATCATCTGCACATCTCCATGCGGCTACAGATCTAGTTACTATAAAGAGGATCTGGCGTATTAAAGTCCCCGGTTATTCCTTGACAGTAAGGCCATGGGTTTGACAGTTGATTATACAGTTAAAATGCCGCCTGACTGTTCCTGGAAGTGTGCAGCCTTGTTTTCCTCTGCTATACCAGAAATCACTAGCAAGTTCATTAATACCGCAGTCATAAATTCATAGAGCTTGCGTAATCCCGAGATACAAGTACATGTTATTTTTTAAGGGCCAGAACACAGACACATCTCAGCAAAATGTCTTTCGCCATTTTTAGTCATTTAAAACAGTTGAGAACAATCAGATGGTCTTAATTAGGTGAAGCAGGGGCGGACAGTGGGCCCCTGTGTAAAAAGAGTGCGGGGACCCTCCCTTCGATGCCATAAAAACAACAGGAATAATAGTGTTCATGTATATAACAAAAAACTAAATCTACACAGAGCACATAGCACATGCCATCTACTGATTCAGGGAACATATGCGACTCGTACACAAGACATGTGCTAGACATGCTCCTCTCACACAAAGAACATAAGCTACACATATTCCTCTCACAGCAGACACACGCTTCACAAACTCCTCTCATAGAGGACGTACGCTGCACGTAATCCTCTCACAGCGGACACACGCTGCACAAACTCCTCTCACAGCGGACATACCATGCACATACTCCTCTCACAGGGGATGTACGCAGCACATACTCCTCTCACAGGGGGCGTACGCTGCACATACTTCTCTCACAGGGGATGTACGCAGCACATACTCCTCTCACAGGGGATGTACGCAGCACATACTCCTCTCACAGGGGGCGTACGCTGCACATACTCCTCTCACAGGGGGCACACGCTGCGCAAACTCCTCTCACAGGGGGCGTACGCTGCACATACTCCTCTCACGGGGCACACGCTGCACAAACTCCTCTCACAGGGGGCGTACACTGCACATACTCCTCTCACAGGGGGCACACGCTGCACAAACTCCTCTCACAGGGGGCACACGCTGCACATACTCCTCTCACGGGGCACACGCTGCACATACTCCTCTCACGGGGCACACGCTGCACAAACTCCTCTCACAGGGGGCGTACGCTGCACATACTCCTCTCGCAGGGGGCACACGCTGCACAAACTCCTCTCACATGGGGCGTACGTTGCACATACTCCTCTCACATAGAGAATACACACTGCACATACTCCTCTCACGGGGCACACGCTGCACAAACTCCTCTCACAGGGGGCGTACGCTGCACATACTCCTCTCACAGGGGGCACACGCTGCACAAACTCCTCTCACAGGGGGCGTACGTTGCACATACTCCTCTCACAGGGGGCGTACGCTGCACATACTCCTCTCACAGGGGGCACACGCTGCACAAACTCCTCTCACAGGGGGCGTACGCTGCACATACTTCTCTCACATAGAGAATACACACTGCACATGCTCCTCTTACAGAAGACATATGCTGCACATACTCCTCTCAGACTGAGGACACATGTTAGAAACTGCATAGAACTTGCTTCTTCAGTTTGTCTCATAGAGTGGAGTCTTGTCTATGTGGCCTAATAGACATAGTCAACTCTTATACCTAATGTTTCTGCTACCTAGGCCTCTTTACTTATAGCTTTTATGTATACTAATAAAATGCATAAAAAAAACACAAATCAATTAATGAGTATATGATTTTCACTATTGCTATATACATTTTTTTTTATTTTTTTTTGTTATAAAAATGTGTATAAGCCATTCACCAGTGACAAGATATACCTCATTGGATGGACTCTAACTCTAGTGACTCAACTTTCTATGTTTCTGTCCAGACCTAAAAAAAATGGGAAAGAGATGAGATCAGTCTTAGCGCTAATTAAAACCTGTTTGGGAGAGATGGTTGGATAAGGATGCACATCCGAGGTTACAGCCATACCTTTCAATGCATAGCGTAAAAATATATACAGACCACGCCAGCACCCCTACAGTAATACATGAATGCACAGGTGCATGTATATCATGGCCAATATACAAGTATGTGTATATATATGCGTCAGCCCTCTGCAATTAATGAATTATAAGTTATTTATAGCTTTCTGTATGTTTCCCTTGTATGGAGAGAAGTATGTGGTGATAATGTTATTGCTGGGATGTATTTCAGATGAAGAGGAAGCCCTCAATCTTATCATGAAGGACCTAGCTGCTCTGGGGAGATGTGGAGGATTACTGGACAGTAATCGCAACAAAAATAGCAAGCAGGTAATTCCTTATTCTTATTTACTTTTAATGCCAACTGTAAATTAAAAGCAATTGTTAAAACATTGACATTTCACGGTCGCATGACATGTGACGCAATTTTGTACAGTATTAGTAAAAGATTCTTTGAAACATTCTCTGGGATTTAATGGCTTATCCGGGTAGTGCCCTTCACCTATGTCACAAATTAAAAAAACTGGCTCCATTCACAGAGCAGCAAAGTCGCACTATTCTTGACTTAGCTGTGCTCTATACATGTGTCACGGATGAAAAACATAAGCAACCTAGGCGAGATAAATAATGTGTATTCCATAAGGGTCTGACTTCTGAGGCCTCCGGCAATCAGCACCATGAACATGTACATGTAGCTGAGCCTCATACCGCTTGTTTGTCTGTTCTGCCAGTGAGAAAGTCTGAGAATGATGCTCAGAATTGAGAGTCCTCAGTGGTTGATACCTTTTAATGGCTAACTGAAAAGATGGTAACACATTGCAAGCTTTGGAGACCACTCAGGTCTCTTCATCAGGCATAGGTATCAACCACTGAGGACTCTCAATTCTGAATATTTTTCTATCTACTGGCTAACACGGTACAAAGATATACATCTTTTCTGTATGAGAATGATGCAGCATTCATGCAGCAATATTATTATTATTTATTATTATAGCATTTATTCCATGGCGCTTTACATGTGAGGAGGGGTATACATAATACTTACAAGTACAGTAATCTTAAACAATACAAGTCACGACTGGTACAGAATGAGAGAGGACCCTGCCCGCGAGGGCTCACAATCTACAAAAGTATGGGTGAGGATACAGTAGGCGAGGGTAGAGCTGGTCATGCAACGGTTAGGTGGATCGGTGGTTACTGCAGGTTGTAGGCTTGTCAGAAGAGGTAGGTCTTCAAGTTCTTTTTGAAGGTTTCCATGGTAGGCGAGAGTCTGATATGTTGTGGTAGAGAGTTCCAGAGTAGAGGGGATGCGTGGGAGAAATCTTGTATGCGATTGTGGGAAGAGAAGATAAGAGAGGAGTACAGAAGGAGATCTTGTGAGGATCGGAGGTTTCGTGCAGGTAAGTACCGGGAGACTAGGTCACAGATGTACGGAGGACTCAGGTTTTGGATGGCTTTGTATGTCATGGTTAGGGTTTTGAACTGGAGTCTTTGGGTAATGGGGAGCCAGTGCAGGGATTGACAGAGGGGAGAGGCCGGGGAATAGCGGGGGGACAGGTGGATTAGTCGGGCAGCAGAGTTAAGAATAGATTGGAGGGGTGCAAGAGTGTTAGAGGGGAGGCCACAGAGCAGGACGTTGCAGTAGTCAAGGCGGGAGATGATGAGGGCATGGACTAGGGTTTTTGCAGATTCTTGGTTGAGGAATGTACGGATCCATGAAATATTTTTGAGTTGAAGTTGGCAGGAAGCGGAAAGGGCTTGGATATGTGGTTTGAAGGAGAGATCAGTGTCAAGGATAACCCCGAGGCAGCGAGCTTGTGGGACTGGAGAGAGTGGGCAGCTGTTTACTTTAATGGATAGGTCTGTTGGAGGGGTCACATGAGATGGGCGAAAGATGATTAATTCTGTTTTGTCCATATTAAGCTTTAGAAATCTAGCGGAGAAGAAGGATGAAATAGCAGGCAGACATATGGAGGGTATTGCAAAAACTTTTTTTTTAAATATCTGTTGTACAGTAGATGACATAAAGGTAAGATAAAACATATAGTTGGCTGAAAATCTGGCATTGCTGGTGCAGAAATTGCTTTTCCACTACAAACTGAAATTACACTACTAATTTACTCTGGTGTAGCATGTACAGAATAGCAAAATTACACTTTTTCATTCTTCACTAGAATGCAAAAATACACTATTGTTTTATGAAACTTTAATATATTGATAAAAAAAATTTAAGACATACAATGGAGGAAATACCGTAAGTATTTGATCCCTTGCTGATTTTGTAATTTGCCCACTGACAAAGACATGAGCAGTCTATAATTTTAAGGGTAGGTTACTTTTAACATTGAGAGATAGAATATAAAAAAAAATTCAGAAAATCAAATTGTATAAATTGTATAAATTTATTTGCATTTTGCAGTGAGAAATAAGTATTTGATCCCTCTGGCAAACAAGACTTACACAGCAGTCAGATGTTTTTTGTAGTTGATGATGAGATTTGCGCACATGTCAGGAGGAATTTTGGTCCACTCCTCTTTGCAGATCATCTCTAAATCATTAAGATTTTGAGGCTGTCACTTGCCATCTCGGAGCTTCAACTCCCTCCATAAGTTTTCTAGGGATTAAGGTCTGGAGACTGGCTAGGCCACTCCATGACTAATTTTTGCACTAACAATACTCACTAAATACATTCATGACTAATAGTCTAGTCTAGTGTGTGCCTAAAATTAAAAATTTCAATCTCAACCTTCTTTAATTTTATTCTGATTTCCACTTGATGTTTAATTTGTTTTTCATACCACTGTGCCATAACATCTGAGAGGAATTTTTTGCTTGTTACTACTTTGAGGCTATGTGCCCACGATGTGATTTTTAAGCGTTTTTGCCGCGATTTTCGGCACGAAAACGCTGCGAAAACGTTTAAAAATCGAGTACAGAACGCACCCCATGCATTCCTATGGCATTTCGCACATGCTGAGCTAATGCTGCGCTTATTTCCGCGGCGGAAACGCATCGCGGAAAAAATCGCAGCATGATCATTCTTTTGTGCGGAATCGCAAAGAATTGCCGCGATTCCGCACCCATAGGAATGCATGAGAATCGCTTACTTCCCGCATGTGGCTATGCCCACCATGCGGGAAGTTAAGCGTCTCATGTGCGGTTGGTACCCACGGTGTGGAGGAGAGGAGACTGTCCTCCAGGCCCTGGGTACCATACCCCTGTAAAAAAAAGAATAAAAAATCGGGGTATATTTACCTTCCGGCATCACGCACTGCATTCCCGGCCTAAGCGTTCCCAGTAATGCCTTGCGGCAAGGTCCTGTGATGACGTAGTCTCGCGTGACTCTAGCGGTCTCGCGAGATCGCTATAGTAACGTGAGACCAACGTCATCACAGGTCTCGCAAGGCATTACTGGGAACACTGAGGCCCGGGATGGCAGCGCGGGACATCGGAAGGTAAATATACCCCAATTTTTTATTTTTTTATCATTTTTAACATTTTATCTTTTACTATTGATGCTGCATAGGAGGCCTCAATAGTAAAAAGCTGCTCACACTTGTAAAACACTGTTTGACGAGTGTGACCAACCTGTCAATCACATTCCAAGCGATGCTTCAAATCGCTTGGAAAGTGCTTGTAAAAATCGCGGCAAAATCGCGAACAGAATCGCGATAAAATCGCGGTGAAATCGCGCGGAAAAAAACGGGCGATTTCTGGGAAGGAGTCCGGTTTTCAGTGTGCGTTTTAACACGCAACGTGGGCACATAGCCTGAATGAAATTTTATTGTAAACATTTTTTAATAAATTTATGAATTTAATATTGGAGTTGCATTGCATTTTCATTGGTCTCCCTGGGTTTCTGCACCACGTCTCCCATGAGAGCCCATATATTTTGGTTTCTCAATAATTTACTGCATCCATACGATTATGACGTACAGTCATATGTAAACGTTTGGGCACCCCTATTAATGTTAACCTTTTTTCTTTATAACAATTTTGGTTTTTGCAACAGGTATTTCAGTTTCATATATCTAATAACTGATGGACTCAGTTATATTTCTGGATTCAAATGAGGTTTATTGTACTAACAGAAAATGTGCAATCTGCATTTAAACAAAATTTGACTGGTGCAAAAGTATGGGCACCCTTATCATTTTCTTGATTTGAACACTCCTAACTACTTTTTACTGACTTCTTGAAGCACTAAATTGGTTTTGTAACCTCATTGAGCTTTGAACTTCATAGCCAGGTGTATCAAATCATGAGAAAAGGTATTTAAGGTGGCCACTTGCAAGTAGTTCTCCTATTTGATTCTCCTATGAAGAGTGGCATCATGGGCTCCTCAAAACAACTCTCAAATTATCTGAAAACAAAGATTATTCAACATAGCTTTTCAGGGGAAGGATACAAAAAGTTGTCTCAGAGATTTAACCTGTCAGTTTCCACTGTGAGGAACATAGTAAGGAAATGGAAGAACACAGGTACAGTTCTTGTTAAGCCCAGAAGTGGCAGGCCAAGAAAAATATCAGAAAGGCAGAGAAGAATGGTGAGAACAGTCAAGGACAATCCACAGACCACCTCCAAAGACCTGCAGCATCATCTTGCTGCAGATGGTGTCACTGTGCATCGGTCAACAATACAGCGCACTTTGCACAAGGAGAAGCTGTGTGGGAGAGTGATGCGAAAGAAGCCGTTTCTGCAAGCACGCCACAAACAGTCGCCTGAGGTATGCAAAAGCACATTTGGACAAGCCAGTTACATTTTGGAAGAAGGTCCTGTGGACTGATGAAACAAAGATTGAGTTGTTTGGTCACACAAAAAGGCGTTATGCATGCGCTGTATTGTTGACCGATGCACAGTGACACCATCTGCAGCAAGATGATGCTGCAGGTCTTTGGAGGTGGTCTGTGGATTGTCCTTGACTGTTCTCACCATTCTTCTTCTCTGCCTTTCTGATAGTTTTCTTGGCCTGCCACTTCTGAGCTTAACAAGAACTGTACCTGTGTTCTTCCATTTCCTTACTATGTTCCTCACAGTGGAAACTGATAGGTTAAATCTCTGAGACAACTTTTTGTATCCTTCCCCTGAAAAGCTATGTTGAATAATCTTTGTTTTCAGATCATTTGAGAGTTGTTTTGAGGAGCCCATGATGCCACTCTTCATAGGAGAATCAAATAGGAGAACTACTTCAAAGTGGCCACCTTAAATACCTTTTCTCATGATTTGATACACCTGGCTATGAAGTTCAAAGCTCAATGAGGTTACAAAAACAATTTAGTGCTTCAGGAAGTCAGTAAAAAGTAGTTAGGAGTGTTCAAATCAAGAAAATGATAAGGGTGCCTATACTTTTGCACCGGTCAAATTTTGTTTAAATGCAGATTGCACATTTTCTGTTAGTACAATAAACCTCATTTGAATCCAGAAATATTACTGAGTCCATCAGTTATTAGATATATGAAACTGAAATAGCTCATGCAAAAACCAAAATTGTTATAAAAAAAAAAAGGTTAACATTAATAGGGGTGCCCAAACTTTTACATATGACTGTATGTGTATCAGTATAAGGATTGATGTACTGTATATACTCCTGTGTAGCATAGTCTTGCAAAGGATAGCAAAATTAGAAAGTGACATTGGAAAAATGCAGAATGAACATTTTACCATTTACGCTAGAACTTCGGTTCATTTAGTTCTTGGTATGAGGAAGTTCTTCTGTAACGTTCTTCAATGTTCACATTGGTATTTAAATATTCTCTAACTTCCAGTGTACGATCCTTATTAATTCATTGGTAGCACCTTTTATCACCCAACTGAATATTTTCAATAACCATAAGAAAACA
Organism: Dendrobates tinctorius; assembly: GCF_039654945.1. NCBI lineage: Eukaryota > Metazoa > Chordata > Amphibia > Anura > Dendrobatidae > Dendrobates > Dendrobates tinctorius. Next base: position 26,613,680 of record NW_027361738.1, on the reverse strand, counting down.
ATCAACAATAAAAAAAGAACGAAAAATACAATACTTTGCTTGTTTATGAGATATTATTCACCTCCACTGTGAATGTCATTTCCACATAAAAATACAGCTGGATTAGTTTTCTGATATGACTCTCTAGCTCAATAACATAGTTATTAACTTTTCTACTTAGTAGAAAACACCGGAAAGATGTCATCTTGTCTGGGGACAAGGAGAAGAGGAAACGCTTTCTTGTTTTGATTAAGTGAAAAGCTTTGCTGAACCTTAACCCAAAACAAAAACACAGGGTCTGCCGGCAATGAGGAGGAATTCAGGAGGTTGAGAGGAAAGGGAAAGCTCCAAAACAATCGAAAATAACAAAATATCATTTTTATTGACTTTATTTTGGTATTATACCCCTAACAACATCGTGTTTTCCTGAGAGTTCTAGCCAAAATCTGAACTTGGATAAGGAACTTGACACAAGAAACAGGAAAGTAATTTGTTTTTTAATGTTCTCCGCCTTTAGTGAGGTTTCCCAACTCTAAAAATACTACGGCACTCATACCAATGTTATTTAATTGAGCTTTTCGAAGGATTGTTTTCTGCTTGTTTTGTTACACAGACTAAATGTCCATTTGAAAGAAAATCGCAGCATGCCCTAGTCTCTTCCATATTTCGGATGAGATTTGCCTTTTCAGATCTATAGGCGCGCAGAAGAGATGGGATCCCACACGGATTAACACTGTGCGGCTCAGGCATGGGAGACATGTGCAATGTACGGACTACAGCTGTTTCGCGCTTCAACGGGTCCCGTCTGTTGAAGCGCTAAAGCGTGAATCAGCTGTAGTCCGTACCTTGCACATGTCTCCCATGCCTGAGCCGCACAGTGTTCAATGAAGCAAGTGAAAACCGCATTGGTGAGTGCCATCCATCATTTTCTTTGGTTATTGTGGATAAACAGCCTCTTGGCGCATGATGCAGATGCAGCCAGCGATGCGCTATTTGCGTACAAATGCTTCCCGCACAGAGTGATCTTTCGTGGCGCACGGAGCGCTCGCTATACTTTTGCTACTTATTGACAGTAGTGGACCCTGTAACATATCATTCTGTAATCTGTAAAAGATGTTAGCCATAAAGCAATGAAACATTCAAGATGTGATGGAGGCTGCAAGCAAATAATTGGAAGCAGGGGCAGGGCATAGCATCAACACGTGTGTCACTTGTTTGCTTGTGTTGTCTGTCAGTACCCTGGCAACTGCAGCCGGTTAGTAAGAAGACGTCCTTCTCCTGTTTCAGGGGGTGTTTCTTTATTATGGATATTTCGCAAGTAAAACCAGATGTTGGGAGAACGAGAGAAAAAGGCTTGTTGGCTTCAATGAGATACAAGCAGCACCTGCTGTCTTCTAGCCATAAAATTGGAGAATTCACGTCTTCCTAACTCAGCTAGAGGAAAGGAGCGCTGTTAGCTGTTTATAAACAATAGATCTTATTTGTCGATTTTTAGCAAGTTTTTAGAAGACATAATAAAGTATTATTTTAACAAGCAATTTTTAGATTTTAGAAAAAAAATACTCTTCTCATATTTATTATTATTTTGGTACAGTAGAATAGTTCAAGACTCAGATCTTTAAAAGCAAATAAGATTTTTTGGATAAATGTGAAAAAATAAAATAAAATACAAATATAATATTACTCTACAAATGCTTAAAAAGATCGATAGAGGGCTGAAAATTTTGAACATGTTCAGCTTAACAAAATAAAAACATCTTGAAAGAATATTGTGGGTGTCCTTAAGGAGTCGTGACTCTGAAAAGCATTGACAGTAAGCCATTATTCCATTTCTATGACAGCTTGTCATTATCTCGCAGCTCAGATTACTTTAATTACCCATGACTTATTTCAGACGCTTCCATTCTGTGCCAGTCATTGCACTGGTTAGCCAGCCACTATAGAGTACAATATAAATGTATCACTGTAGCCCACAAAGCTCTCCACAGTTCTGTACTGCCCTACATCTCCTCCCTCATCTCTGTCTAGAACCCTACATGTGCTCTCAGTTCTGCTAATGACCTAAAACTAACATCCTGTATAATCCCAAGCACCCACTCCTGTCTCCAACACTTCTCTTGTGCTGCAATGGTTCTCTGGAATGCACTACCCCAGATAATCCACATAATTCTCAGTGTCCACAGTTTTTAGTGTGCCCTAAAAATTCTCTTCATTAGATTGGCCTATCGCCTCAACTCATAAATCTAACTATTCCCTGTTCACCCTTCCTAACTTTTCTTCAGAATCTGGTCCCTCCTATCATCTGTCCCCACTTCCTCCATGCACTCAGTAGCACTTTGTGTCTCTATTTATACAGATACTGGATGGTGCCTGGTTCATGCAGCATTATTTGAATGCCCCAATTTATTACATTGGCTAGACCATATACAAGTACCCATTATTTTTTTCAACTTTTTGTGTCCACCCTATTTCCTCATAGATTGTAAGCGGACAGGGCCTTCAGTCCTCTTGTTATGTGTTGATTTATGTGTTAATCTGTAATTTGTTGTGTTGTCTTGTCTGTACTTGTCGCCTTTGAATTGTAAAGTGCTGTGGAATACTTTGTCCCTGTAGAAATAAAAAAATCTATAATTGTAATCATTATTGGAACTTCATTTGCAGACTACAAACAATGGGCTATAACCACTAATGAACTATAGGGAAACTGTCAGCAGGATTTCATCCCCCAAACTAACAGATTATGGTGCTGGCTGGGCAGGGAATAGAGCTGGTGTGACATAGGCTTCAGATCTACAAATAGTTCTTCAGTCTCATTTATATATTAAAACGCTGATTTCTCAGTAACAGAGGGACAGACTGACCATGTAAAGGTTTTGCTGGACTTGTCTTTGAAAGAGCTACATACACATATAAATAGTATGAAATCCTGATTCCTTTTAAAGTGCATCATTATCTCCTGTATACAATTATGTTACATCATTCCAATGATTTTACACATAGCAAAATTCTTCTGGTTATAATTTTTAAGGAATATAAAGTGTGCTCACTGCTTACATGTAACGTCATAAAAAAAGGTTGATAAAATGTCCTTCCTTAAAGGGGTTATCCTCTACACCCCTTCTTGATCTAAATGTTTGGCCCCGATAAAATAAAAGCAATTAAACTCACCTCCCATGTCGTCGCAGTTTCCGCAGTGTCAGCACTCGCTGTCACGGGGCTCCGGTGCGATTGTTGTGACACGTGACCCTGGTGCCCAATCAGCACTGGCGTCCCTGTCCCCGCCATCTGACGAATTGAGCATGCACATGAAGTCCTGGCTGTGGCTGCTCTCTCACTTCTTCATGTTCAGTTCATCCGAAGGTGGGGACAGTGACACTACCGCTGATTGGGTGCAGAGCTCACCTGTCACAACGACCGCGAGTGCCGACACTGCTGGAACGGTGCCGGCATGGGAGGTTTTTTATTTTATAGAGGGAAAGCATTTAAATCAAGAAGGGGTTGTCCTAGTAGTAGACAACCCCTTTAAGAGTCAATACAGGAACAAACTAGCATCAACTGCATAGGACTCAGGGTTTAATAATTGGTATGTTTGCTGTACGTCCTCATAAATATCCGCTCACAATCAGAGCTGAGCTGTCGTCTTCTGGAAGTCATCAGGCTTCCTCCTTAAATAGTGACGTTGATCCTTGATAGTAAAGTTGGAAGGAAAATACTTATTTGCGGCCAAATGCCTTATATCTGGAATTAACTAAAGCTCACCTTTTCACATCACACAATCTTTGCACATTTGAGTTTTTCTCCTGTGAATTAAAAAACCAGAGTTTTGAGGGAGAATTTTTGATGAACTTGCAGAAATGTTTCATATTGTTCTTAGGGAATATCTTATTTTAGTGGATAATCTCCTATATCCAAACTCTTCTAAATCTTCTCTACACGTTCTGCGATATATCAGCGTTCACTTCATTCTGGGCAGCAAGTCTAGCATTTTCTTTTAATCTAATCCAGTCCACGCACACCGCCTTCCCCCATTTGTCCCAATGGAAATAATTGGCAAGATACAAAAGGGTGTGTTTATATAGTACGTTGGTCGGGAATAAGACTAAATATTTCCCTGTTTCTTTGCAATATTTTCTTGATGCAAGTGACCATTATTGCTCCTGGAAAGTTTACATTTATGTTCACGTCATATATAAAATAGCTACCTACTGACATTGCACAATTTTAGGTTTAAGGTTATAATGTGTAGGATGACAGGTGCATTCAGTGTTGGATTTATATCTCACAAGCCTGTGGACCGCACATTAGCGGGAACCTGTCAGTAGGATCAACCCTCCTAGGGAGTCTATATGGGCATGCAGGTCATAGTAAGCCGTTTACAATGGTACCTTGATATATATCTGGCTTTAAAGTGGACCTCTCCGCTCTCCTGACATGTCTGATTTAGTGAGTAATTGTATTTCCTATTAAATAACTATTTGAATGGTCTGAAATTTATAGGAGGAATACTTTTAGTCTTGGGTTTAACAAGTTGCTGTGTCAGAATCTGACACTAGCCATTCACTGTTGCTATTGTCACTCTCGCTATTGTCATGGATGCTCCCCTTTGTAAAGATTTACTAGGATTCATATTTGATAAAGATTAAAGTATTTACTAAAATAGCCTTCAGCACCTTGTATCCATTGTTGGGTTCCACTTTTCCCTATCGCTGAGTTCACACTCATACCATGCTTACCTACGAGCAATATGTCGGGGTTTATGTCAGAATCCCCAAAAATTTGGACAACAATGGGAACACTAACATAACAGCTAAGGCGCCAATCACTTAAAGAAGCACTCTCATCGTTTTTATCCTCTTAATATATTGCAGTCATCATATTATATAGCACTTTGTACTTACATTTGCTCATTTTGCCATTCTACCCAGTTACATTTTCTCTTTTCTCTGCTCTATGTAGAAACAGGAAGTTTCTTTCCCCTACATGAATCATTCCCCTCTTCACCTCCTGACCCAGCTGCTCCCTCCTCCCCTTGCCAGGGACTTTTGCAGTGATTTATGACTTATACAAGGAAAATTGACCTCCTATTTCTACGTAGAGCTTAGAAGGATTCAGCTAGTCAGTTTTTAATCACGTGATGTCATAGACTTAATGGACAACAGAAGAATTTTCTGAATAGAAAGGCAATATGAGCAATTGTAAGTACACATTGCTATAAAACATGATGATTGAAATACAGTAAGAATATAATGACTTTGATTGGAGGAGGAGTGCTTCTTTAAATGAAGCAGTCACTTTCTAGCCTCTGTCCTGACTGTATTCTTCTTTTTCCAACTTACACAAATCTTGTTAGGCCTGGCCAGACAGTCTCCTACGGCTTAATTTATGGGAATAGATTTGTCTGGTTTTCCATTGGAATCCAGTTTTTTGGGAATTTTGACAGAAACCCCTACGCATAACTTGTCAGAGAGCGTGGTATTAATGTGCACCTTTGCCTCACTGAGCTACCTTCTGTTCTCCGTTATATGCTGCTCAGTCCCCTCCTATGCCTACATGTAAATTCTCCCCGCATTCATTCATTTCTATTTGCTTGCTATGGGAGTGAAATTACATGGATGGCTGTGTTACTGGTATCTTCAGATGAATGGTATCTTTCTGCTAGTGATGAGCGAACATGCTCGGATATCGTTTTATCCGATCATGCTCGGGTGTTATCCGAGTATCTTGGGTGTGCTCGTATATTATTTTCGAGTCCCTGCGGCTGCATGATTTGTGGCTGTAGCACAGCCGCCACACATGCGGGGGGTTGCCTGTTTGTTAGGGAATCGCCACGTGTTCAAGCTGTCTAACAGCTGCAAGTCATACAACCGCGGGGACTTGAACATAATATACGAGCACACCCAAGATACTCTGATAACAGCCGAGCTTGAGCGGATAAAACGCTATCCCATCACGTTCGCTCCTCACTACTCACTACTTGCTGCATCTTTGGATGACAGATGCAATAATGCATCAACTTGCAACAGAATAGTATATTATGACAGTGATAGGACAATGGCCATTACTTTCTTTAAAAAAAATGTTTCATATGATCACTGTAAGAAAATGAAATACAGATAATTCTCGTTAAATGCTGAATAAAGTATATTATCAGCCATTTTATTAGCCAGTTCTATACTAATAGAAATTTATTAAATCCCTTCAGAGGCTGATTGTGTGACATTAGTGAGCAGGGAATGATTAGATCTGCGGGAGAGGCCGGTCACTGAAAAAGAGTGACCTGTCAATCACTGACAGGAGACAGGTGGTTGGTGGGGAATAGTGACGAGAGGCAGCGGAGCTGTACGATCAGTGCCATCCATTACACTTGTGGCTCATTTGCTTAACAATTCAACATTTCTCTAAAACGTAAACCGAGATTTCTAAAATAAAGGTAAAGGTGTAATCCGCATCACAGCACCTTTTACATAGATGACATTAGTTTGGGGCATAAAAACCTGATGACGGCTTCCTTTTAAGTCTTGCAGCATCATTTCAGCTTGAAAACCAGAAGTAACAGAAAATTAAATTCATCCTATCTTTAGTGTTTTGCCAAATATATGCTAAAAACAACCTTTTTTCTTTTTTTTTAATTTTATGAAAATATAGTTTGATATTCACAGGTATGGTAGATAGTAATCCAAAACCTTTTCCAAGCTAAAAAAAGTAATATAATTTATAGGCAGCAATGCCTGATGTTATTTTGATATTCACGTATTTTATACCTGTGGAGAAAAGGACTCCCGCGTGTGGACGAGATGAGATGGGGGGTGTTCTATTGCTCCAGTGCATCTCCCCGATGTCTGTGGTGTGAAACATTACCACAGATGCTGTCAATGGAGGAGATGGAGAAATGACTTTCTCCTTGTACTCCGCACCTGTACTGAGATCCTCTCATGTGAGTCACAGGAGCTCAGTGCTCTGACATTTGGATCAAACCATGACAGAGTTTGAGCTGAGTGTTATTTGCATAATCAGCCCGATTATCTTGCATGAGAGAATCAACGTCAGTGTGACATCGACCTTAATGTGCATCTAAAAAAGGACCTGTCTGCTCTACTGAACTTACAGGCAGGTAGTTGCTAACTACCTACTTGTTCTGCCTACAACCGATCTCTGACGGCTCAGAGTGGTCACGTGCGCTTCCCTAAAATGTCCCCAGCCAATAGCTGGATGACTCCTACTATTTCAGGCACCTCCTCCAGCATGGAGGTGCCTGAGCAACATTGTTTGTATGTCTAACACGCTTGCTAGTTCTCAGGTCCCAGTACTTGTATCCTGTATACCTGTCCTGCTTTTTAGCCATGCCTGCCTGTTTATTAGCCGTGCCTGATGGCACCTGTCTACAGAGATACCTGTTGTGTCCAGAACTGATACCAGTATCAGTTCATGTGTCAGCTACTGTTCCAGCCGAGCCTGTCTAGACTTGCCCAGTCTGCCATCCCAGCCTCCAGTCCCTTGGGGGTCAGCTGCCATCCTCCAGAGGTCTGTAGTGGTGTAACACCTGGTTCCACCTCCTTCATCTCTCCTCGGATCACGGTATCGTCAGCCGCCGTGTATCCTGTGTCGGACTTGGTGAGGCACCTAGTTACGCCCCTCCAAGCTTTCCTTGACCCACGGCATAGCGGTTCAACCACCCAGCCAGTTACAATAAATTATATACTTTAGAAAATAGATGAAGCTGCACAAAAAGACATGAAAATGACATCAGATATGAGGTCACACCACGAGGCCAGTACACAGCATGAGTAATTATGCTAAATTTGACAATCACTGAATAGTATAATGAGGTATATGAGCAAAATATAGGTATAGTGTGGAAAATATTAAGCAATAAACGATATGTGTTATGTAATAAAGATACAACTCCAGAGTATCAGTCTAAATATAAGAAAAACCTATAGCGCTCATACTGTGGGTACGGAAAGTACAGGGTGGGCCATTTATATGGATACACCTGGGTTGGGCTATTTATATGGATAAACCTAAATTAAATTGGAATGGTTGGTGATCTCAACTTACTGTTTGTGGCACATTAGCTTATGGGAGGGGGAAAACTTCAAGATGGTTGGTGACCATGGTGGCCAATTTGAAGTCGGCCATTTTGGATTGCAACTTTATAAATGGCCCACCCAGGTGTATCCATATGAATGGCCCACCCTGTATTCAGACCCCTTTAAATTTTTCACTCTTTGTTTCATTGCAGCCATTTGGTAAATTAAAAAAGTTCATTTTTTTTTTCTCATTAATGTACACTCTGCACCCCATCTTGACTGAAAAAAAACAGAAATGTAGAAATTTTTGCAAATTTATTAAAAAAAGAAAAACTGAAATATCACATGGTCATAAGTATTCAGACCCTTTGCTCAGATACTCATATTTAAGTCACATGCTGTCCATTTCCTTGTGATCCTCCTTTAGATGTTTCTACTCCTTCATTGGAGTCCAGCTGTGTTTAATTATACTGATAGGACTTGATTTGTAAAAGGCACCCACCTGTCTATATAAGACCTCACAGGTCACAGTGCATGTCAGACAAAATGAGAATCATAAGGTCAAAGTAACTGGTCAAGGAGCTCAGAGACAGAATTGTGGCAAGGCACAGATCTGGCCAAGGTTATAAAAGAAATTCTGCAGTACTCAGGGTTCCTAAGAGCACAGTGGCCTCCATAATCCTTAAATGGAAGAAGTTTGGGACCACCAGAAGTCTTCCTAGACCTGGCCGTCCAGCCAAACTGAGCAATCGTGGGAGAAGAGACTTGGTGAGAGAGGTAGAGAAGAACCCCAAGATCACTGTGGCTGAGCTCCACAGATGCAGAAGGGAGATGGGAGAAAGTTCCGCAAAGTCAACTGCAGCCCTCCACCAGTCGGGCCTTTATGACAGAGTGGCCTGAGTCCTGACGGAAGCCTCTCCTCAGTGCAAGACATATGAAAGCCTGCATAGAATTTGCTGAAAAACACATGAAGGACTCCCAGACTATGAGAAATAAGATTCTCTGGTCTGATGAGACAAAGATAGATTTTTTTTTTGGTGATAATTCTAAGCGGTATGTGTGTAGAAAACCAGGCACTGCTCATCACCTGCCCAATACAATCCCAACAGTGAAACATGGTGGTGGCAGCATCATGCCATGGGGGTGTTTTTCAGCTGCCTGGACAGGACGGCTGGTTGCAATTGAAGGGAACATGAATGTGGCCATGTACAGAGATATCCTGGATGAAAACCTCTTCCAGAGTGCTCTGGGCCTCAGACTTGGAAGAAGGTTCACCTTCCAACAAGACAATGACCCTAAGCACGCAGCTAAAATAACAAAGGAGTGGCTTCAGAACAACTCTGTGACCATTCTTGACTGGCCCAGCCAGTGCCCTGACCTAAACCCAATTGAGCATCTCTGGAGAGACCTGAAAATGGCTGTCCACCAACATTCACCATCCAACCTGACGGAACTGGAGAGGATCTGCAAGGAAAAATGGCAGAGGATCCCCAAATCCAGGTGTGAAAAACTTGTTGCATCATTCCCAAGAAGCTCAAAAGGGTGCTTCTACTAAATACTGAGCAATGGGTCTGATTACTTATGATCATGTGATATTTCAGTTTTTCTTTTTTAATAAATTTGCAAACATTTCTACATTTGTTTTCTTTCAGTTAAGATGGGGAGCAGAGTGTATATTAATGAGAAAAAAATTTACTTTTTTAAATTTACCAAATGGCTGCAATGAAGCAAGGAGAGAAAAATTTAACGGGGTCTGAATACTTTCCGTACCCACTGTACCAACGTAATCACTAATAGTGCTATATGGATATACCACAGGCAGATCTGTACCTAGCAATAGGTTGAGCCCCACACTCTGATATATGTTTCACTAAAGCTTTCTCAGGGAGCTCTGGGATTTTGCAACACATAAAAGTGTAATTCCATACCTAGCTAGACATGGGTCAATGGCTTGTGCAATGTTATGTAATTTTAGTCCTCTTATGTGAGATTACCTTCTGTGACAAGTTAGCAAGATAGTTCATTGTGAGACATGTAGATTACCTTGGTGCATCTGTATGTATTATATGTCATTCAGTAAAAATATAATAACTTTTTTATACTTATATACAAACCTTTGGGGTCTGTATTATGTACTTCCTGATCACTGAGGCTCTGACAACTTGGACGCCCATTGAACTAGGGCCCTATGTGAATGGAGTGTTGGCTGATCATGTGCACTACTTGCACTCTGCTCAGCTGATCTCTCCACAAAACGGCGAAACCTTACCCCTTGGACCTCAGTCCAGAGCCTCTCACCTAGCCAAATCAGTTCTCATACTTTGCATTAACGAGAGCCAATAGCCCGAAACACCATGTCTGCAAATTGAGATTCTTGTTTGGCTATTATCCTAAGTCATATTCCAAGACTCGTTAAAGGGTCGATTGTGACTTGTAGGATCGCTACTACCAACAGGTGGTGCTATAGCGTTCTAGTCCTCTTTCTCGCTCTGAAGAGGCAATTTGCACAGCTGATCTTGGACACTCATAGAAGAATGGGGCGGTAGTGGGTATGATTGACCTCAGCTTCATTCACATAGGGAGCCTGGTTCTCGTGGTCAGTGGGGATCCCAAAGGTCAGACCCTCAGTAACTGGGAGGTTAACCCGTATCCTATAAATAGTCTCATGTTTGAAAATTATTCCCTATCTCTGTAAGCCATGTTGTACAGTTTAATAGTAGCTTTATTAGTCACCTGTTCTAATACTCTAGGAGAGCGTGGAACTTAGTCTTCGTTTCTGAAGTTAGTGCTGTGCAGGCAGTACAGAGTGTGGGAGTTTTGTGCTCCTCATACATTACAGTTACGAGTAAGAAATCATATCAGGCAGGACTTATTCTAAATCAATGTAGTAGATATGAATTAGCTATGAGAAAGTGCTAATTGTTAGACTCGGGACTAATTGTCAGCAAAATGGATCCAATATTTTGCTGTTGTGTTGTTTTTGAAAGAAATGTATCCCCATTGGGCCTTGCAGGACTATTTACTGTAAAATTTGACTTTCTACCCTCTCCATGTATCACCTATCTCCGGTACCGCTATAAATGAACTGTTCAGCCAGATACTCCATACCTGTTTGTGTTTACATGCACGTTGAGCAGATTTCTATAGCCAAGTTTATTTTCTTTGGAACTTGGCCACTGCAGATTGTCGTATTTGGACGAACGACAGGACTGGGAGGAAGTTTTGGGACAGAGCAAAGAATGAAAAAAATAGCAAATATGGCTTTGTTTTTTGGCATGTATGCAGAACACAAACAGAAGGAATCTATCACGGCTCACTCTTCCGATGCTGGAGGGAAATGTCACAGAAATTTTACTTTGTGTGTTTTTCCTACAAAGCTTATGAGCACTGGCAAGTTTTAGAACTTTTCTAGAATGTATGTTCCCATTTATTGTTTTGAGCAGGCACTTAGTTGAAGAGAAAAGAAATGGTAAACAACCAGTGAAAGAAAACTAAAGTCTTAATTGAAATATTTTATTTGATCTAAGATTTAAGACTTCAGTCTTCCCTGGTGGTCCAAAGCAGAGTAGGGGGGTTCATGTCTGTCCGGAATAGGAGAGAACAATGTTTGCTTCCCTGGTGGTCTAGGTTTTCTTTTGGAAGAGTCAATTTCAGGTTCCCTGTTGGTCTACAGTAGTGGAGGTGTTGATGTCTGGATCCTTGGTGGTGTAGGTTAGATGTCTAACAGGCTTAAAGGGCACCTGTCACATTGTACATGCAAGTCCAATCTGTGGACAGCATGGTGTAGAGAAGGAGGAGCTGAGCAGAATGATGGTTTTTATAAAAAAAAACAAAAACGTATAACTTGTATTTCATTCATTGAAATCCCTGGTGTCCAGTTGGCGATCCTACTCAGAGATTGACAGCTATCCACGCATGCACAGTCATATAGGAAAGCTGACAATCACTGAATTGGACCGCCCACTGGACTGCTATGCATACAAACACCAGGGATTTCAAAGAATAAAATACTCATTTTACTGAAACTTTTCCCACAAAAATGCATCTCCTCCATAACACTCTGTCTGCAGATCAGACAACATTTCCAACATAACAGGTTTCCTTTACTGCTCACATTCATATTAGGTGGCGGTCGACCAAACAATCAATCGGCCGACACCTATCTCTCGCTAGTCCCCCATACACAGGAACACTTGTCACCCGCCGAGCTTTCCTGTGTTCTCTATAGCAGATGAATAGCAGCAATGTTAAGAAGGGACCAAAGAAAATAGAGAAAAAAACTCTCATTTTCTACACCATAGTCTTCAAACTGCCTTATGTGGATCCATTAACTTTTTGCAAAATTAGAGATGCTCATTGTTTCTACTTTTTACACCTTTTGTACTTTTTTCTTTTTAGAGCTAAAGACGCATGATTCATTAAATGTCTCACGCAACTTTATAAAATTTACACAATAATTTCGGGCATACGAAACCTTAGTCCAGGAAGGAATGGAATACTTATGCCTCAAAATTTTGTGACTTTGTAAAAAAGTTGAAAATGATAAATCAATGGCAAACATTCGATTACAAAAACCAAGCCCAAAATGGTGAACAGACAAAAAAACACACAACAAACAAACCAGTGAAAAAATACTTTAAAAAGATGCAATTTAAAATAATGTGTTCATCACAAAAAAGAAAAACGAGACAAAAAAATAGGCACAAATTTATCACCCGGGTGCTGAAGTCTCCATCTATTTTTTCAATTGGAGAGCTGCTTCTATTTTTGTCATTATTGGATAGCTGAAGGAATTTCTCTGTCTAATTTCATCGGAAGATTGATTTTACATAGAATAAAGGATTTGAATAATATACCTAAAATAATTTCTGAAGGAGTATCAGAGGGGCACCGCAACAAGAAGAACCGGTACCTGATTCACTAGCAACCAGGACTCTAGTAGGGGCTGTTCTCGATGAGAGAGTCGCTGCCAGACTCCTCTTACAGCACAAAACAAAAGGAATAGCTGTGGAAATTCAACAGACTGGATTCTGGTCTCCTCCAACATCATCCAAGGTTTTGGCCACCTTTAGTCATGCCTGTTGTGTCCTGTCATGCCGACAGGAAGCAGCATTTCATGTGCTCCAGGATTCATTCCTGCCCTGCACCGATCACACAGATCGATGCTAGTCAGGGACAAAGAATCCGCTAGTCAGGGACAAAGTTAGGGACAAAGTCAAGGAAAAAGAAGCCATCTCTTCATTTAGAGCAGCACAAAATGGGACCCCATTCTGTAGAGAACTATGAGTCTCATGGAGTGATAGAACAGACACTCAGTTCTCCTTGTTCTTGCCTTGACATAGATCCGTGTAATTGGTGCGTGGCAGAAGGCGGTAGATAGTTCTGGTGTGTTACACATTTCTAGCTTATCCTGTGATATGCCGTAAGTTTTTGGCATGGGAATACAGCTATAGATAGCAATGTATAGGTCAGACATGACTCACAGGTTAAGTTCTGCAGGTCGGATGCCCAACATCTATCTGCACAAAAATATAGTTTTGTCAATTTGGTGTGGCTGTTGCCAGTAGTAGATCTGTCACTAGTTTTGACATCAGTGGAAATAAGAAACAAGGACATATCTTTGGATTGGTGGTGCTCAAAAAGATTGTCAGGAGAAATGCAACCAATAAAAAGCAAACATTGTGATTCAGGCTACAGCGCATTTCAGATGCAGGCCGTGACCTTCTCAGATAAAAAATAAAAAAACACTGCATCATATTTTACCAATGCTGTTACTTATTCCATACCTCCCAACTTTTGAAGAAGGGAAAGAGGGACAAAGGCTGCGGCGCGCTCAGCGCGTCGTGGCAAATTTTAGGCCACGCCCCAACCACACCCATTTTCACAACTAGTCACACCCATGTCCACGCCCAACTGCACCCATTTAGCACTGCTCATCACACTGACTGGTACTGAGGGCACAGTGGCTGGCATTATGGGCACAGTGGCTGGTACTGTGGGCACACTGACAGGTACTGAGGAAAAGAGAGAACAAAAACAGAGAGAGGATAAAGAAAACAGAGAGCGAGAGAAAGAAAGGGGAGCGAGAGAGAAAGAACAGAGAGAGAAGAAAGGACAGAGAAAGAAAGAGGGGAAGAAAGAACAAAGAGTGAAAGAAAGAACAGAGAGAAAGAAAGAGGGGAAGGAAGAAAGAAAGAACAAAGAAAAAGAGAGGGAAAAGAAAGAACAGAAAAAGAAAGAACACAGAGAGAAAGAGGGGGCAGAAAAAAGAACAGAGAGAGAAAGAAAGAGGGGAAAGAAAGAACAGAGAGAGAACAGAGAAAGAAAGAACAGAGAGAGAAAGAGAGAGGAAAAACAGAGAGTGATAAAGAAAGAGGGGAAAGAAAGATAGAACAGATAGAGAAAGAAAGGGGAAAGAACAGAGAGAAAGAAAGAGGGGAAAGAAAGAAAGAAGAGAGAGCGAGAAAGAAAGAACGAAGTAAAGTAAGAAAGAGAACACAGAGAAAAAAAGAAAGAGGGGAAAGAAATAGAAAGAAAGAGGGGAAAGAAAGAACAGAGAGAGAATGAAAAAAGAAAGATTAGAGAGAGAAAGAAAGAACAGAGAGAGAATAATAATAATTTTTATTTATATAGCGCCAACATATTCCGCAACACTTTACAATTAAGCGGGGATATGTACAGACAATAAATTCAATACAAGTTAAGACAATTTAAACAGTGACATTAGAAGTGAGGTCCTTGCTTGCAAGCTTACAATCTACAAGGAAATGAGGGGGGGACACTAGGTGAAAAGTGCTTGTTATTTCAGGTCTGGCAATTATAATAAATAGGGATTTTCATATAAAGCTACATGATCCGGTCATCAGCTCGTGCAATAGTCAAGTATCAAGTGCAGCTATCGTGTGCATGGAGGGTGTGGAGACAGAGAGACAGAAAGAAAGAGGGAAAGAAAGAAAGAAAGAGAACAGAAAGAGAAAGAAAGAGGGGACAGAAAAAAAGAACAGAGAGAGAAAGAAAGAGGGGAAAAAAAGAACAGAGAAAACAGATAGAAAGAACAGAGAGAGAGAAAGAAAGAGGGGAAAGAACAGAGAGAGAAATAAAGAGGGGACAGAAAAAAGAACAGAGGGAGAGCGAAAGAAAGAAAAAGGGGAAAGAAACAAGAACAGAGAGAGAAAGAAAGGGGAAAGAAAGAATAGAGAGAGAGAAAGAAAGAATAGAGAGAGAGAGAAAGAAAGAGAAAGAAAGAACAGAGAGAGAAAGTAAGAGAGGGGAAAGAAAGAACAAAGCGATATAGAGAAAGAGGGGAAGAAAGAGAAAGAAAGAAAGAGAGGAAAGAAAGAACAGAGAGAGAGAAAGAAAGAGGGAAAAGAAAGAAAGAACAGAGAGACAGAGAACGAACAGAGAGAAAGAAAGAAGTAAAGAAAGAGAAAGAGGGGAAAGAAAAAGAAAGAGAGAGGGGAAAGAAAGAACAGAGAGAAAGAAAAAAAGAAAGATTAGAGAGAGAAAGAACAGAGAAAGAGAAAGGAAAAGAGAGGAAAGAAAGGACAGAGAGAGAAAGAAACAGAGAGAGAAAGAAGGAAAGAACAGAGAAAGAAACAGAGAGAGAAAGAAATAAAGATTCTATAAAGATACTATAGCAGCCCGGCTCCCATTGTAATGCCCACCTGAGCCTCCCGATGCAGGACATATCATGATCCGCTCACATGGACGACATCCCCGATTCCAAGGCGATCCCGCTGTCTGCGCTGTCGGAGGAGGACATGGTGATGGATCTGAAGCATTCCCTGAAGTGCCTCCATGGTTCTGTCACAATCTCCTCATGAAATTACCTCATTTCCGATCAGCTTCCAGCACAACACTTCCGGTAGAGTGTCATGTGCGAGTTTTAAAGTGCTCCTCAGGGCTCCGCTGTGTACTCCTGTGTCCGCGGGAAAAGCCCGCTTTGTATGCCTCATACACACTTGGCTCCGCTCCGTACATCCCGTACACACACGGCTCTGCTCCACACACCCCATACACACACGGCTCCGCTCCGCATACCCCATACACAAGCAGCTCCGCTCAGTACACCAAGTACACACACGACTCTGCTCCTCACACCTTGTACACACACGGCTCCGCCCCGTACACCTCATACACACGTGGCTCCGTACACCTCGTACACACGCAGCTCCGCTCCATACACCTCATACGTATATGGCTCTGCTCCTTACACCTCGTATACACGCGGCTCCGCTCTGTACACCTTCTACACATGCGGCTCCACTCCGTACACCTCGTACACAAATGGCTCCGCTCCGTACACCTCGTACACATACGGCTCTGCTGCATCCACACTGTAAACCCCTCCTGACCACACACAGAAACTTTACCTCATCCAGCACCATGACAACCAGCACAGCAGAGTCCTGCAGAGTGCAGACACGGAGGCCCCGATTATGTGACCCCTGACTCCTCCCCTCCTGTGACCTCATCACAGGTCCTATGCACACAGCCACAGAATAGCCTAGGACGTCATTGGAGGCTGTGGTGGCTCTCTCGGAGGACGAGGATGGGGTTGGTGCATGGGGGGCGTGGCGGCTCAGTGCAGTATGGGAAAAATAGAGTCCCGGGCGGGACGCGGGTGGGGGGTAAAAAACGGGACTGTCCCGCGAGAATCGGGACGGTTGGGAGCTATGCTTACTCCTTGTGGTAATATTTAGCAGGGCTAGTTTTTATACACAGAATAGATTATAGACCCCATTCATCCTTTGCAGGTTAGTTTTTGAAGACCCATTTCTTGTATGTTTTGAAGTGTTCGTTGCTGTTTTGTGTGCATAATTCTTCAAAGTAGTGCACATGGATCATGTCTTTTGTGCAAAGTCAAAAATTATTATTTTTTGTCTTTAACCATTTTTCAACTTTTTAATATAAAAAAATGCACATTTTGCAAAATTGCACAAAATATTCTGGTGCACATAAAATTATTCCAGCGTCCAGGGTTGGAGGGTAATACTGGAGTACGTTTGTGAAAAGTTACAAATGATGAATTAGATTAGGAGAAACCATCTGGAAATCCTAAACCTCCACACACAATGGCAAACTAAAGGGACTTTAAAAAAAAAAAAAGTGAATATGACGCAAAAAAAGAAACCTGAACAACTGGTTACACAAGAGCGATCCAGTAATTTGTAGACCTGAAATCACTGATATTTGTATCTCAAATTAATTTGCATCAGTGATATCTTATTCATTGAATAAAATCAGCATAAAAATAAAAACTACAAAGGCCAATCCGTTATGTATTCTCGTAAGTGGTGAGATGTCAGCTGTCAGTGCAGGGGTTAAGACGTAAGTTTTAACAGCTGTATATTATTCAGCGCTCATTGAGAGAAAATAGGAGGAACTTTCTCTCTCCTCGTCATCAGGAGAATGAGATTATGGAAACTTGAGGCTTTTATGTTCTCGGCTTGCAGACAAGTTGTAAATACATGAAATTCTTCAGGCCGCCCACACAACAGTGATTATTTTCCAATCAAGAGACATTGAGGTGTGTCACTGAGACGCAAGTAACCAGTCCATCTGGCCTGCGAGACCAGCGGTATCTACATGGTTTGGGGGGACTGATAATGTTCTATATACAATGTTGTGCAGCATCTTTTTAGCATCTCTTCGTTACTTTTTTTTTTGCACGCTTCACACTTTAGAAAAACAGAACTTGGAAAAAAAAAAAAATACGCTCCCAAACATACCCCCATTGACTTTAGTCTTCAATGCAAGTGTGAACCTAGCTTTACTTTTCGGTTTACTTAATTTTTTTTCTTAGGCCTGGGTCACATTGGCAGCTTTTCTATTGGCCAAGTGAAATTGCACTATGACTTTAATTGGGTCCATGGCACAAAACTGATATATGCTTGCCTGTTTGACCCCTTAATCGTAGAAAGAAAAGCATCTTTTTTTTATCTGGAAACCTTTATTCAGCTGATGTTTTGTCATTTTTCGTTAAGTAACTGTACTTGACCAAATATAAAACCACAGAAAACACACGTAGGCCTCAAGCACACATTAAGTATTTGGCAAATTTTTTTTTACCCCAGTAATTTTAAGCCAAAATTAGGAGTGGTGACTAGAGTTGAGCGACTTTGGTCGGATCGGGTTTTGTGAAACCCAACTGAAACAAAATTTGAGTCAGATGAAACTGGTCCGACTAGGGCATTCATCCGCTCAATGCCGACTTTTATTCCCCATTGACTTGCACTGGGGTCGGGTTTCGGACGAAACTCTGACTTTTTTTGCCCTAGTCGGACCAGTTTCATCTGACTCAAATTTTGTTTCAGTTCGGTTTCACGATACCCGATCCGACCAAAGTCGCTCAACTCTAGTGGTGACGTGTTTCTATTGTACTTTTCCTCTGATTTGTCCCACTGCTGGTTTTGGCTTACAAATACTGAGCTAAAAATACTGTGCAAATACTCAACTTTTGCCCGTGGCCTTAAGGTGTGTGCACACGCTGCGGATTCTGCTGCGGTTCTGCAGCGGTTTTGGCCACTGCAGGTCCGCAGCAGTTTTTGTTGAGGTGTACAGTAACATTATTCCCTATGGGAATACAAAACAGCAGTGCAGACCTACAAAAACCGCGTGGCCAAATCCGCTCTTCAATCCGCAGCGTGTGCACGTATCCTTAGGGTGTGTGCACACACTGTGGAATGCTCTGCGGATTTGTCCGTGCAGATTTAGTAAAATCCGCAGGTAAATCTGCAGGTCAGAAGACCTGCGGTTTGTCTGTGGATTACCCTGCGGTTTTGCCCTGCGGTTTATCATCTCTACAATGGAGGAGATGGCAAACAGCAGCGGAATCCGCAGAAAGAATTGACATGTCTTTTTCTTTCTGCGGATTGAAAACCTCAGCAAAACCGCGCGGTAAAATCTGCACCGTCTGCACTGCGGTTTTCGTTTTCCATAGGTTATAATGCTATTGCAGGGCCAAAACCTCTGCGGATCCGCAGCAGAATCCGCAGCGTGTGCACACACCCTTAGGGTTCATGGAGACATCTGTGTTCTGTGTTTTCACTGATGGAACGCATATTCATTATAGACTATGGGAGTGTTCACACCTCCGTCTTTTTTTTTCTTGTGGCTCAACAGCATCTATTCAAATCAATGGGTCCATGAATAAAAACAGACAGCACACAGATGCTTTAGGCATCAGTCATCTGAGTGCTGTCCGTTTTTTTAGCGTTTAGTGTGTAAGAGAAGCCTGGAAAAAATAATAAAATTAAGACCACACTGATGGTAAAAAATGGCACATACACTAAAGACAGATGGTAATCTGAGCTTAACACATATGAGAAATTTTCTTGTTTTTTTTTCTCGTATGTGAAAAAGACGGTAGCGTGAATTTGTCAGTAGTGTGAATTTGTGTGAGCATGGCGTTTCATATGCCATCCTTGCTGAAGTGATATGCAGACAAATTAAAGGTGAGGGCCTTTTAGGCTGTGTTCACGCAATGCATTTTTTGCCACTATTTTCCTAAAAAATGCATAAAAAAATTAAAAATACAGCGTTATTGATTTTTCAAAAAATGTTAGCAAAAAAATCACTTGCATTGTGTAAACTTAGACTTAATATACTTGACAAATTTTGAAAAGCTGGTGTGCCACAAGTGAAAGACTTCTGCTATCAGTGTCTGCTGAAAATCCTGGTAACTATGTTGGCCAGTGCCTTTTCTTTTCTCCCAAACTCTGCTCATTGTAGATATGTGATGTATAGAATATAAAAAATATAAAAACAGACGAGAGCTGCTTTTATAGGCAGGATTGTATGAATAATAATGGATTTTTCTCGGTGCAGACGACCATATTTTCGGTCTGAGTACGATCCGACAAAACATCAGTTCGCACTCAGACCAGTCTTATTCTATGGGATCGTGCACATGTCTGAATTTTTCCTTGAACTGAATTTGGCCGAGGAAAAAATTGCAGCATGAACGGTTTGCCTCCGATATTCGGATCGCTCTCGGTTATGCAAGTCAATGAATCCATGGAAAAAATCAAACTGCTCGTATGGCATCTTCACGTACTGACAGAATGTAGAAGATGAAGAAATTAGATTATTTTTTTTCCATCTACTTTTCATCCGAGAAAATAGGATCCCACTCTGATCAGCATAATCGGAGTTTCTTGGATAAGAGAAAATACGGTCGTGTGACCTTAGCCTGAGGGTTTATTCACATGACCGTATTTTCTGTCCAAATCTGCATGGGATCCATTTGGATTTCTCAGATTTTGCTTTCCTCCTATGCATTGCAAAGCGTGAGATTCACCACGAAAATTTGGAGATGGAATTGAGATGTTGCAGATTTCAAAATCTGCACCACGTGTCAATGTCTACACAGAACATTTTCACCACGTGCGAATGAGATTTTTAAGAGCTCATATACGTACGTACCCACTACTACATTTTTACACACACAAACCTGTAGGAAGAATATTCCCCCAAATTTTCTGTGTGTTTATTTACTCCAGAGCTGCTCATTTTGACCTGTAACTAACCTGTGTGGTATCTTCTCCCAGCAGGACGCCCGGATCAAGTTTGAATACAATGGAGAGAAAAGGTAAGCGCTACAATATTCTAGGTACAGACATTTTGGCTAATAACACAGTGCCCTAAAACCTTGCCATTGTGCCTGGTACTTTCCATAGGAAATGCAGAACGGGCGCAGACAGGTTTCTAGCCATTGTGATACAACTCAGTGTGTGACTCAATACCAGCATTATTCATTAGGTGCAGTTTAGTTATATGGAACGTGTGTGGATTACACATTCTGCAAATATGAGCGGCTCAGTGGTTAGGACACCATCAGCAAGGAGTTTGTATGTTCTCCCCGTGTTTGCGTGGGTTTCCTCCGGGTTCTCTGGTTTCCTCCCACACGCCAAAGACATACTGATAGGGAATTTAGATTGTGAGCCCCAATGGGGACATTGCCAATAATGTCTGTAAAGCGCTGTGGAATTAATGGCGCTATATAATTGAGTAAAATAAATAAAATATTATCCAAGCCTGAGAAGATGTAGATATTCATGTATTTTAACCCTCACAAGATCTGAATGACCCTATAGAACGCAACACAAATTAGGAGAAGAAATGTAGTCCTCTGACTCTCTCAGCCGTGCAGACTTAGGGTACCGTTACACCTAGGGATGCACCAGCGATCCCGACTAGCGACATGACGCTGTCAGGATCGCTGGTGCATCGCTAGGTGGTCTCTAGTGAGCTGCCACACAGGCAGATCTCACTAGCGACATCGCTGGGGACGGGGGTCGCTACTTACCTGTCAGACGCGGCGATCCTGCGTCCTCCCGCCCGGCTCCACACGTCGCTCGTCGGCGCCACAGGAAGCGCAGCAGGAAGTGGCTGACGAGGAATGGTCCAGGAGCTTCTCGTGCGATCAGCGATAACCAGCGGGGGAGCCGGTCGGAGGTAAGTATCACATGCAGTGATATCGGTGACTTTACAGCGATATTGCTAGCGATATCGCAGTGTGTAACGGGGGCTTTAGGCTTCGGTCCTGTACAGATTTACACAATTTTGTAGAGCTACTCCATCCTCCTATCTATACAAAATCTTATCAGTAACAGCCGCCATCTCCTATCTCAGGAATGTGATAATCTGTCTTCACCGAATACAGATTTTACTTCTCCAGAATTGAGAATTTTGATAATTGGTCAATTTTGGCAGAGAAATTATTCTTTCTGATGAGATATATTATTAGAAAGCTGCTTATTTTCCTCTGTACTATTGCTTTACGAAATAGAGTAACCGTTGTTTTAATTTTTAATGCTTCGTGCACCTAATCCTTTTTATTTCATTTCTCACCCCAATCCCTATCTGGTCGGCCTCCCTTTTATGCCAAGGCCCAGTACGGCCTCTCTGGAAGAACAAAAAAAATTTCAGTCCAATATCTTGCATGCCAGATCCTTAACCTCCCCAATAATCATTTGTCCAGGGCTCCCATACATATTAGAT
Organism: Dendrobates tinctorius; assembly: GCF_039654945.1. Lineage (NCBI taxonomy): Eukaryota > Metazoa > Chordata > Amphibia > Anura > Dendrobatidae > Dendrobates > Dendrobates tinctorius. The sequence goes on along the minus strand of NW_027361738.1, from coordinate 26,591,667 downwards.
TGTCATTATTGGCGGGTTCGGACGACATTAGTCTAATGTGCGTGTGGTGCTGTAGGATTGTAGGATCCTTTTGCCACTGTATAGATGAATTCTCTTTATTAGTAGCAGTCCTGATCAGGAGTTATTGCCCTGCGCAGTCTGGTTATGATACATCTTATCTTAGACGAGCCTAATCCGCAACTCCGGTGACGATACAGGGTTATGGCTGATCTCGGTGTAGGTAGAAGTTATAAGGTGACAGATGATGGCAGACGTCTCGCTGTCATCATTTCACTGCAGAGGAGGTGAACATGCTATTATCCTGATCCTGTGCACACAGGCACTTTTGAAGCCAATTTTTTTTTTGGCTGCCAATAGAAATATTAGGGGACACGTCAAAGGGGCTAGGGTTTAGGTCCCAGCCAATCCAACCAGTCTTTGCTTTCTGAGTTATTACGCAAACACTTGTGGTTTATCTGAACTGGTAAAAACAAATGAGACATGCATATGGTTACATTGGAAAATAGGAAAAGGCTAAAATAGTCACAGTGGAAAAGTGCAGCCGGTTTGCCAAATCTACCCCTTGAGGTTTCTGTTGCTGGACATCAATATAACAAGAGATTTAACATGTCTCAGCCATCAGACGGCAATACGTCTCACTCAGGCACATAAGACCTAATAACACTTCCAGGGAATTATGGAATTAGTTACAAATGATCTGGATGGAAATAGAGGCAAATGTGAGTCATCTACGGAGAGCACTGATCAGGGGCATGGCTTGTACCGGGTCCAGCAGATTCACAGTCCTCTGTATCTAACTTCACCAATTTTTACAATCTATTGATTCTCCACATGATCACTTAGCTGAGGATGTAGTAGTCTTAAGACACACAGGAGAGAGATCAGATATTAGAAGGCAGATGGAAAACACTTTGTCACTTCCATCCCCTTTCATATAAATGTATCCTGTACTGGAATGTTTGTTTCCCTCTTCTTTTTTTTAATCCCAAAATGGAGAATAACCAGTGGACACATGAACAAGGGTTATAGAGATAGTTGTATATTCTGCAGCATTGCACACAGTGGTCAATCAATCTCTTTACATGAAGGAGCTAACAATTTAGTTTTCTTATTCTAGGGTTAATTTTGTAAGAAGACTACTAATCTATTAGCATGGTTTTTGGGGGAAGCGTGGGGCGAAGGGGTGCAAAGGAGAAACATACAAACTACATGTTTATTTAGATTTGAACTAAAAAGCCCATTTATGGATGTCGATAGGGCTAACCGCTGGGATAACGTAGCACCCAAACTCTATGCAAATTGTGTGTGCTTATTCTGGATGCACTTACATAAGGCAGATATTCTTTTATGGATTTATTATGTTAGGCTAAGTTCACACTTCGTATTGACAATACATTACTCCATTTGTCTGTTCCTAAAAGCGGAACAGAAACAGAGTAATGTGTAAAAAAAAAAAAAATCTGTTGTGTAACTGATGCAAACAGAAGCAGAGGGGCCCCTTGATTATTACAGCGTGTGTCTGGGTTCCGCTTTGTGTCAGGTTTTAGAATGGAAGAAACAGTTCTGCAAGCTCTACTTTCTGGAACATAATGGTGACCCAAATGGACCCCTAAATAATCAATAGGGACCATCTGCTCCCATTTTTATCATTTTTATAGTTAAATTGAATCTGTCAGCAGGTTTTTTTCTATGTAATCTGAGGACAGCATGATGTAGGGGCTGAGACACTGACTTCAGGAATGTGTCACTTATTAGGCTGTGTGCTAGTGTTTCCACACAATAAATGCTTTACCACCAGAGTATTGTTAATGCCCAGACTAGTGCCCTTGTGCCAAGTGGTCTGACCACGCCCCCTCCTCTGATAAGCAGCTCACTGTCAATAGGCAGTGTACACAGAAAGCTGTGGTGTGGGCGGGGTTAGCTTTCTGAGCTCTGCTGCATCAAAAAACTCTGTGTCACAACTGCTGCATTCAGTAACCTAAATGACACATCACTGGAGTCAGGGTCTCTTTTCCTACAATACACTGCTTTCAGGTGAGATAGCAAAAACCTGGTGACAGATTCACTTTTTAAAAGTGTGAACTTTTATTTATAAAGTGAAAAATGTTCCAAAAAAAGTTTTGTTTTTTTTCTTTACTGAATAATGACGTTTAATTCTGTATTAATTTTAAAGGATGTTGAATAGAATCTCATTTTATTATAATTTTGATAAAACTATTTTAATGTTACTGATATCTGGGCTTATTTTTCCTTACACCAGGATCATTGAATTCAGAAGGCCAGTAAAACTTAAGGATGTGCTGCAGAAAGTTACTGATGTATTTGGGCAAACATTGGACTTGCACTATGCAAACAATGAGGTAATGCCGGCTTTGTTTTGATAGATTCTTGCATCCCAGAACGCTTATTATGTGATGACTTCATGCTCTATGTTAATAATGCTGCAGGACTAGCATACTGTCTATCACATAGTGCCTCTCTGGGGGTGACACAAGTGAGAGATCTGGTGCAGCTGATTTACCGTACTACATGGACTTAATTTCTGGACCTCTTGGTGCTAATTTTATGTGGGATTTTTTAGTGCATTTTTCTGGTGTTTGGAGGTCTATTTTTCTAATAAGAAGCTCTTATATTACTAAAAATCCAAGTAATACAAGTTTATAATATGCTCATTAAAAATCCTTACCGTTTTAGCTTTCCCTGTAGACCCTTGACACCCTGTTTCTCTGCCCCCATTTTCCTTGTAGATAAAATACACATGATCTAACCTGGCCTGTTTCCATTAAAGGGGTTGTCCGGGCTTTTCACATAATCTCAGTACATATCTGGGCTGCAGAATTATGACAATAAGTAATTTACTTTCTGTCACTAGTTTGCACGGTTTTCTAGATATTCTTTACAGAACGTCCAAGAGGGGGTGTGTTATGGCATTGAAATGAGAACTAGTCGTAACCTCCTACTCTACTCCAAACTTGCCCTCTATAGCAACAACCCCACCCTCCATGGCTACAGGCCCTCCCCGTCCACATGAAGCCCTCATCACACAGTAACAAATCCTCCCCCTCTAGCAGCCTCAGTGCAGAGAGCAGACCACCCAGTTGCTCCTCCCCCAGACACACACTGAACAGTGATCTATGGAAAGTGAAACTAGTGAGGAGGGAAAATCGTCCTGTATTCTGGGTCACTCCATGATTACAATACATAACTCATTATCAGTAATTCCTTCCCTCACTGTCCCAGGCTGCTGGCAGCAGTGAGAACAGACTGTGTGATGGCCAGTGATGGGGGTCTGCAGCTTCTAATCTGCACAGGGGATGTCAGTCACTGATGTAATCTGTTGTGTGACAAAGCCTCTGCTGTGTGAATGAGACAGCTCTGTGTCACTGATGTCTTCACACAGCAGCAGCTTTGTTGCAGTGTATGTGCGAAGCTCCACCAAACTCCCAGCAAGCAAGACGTCCTAGGATACTGATCTTTTAGGAGTGCCCCATTGATACCCAACAGTGGCCATTGCACAGTGGTCGAACTGCTGTAATAACAGCCACATCTGAGTTATACAGTACTGTCTGCAATCACCTCCAGCAGGTATTTATAATTAGATAATGTCAAAGGAGCGGCATTTACTTTAGCTGATGGCGGCCATTACACAACCATTTACCAATCCGCTAGAAGCCAATTGGTGGTAATTTAATAGCCTGTTTAGACAAAACGATCGTAGAGAAATCCACAATTTTCTTAATATGTAAATGAGCTGTTAAGATCTATGGGCTGGACATAGGTCTCCCTGAGAATCTGCCTCCTTTGCTTATTTTAAATTTAAGGGGGCGTTACCAGTATGATTCATGTAATGACTGACAGACTGCTCTCCTGATCCTTGTCTCTCACTGGTAACCCCACCTTTTATTTAAAATAAACCCATAGATCTTCACAACCCATTTATATATTAAGAAAAACGTGGATTTCTCTAGAATAAGATATCTGATTGTAGATATCAAGGTATAATTTTATTCAACTTTCTATGTCCTACATGCTGTTAACGATGGGTGGATTATTCTGCTGACAGATGCCCTTTAAGCCTTCACTACTGTAACATGAGACCTATTTTACCAGTTTGTTTTTTTTCTGGCAAAAATACTACTTTCTGGTCACAATGCTCCTGTTGCCCACTTACAGATTACGATCTATTTCCTATCTTCAGGTATGACCTGGTAGTTGGACATTAATTGATGTGACGGACATGATTAAATAATGGTGCTATAATATCAGCACAAGTCCCACAAGATATAGCCTTTCCTACCGTGTGCGGTCGTAGTCCTGATATTAGCATTTGTGCTAGATGAGGACCCTACTAACACCTAATGTTCTGCTTGTTAAAGAGAACCTGCTCGGTCAGATATCGTTATTAAAGGGAATCTGTCACCTTATTTTTGGGCTATGAGATGCGGCCACCGCAGGGGATTATGTACAGCATTCTGTAATGCTGTAGATAAGCCCCCGATGTAACCGGAAAGATAAGAAAAACATGTTAGATTATACTCACCGGGGGGCGTGGTCTGGTGCGGTGGGTGTCGCGGTTCGGTCCGGCACCTCCCATCTTCTAGTGATGATGTCCTCCTTCTGACTTCTGCCACAGCTCCTGTGCAGGCGTACTATATCTGCCCTGTTGTGGGCAGAGTAAAGTACTACAGTGCGCAGGCGCCGGACCTTTTTGACATTTCCCGTCGCCCGCGCACTGCAGTACTCTGGTCTGCCCTTAATAGGGCAGATAAAGTACGCCTGCGCAGGAGCCGCGGCAGAAGTAAGGAGGAGGACGTCATCGCTAGAAGATGGGAGGTGCCGGACCGAACCGCGACACCCACCGCACTGGACCACGCCTCCCGGTGAGTATAATCTAACGTGTTTTTCTTATCTTTCAGGTTACATCGGGGGATAATCCACAGCATTACAGTTACAGAATGCTATAGATAAGCCCCTGATGGCGGTGGCCGCATCTCATAGCCCAAAAATGAGGTGACAGATTCCCTTTAATGCAGACATAGGCCCGAATTCATCAAAGCGTTTGTGCCCAAAAAATTGCGTAAAACCTTTGAAAAGGCTCAACATATGGCGGCTATCGCAATTCCCCAGCCAGTTTCTTCCTGCTTTGCTGAAATGGCGGGAGCTGGGGTGTGACGCCACTGTAACTGCTCCGGATACGCCTGTATTACTGAAAGTCGCCAGCTTGCTCCTGGTTGAAACAAAGTTCATATTTTCCCGAGTGCCGCACTTTCAGTACAGTGGCTGGGCACCTCCGTAATGCTATTAACCTGTGCATTAACCCTGTAATTGCTGATTTATAGCGTTATCAGACCTGACAGGTTCTATATAATATTGGCTTGAAATGCGACAACATGCATCAGCATTTTGGTACCAAACAATGGTGTAAATACTAGATGGATTAGAGTTAAAATATCAAGTTCTTATTGTCTACATACTGGATAGAATTTGGAAATCTGCCCTGTAATGTGTATTATCTAAAAATAATAAAAGTAGTAATATGTTCTGTTCCACTTGCAGCTAATTGTACCCCTGAAGTATCAGGACGACCTGGATAAAGCCATAGAGCACATGGATATGAATCCATCTCACAAGAGCTTGAAGATATTAGCAAAAGCGCCAATTAAGAGTATAGTAAGTAAAGTCCAGTCTCTCATTACCATTTAATCTTTTGTTAGAATCTTGAAATTTAATGTGGTTATTTCTGACTTTTATATCCAGTTTTGGGAAAGCTGGATGACAACTAATATGGACGCCATTGCTTAAAACTCCAAGGTACTAATGCCATAATGAAAATGTCTTTTACTTATTCCATAACTTCCAGTTTCTACAACCTGTCGGACCAAAGCACCATCACGACATGAAGTTGTCAAGGTCTATGGGAGACATTCTGGGTTCCCTGTATAAGGATGCTGGAAAGGCAAGGAAACGTTCAACCGGTAAAAAAAAAACATCTTTTCACACTTGAAGCATTCATTATCTAACGACCTGTCTATCTTCTAAACTGCTTGGCGTAAATTAGTACACACCCTTTGAAAAGTAAGATTTTAGTCAATACCTCACCGAATACAAGAACAATTTGCAAAATTTTGACAAGACTGAGATTCATAGAACAATTTTTAATCAATAACATGAAAGTAAGATCAATCAAATAACTTTCATTACAAAATCTTCAGTTTTACTCAAATTAGTTTCTGCAAAAGTCAATTCACCCCACATACAAAATACTAAATATAGTATTATTTATGACCTTCATGATTTTTAAGGACAGGACCAAGTATTCAGGGCATAGAATGTACAAGTTGGTGACATATTACAACATCTATAGATTTTCCATTCTTCAAGAACAACCTTTTTTATAGCCTGGATGCTGGATGGAGGGTGATGCTCAATTTGTCTCTTCAGAATTCCCCATAGGTGTTCGATTGACTTCAGATCAAGAGATATACTTGGCCGCTAAATCACTTTCACCCTTTCCTTCTTCAGAAATGCAAAAGATCATTGTTGTGTTGTGGATCATTGGAATAGTGCACATGTACCAAGGGCACAGAGTGATGGCAGAATCTTGTCTCTCAATATGGAGTAGTACATCTGTGAATTCCTTTATACTATTAAAGGAATGTAACCCCTCAACACCAGCAACACTCAAGAAGCTCCATATAAGGACATTGCCACCACCATGTTTCACTGTAGGCACCATGTATTTTCCCGCATTTTTTTTCTCCCCAACAATAGTGCTTCACAGATGCACTGCTCTATGTTGAAAAAGCAGATGCTATCATCACTTTGTGCCCTTGCTAGAAGTGCATTTTTTCCATAAATAATCCAAAACACACACATGTTGAATTTCTGATGAAGAACAGGGTGAAAGTGACTCAGTGACCAAGTATGTCTCCTGATATGAAGCCAACAGAACACCTGTGGAGAATTGTGAAGCCCCAATCGCTCTTTCTTATAGCAAGTCAAGTTTTCGAACAGCCTTCCTAAGTCCTTGCCCTGTTAAGTGATGTAATAGGTCTTGCATCATTGACGAATAATCCATCAATGCTGCTGAAAAGCAAACATTTGTGCATTTCGACCTCATTCATTGCACTGCTAGTCTGACATGGCAACTTTCAACAAGTAACAACCACACAGACAACCACACAGCAATGCTTAAGGATTTCCCAACCTTGGAAATCCTCAGTAAACTTTTGTTTAGGTTTGGATGACATCTAAAAATGTTGCATCATAGTTTTACTTCCCGGTTTCATCATCTAAAATATAAATGGCTATCATTTACAATGCTTGGCATAAATTAGTACACTCCCTTTGAAAAGTAAGATTTTAATCAATACCTCATTGAATACAAGAACAATTTCCAAAATTTTGACAAGACTGAGTTTCGTAGAACATTTTTTAATCAATAACCTGTAAGTAAGATCAATCATATAACTTTCATTACAAAAGCTTCAGTTTTACTCAGACTAGTTTCTGCAAAAGTGAACTCACCCCACATAAAAAGTACTGTATTTTATATGACCTCCATGATTTTTAAGGGCATCAGTAAGTCTTCTGGGCATGGAGTGTACATGTTGGGGATATATTGCAACATCTATGGTTTTGCCATTCTTAAATAACAACCTTTTTATAGCCTGGATGCTGGATGGAGGGTGATGCTCAACTTGTCTCTTCAGAATTCCCTATGAATGTTTGATTGAGTTCAGATCAAGAGATATAATTGCCGACTAAATTACTTTCACCGTGTTCTTCTTCAGGAATTAAACAGATCATTGTTGTGTTGTGGGTCATTGGAAAAGTGCACATGTACCAAGGGCACGGAGTGATGGCAGAATCTTGTCTTTTAATATAGAGTAGTACATCTGTGAATTCATTATACTATTAATAAAATATAACTCCCCAACACCAGCAACACTCAGGAAGCCCCACATAAGGACATTGCCACCGCCATGTTTCACTGTGGGCACCATGCATTTTTCTGAATTTTTTTTCTCACAAACACTGTTGCTTCACAGATGCACTGCTCTGTATTGAAAAAGATGATATCATCACTTTGTGCCCTTGTTAGAAGTGCATTTTTTCCAACATGAATAATCGAAAACGCACACATGTTGAATTTCTGATGAAGAACAGGGTGAAAGTGATTCAATATATCTCCTGATCTGAAACCAACAGAACACCTATGGAGAATTCTGAAGTCCTCAATCGATTTTTCTTACAGCAAGTCAAGTTTTTGAGCAACCTTCCTAAGTCCTTGCCCTGTCAAGTGATGTCAAAGATCTTATATCACTGATGAATACGCCATCAATGCTGCTGAAAAGCAAACATTTGTGCATTTCGACCTCATTCTTGCACTGCTGGTCTTACATGGCAACTTTCAACAAGTAACAACCACACAGCAAAGCTTAAGGATTTCCCAACCTTGGGGAAACTAACTAGGCCACTTGGTTTTTGTTGTGATAAATTGATTAATAGACTCTTAGTCTGTGTGTATTTATAGTGTCCGTTGAATTCATTTCCTCAGTAAACTTTTGTTTAGGTTTGAATGACATCTAAAAATGTTGCATCATAGTTTTACATCCCTGTTTCATCATCTAAAATATAAATGACTCTGGTTAATCTAGTTTTTATTTTATTTAAAGAGGGCTTGTCATATATTTTTTAGGAAATACTAGTGTTCCCCACACAATAACAATTCTGGAGAATTCGTACGCTTCCTCTGTTATACCTACTAGAACTTTATGAAAAAATGACTAGTAGGCGTTGTTACCATTTCTCTTGTCGTAGGTGTGTGTTCTTACCCTGACTATGTATAGTGTCAGACTACATATGGATATTCCCTAAACTGGGAACACCTATTAAAAGGTTATACCTATCTTTAGAGGTTATCGCCTATTGCTGATCATTGGGGGTCTGGGCGCTGGGATCCCCACTGAAGCCGAGAATGCGGTTTTGAAATGCCTTATCTGATCTGAATAGAGTGGGAACCAGACATGTGCAACACTCACTTTCTATGTGACTCCCGGAAAAAGCCAAGTGCTGCCTTTGGTTATCACCGGTAGTCTTATAGAGAATGAATGGAGCCATGGTGCACATATTCAGGGCATTTCAAAGCTCTGTTCTCAGGATCGATGGGGTCTTAGTAGTCGGACCCCGACCTATCCTGAGGATAATTTTTGAAGATGAAAATAACCCATTGAGTAACACATAATAGAGGGACAGCACAACACAGAGTTCTATGTTAAAACTCCCAATGGAGGACAGACATATTAGAAGAGCTGACAAGTCCTTTATAAGGGGATCTATTCTGACAACAGGTTCCCAGAGGGTCAAGTCTAAATTACTCTTTTTTTATGTTTCTTCAGGGTCTTTACATACTGGCCGCAGCTCTCCTCCTCCTGGAAGTGTCCCCGATGAACAGCAGCAAATTGCTCGCCAGAAATCTATAACTAGCATTAACAGTGAGGGAGAATTCATACCCGAGGTAATACACATTACTAATCAGATTATTAAGAAATAACTTTAACCCTTTCCTGACATGTGATGTACATGTACGTGACTTGTTGGTTGTGGGTGTATACAGCGGGCTCAGGAGCTGGGCCTACTCCATACACTGCAGGAGCCAACTGTATTATACAGCTAGAATCTGCCTCTAACAGCAGCAACCAGAGCTACCTCCAATCACTGCTGGTTAGGTACTGCTGTCATTCTCTGATAATGGCATTTAAGTGATTCACTTTGATGGGTGGGGCAGTTTTATTGCCAATCCCCCTCCTCCTCCCCCATGATTTCAACAAAGGAAGGTAATGAGATTACCATGGTAGCCATTTGCCTATCGAAAGCCCCCATCACGGCCATCTTTTTACTATAGTGGTAACTTGCAAATCTGTAGTGTTTCAATCATCCCTGGCAGGGATACTGTTGCATCGGTTTCAGGGAGAAAATTAAGTTTTCCAGTCACCAGAACGGTGTAGGGGTCTGTAAGTCACCGCTTGCTGCACCATGAGTGCGGCTGTAATCAGTCACCTGCACATTGATTGATAGCATGTCATTGTTCCAGGGAGAGATTACAGAGCATTCAAAAATCTTTCTGTGAGGTAAATCATTGCGTACAAACAGACAGGGAAATGTTTTACCTCACAGAACAGTCAGCTGCGATCCTGTGCTGTCCTGTCTGTATACTCTTTTTTGCTTCCTCCTCTGCCCAGGAGCTGTGGTATGATGAGACCATGTTCCTGTAAGGTCAGACACGGCCATTACACAGTACACAGCAGGGGCACATTTATAGGATTATCTCCGCACAGGAACATTTTTTATTATTATTCCAAGTCTATTGATTAAAATGTACTTTGTTCGTGGGACAACACCATTAATTTTCTCCTTGTAGCCGCTGCTCCAGTCAGCCAGGTATCAGTTACATATCTGCAGATTAGTATTATAAAATAGTGTTTCTGGAGGTGACCGATTCCCTTGTATTACTGGGTTTGTGACTGGGGGGGATGTTTCTTTCTTGTCTTGTGGTATTCATTTCCATTTTTTGCACCAAATTTTTCAGAGTAGGTTACACAGGTTGATGAGTTTTATACAAATTCAAGGATACTTCTTTTTTTTGTTTTTTTTTACCTTTTTTTGTGCCTTTTTAAAGCAAAAATAAAAGGTGCAGAATTCTTTAAGATTGTGCACATTAGTTTTCATATGCACAAAAGTAAAATTATACAGATTTTTGTAGTCTACTAGGATGCTCGCTAACAATTTTGGAAAGAATTTGTGACATTTTGAAAAGTCACAAATGAGGAATTAGGTTAAAACATCTGAATAAGGAAAATCACACCCACATTGTCAAACAAAGAAGAACACAGACAAAATAAAAGTTAAAGTTAATATAAAAAAACTCAAATTGACTAATAAAACATAAGTCACTATTACAACCACTTGTACCCCAGAACAAAAAGGTGTACATAATGTCTGTTTTGTATTTTACTCTATTTCTCTAGGTTGTGGATCCTTTCATCAGCCCAAATGGTTCTTTATCAAGTAGCTGTCAGTCACTAGATCAATCGTTGGACAGGTATGAAGGTCACACTTTCATTTAAATTGCATATTACCTGAGACCATAAAGGTCTGCACAACAAATAATGTTGTATTTGTTTATTTATTTTTTTTTAGCAAAAAAAAAAATCTTTGTGTCAATCAAAGAAGTCACATTTTGATGAATACAGACTGAGTAATAGAGAGGAATTGTTCCAAATAATGTTGTTTAATAACACATATAACATTTCCACTTATTTTTTACCAATCCTGTATGTTGGCTCTACCCAGCAGGAGGATGATGTTCACGCTGTCACTTCAGATGAGTCGGGCTACGACTACACACATCTAAAATAGTAGCTGAAATAGGATTTATTTGTAAATGACCATACCCAATCCACAACTTAGGGTAAAATGGTTTTAATTTACCAAAGAAGGTTTTTCTGTCTTGATTGATTGGTTAAGATCCAAGGAACACTAACGTTTTATACTACATTTCCCTTTGAGGTTTGCAGGAGAGGTCCATTGAGAGTCGACATATTGTGACTTACCGGTACCTCTTCTTGGCAGCTACTGCTGCTTGGTGAGGTTGTTGGGCAGTATGTTCCTAACATTTTCGCCTTACCCCTGCTGCCATGAGAACTTTAATTGTCTCATAATATTATTATGGCATGACATAATGAGTGCTTTAGTGCAGAAATCTCTGTAAAACATTTCACAACTTCTGACTTTTTAGAATCAGTCAAATCTCTCTTCTTGGTCTATTTTGTACTTAGGCCGCACCTCCCTCATTACACAAATACACATCACCTGATCTGCTTCATCCACTAAGGATCCATGTTTATACAGCTTGGAGTTTGAAAATCTGCATAAAAATGTTATGGTCAAAATACTCACCTAATAATTCTGCACACCGTGTAGACGAGTGTTTCTGAGTTGTTGCCACTCATCAGTTTAGAGCATTATCACTAGCTGCTTTGATTTAACTTTGCACTGATTTAGGACAGGATCTCAAAACAGTTGACTGGTTTGCCTATTATGAAGCCATTTTCTCAATTCTGGAGGAGAGATTACCATATACTTTTTTTTTTTTTTTTCTCATGAAGCATAGCCTGTAGGTAAGTCTCCATACAGCCACTTAATCTCTTCAGTGATTATCTATAACATGTACCTTTTATTATTAAAATTATGCTCTCGCGCTACAAGTGGAAGCGTTTTTAAATTAAAGCAGACTGTAGCAATTCCTTTAGCTTAATTTCACTTTTGTTCACAGCTGATGAACTTATTCTTTAAATTGGATCTGTCACCAGATTTTACAAATTGTATATCTTATAGGTCCGATTCATAGAAGGTTTTACTCTTTACAATTCTGGCATAAAAAGCTTTGAGAAGTGGCAAAAATGTGACGTAACATGTGGCTGCACTAAAATTTTGCGACTTTTGGTGTTTACGGAATTTTTGCTCATGGCTGATTTAGTGGGCATACCTGCGATAGGTGCATGGCAACGCTCACTTGTCAAATTCATAATGAGCAGCGGTGTTCTCTATGCCACAAATATTACTCCAGTCTCCAACTGGAGTAAGATTTGTGGCAAGTTGCACACGGATGTGTGCAGAACAAATGACAGAATGAAATATTCAATGCAAAAAAGAGGTGGACAGGCACATCCAACAATAAAAAAAATCTTCAAGCTTTATTCCAAATACATATCTTTAAAAATCCACACAAGGATGATGTGGTGCAGGAACCACATAGAGCATGCCTCTATGACTAAAGGCGCAGTAGGTGCCAGAAACACGTCAGAGCGGTTCCTGCACCACAGCATCCGTGTATGGATTTTTAAAGCTCTGTATTTGGAATAAAGCTTGAAGATTTTTTTTATTATTGGATGTGCCTGTCTGCCTCTTTTTGCATTGAATATTTCTGGTTGGTCAGCAACATTGGAATGGGACTCTAGAAAATACAGACAGGTGTTTCCTAAAATATGAGTACGTTGTAAATTTTTCTCTTCTGTTTTTATAGAGGACAGAATGAATACATTTGAATTCATAAGTTATTTCAATCTCCACGCAGTCAGCCTGAATGATACCTGCAGCTTGTACTTGGCAGTATAAGATCTCAGCAGGGAGGAGGGACACTGAGGAGCTGTGCGCCAGGCTAGATATGCAGAGATTGAGTTAAAATTTAATTAACAATAATACAACTATCCTGACATGGATTTTCAAAGCAAATACGACATCCTGATCAAGTCTAAGAGAGCTATGTTGAAATATATGCAGTTTAATGTAAAAAGGGACTATCCGGCACTACTGGGAAACCTCCTAATATGACACAGGACATGCACCCCATCCTTTGGAAATCGTGGTGATAGACTTGAAAAAGTTGTAAGACTTCAAATGTAGAGAACACAAGTGGCACTCACCATCCATAATATCTTCCTTTATTGCAACAGCATTAAAACATGAATGGGAGGAAGTGGGGAGTGTTCTGGATGACGGCTGTTTCGCGTAACACTACCCTTCTACAGGGCCCAGGTACTGGTCCTTGGGCCCCCCGCTTCCTGCCATTCATGTTTTAATGCTGTCACAATAAAGTAAGATTTTATGGATGGTGAGTGCCACTTGTGTTTTCTACATTTGTAATATATGTAGTTTGCATTGTGAAATCCAATGATAGACCTGTTTTAAGCAACGAGGTAGATAAAAGATGCAGACAGAGTTGTGAACGGAACATGATGCATTACACTTGTAATTTGAGAGTTGAGCTATAATACAGATAATATTATACAATGATAAATTGTCTGGAGATGGACATCAAAGGATGAGATTGTGTGATTTGCTAGAAGCCAGAAGAATATCAAAGGGATTGTCTGAAACCTAACAACCAACCTAATAATATGTCTATGTAATTCTAAAAGCTAAGCACTTTTGTAATTTCCATGAATATGTTTCCTATCATTCCTCCTCTATGCCCATTTCCTGTTTTTACACTTCCGATAACTTTGTTACCTTTCAGCATGCACCGTGGATCCTCAGACAGAACGTCATCAAGGGACTGATGCAGCAGTCACTCACCCAATTCTTACCCCTCCCTGAAACGAGACGTCATCAGGGGACTGGGACTGTTGTCGCTTCCCGCAGCTGCTTTTTCTGCCATGAAACAGGTTGTCAACAGTGATGTCCATTTGAAGGTCCGGTCTCTGTTGTAGTTAGTATGTGCGGCTTGTCATTCCGATTCATGCTTAGTAAGTTTTAGCTACTCTCCGTGCTCACTCCATTTCAATGCGCACTGGTAGTGTGCTCCCTTACAAACCATTAAGAAAAGCAATGGAGAGCGCTGCCAGTGTGCACGGAAAAGACACGGTGATCAGGGAGAGCACACTGAGCATGCGATGGCATTGATAACCAGTACAACAGAGACCAGACCAGCCATTGAAACATCCTTTATCACCAATGACATCTTGTTTCATGGCAGAAAAAGCAGCTGTGGGGAGTGACCATAGTGCCAGCCCCCTGATGATATCCTGTTTCGGGGCAGCCTCTTGAGTTAGGTGAGTGATCGCAGCCTATTGAAGATGATCTGTTTGAGGTTCAATTTTTATTTAATGTAAATTAAAAAAATGCCTAATTTTTAGAATTAGATAATTAGACGTTAAGTATTAGATATCAGACAACTCCTAGGAGAAGGAAGTAGAGTGTGTATGCAAAGGAAAAAATGGGGAAACCTTTGCTCCCAGCTGGGTGTCTCCTGGGTAAACATTCCACAGATAACTGAGGCAACTGCTTCTCATTTATTGTCTGACGCAAGGGAAAAGTCATAAGCTGTATCAAAACACATGGGAGCACTTAAACTAATAAAGCTCCACTGGTTTCCTAACCTTTCAACTACCGGTAATTACGGTAATATATTATTCTATGTGAATATATGCTAATTTATGTTTATTTATTGCTTGACAAAATTTTAGTTTTTTTATGTCTCCACATAGAGTTAATAAGTTATGTGTATTAGAAAACATGTCATTGACAAATACAGCTCATCCCAGAAAAAGAAAAAAAAACAAAAACAAGCCCTTATTCAACGATGGTGATGAAAAAAAAAAAAGTTTGGTCACTAAGACCAAAAATAGGCTTGTTCCTAAAAGGGGTTAATGCTGCTTAAAATAAATTTTCTATAACTCTAAAGCATTTATTTGAAACCTCTCTCAATGGGAATATCTGAGGTTTAGATGTTTATTTCCATGGCCATATAGCAGATTTTTTTTTTATGGACCATGTTACTGCGGTAATTTTGAGCATATGTTTGAGTCAAGAGATCCATGGTAAGGCTAGGAGTTGGTGCAGTAAAGGCTAGGAGTTGGTGCGGTAAAGGCTGGGAGTTGGTGCGGTAAAGGCTAGGAGTTGGTGCGGTAAAGGCTGGGAGTTGGCGCGGTAAAGGCTAGGAGTTGGTGCGGTAAAGGCTAGGAGTTGGCGCGGTAAAGGCTGGGAGTTGGTGCGGTAAAGGCTGGGAGTTGGTGCGGTAAAGGCTAGGAGTTGGTGCGGTAAAGGCTAGGAGTTGGTGCGGTAAAGGCTAGGAGTTGGCGCGGTAAGGCTGGGAGTTGGCGCGGTAAAGGCTAGGAGTTGGTGCGGTAAAGGCTAGGAGTTGGTGCGGTAAAGGCTAGGAGTTGGTGCGGTAAAGGCTAGGAGTTGGCACGGTAAGGCTGGGAGTTGGTGCGGTAAAGGCTAGGAGTTGGTGCGGTAAGGCTGGGAGTTGGCGCGGTAAAGGCTAGGAGTTGGTGCGGTAAAGGCTGGGAGTTGGTGCGGTAAAGGCTGGGAGTTGGTGCGGTAAAGGCTGGGAGTCGGTGCGGTAAGGCTGGGAGTTGGTGCGGTAAAGGCTAGGAGTTGGTGCGGTAAAGGCTAGGAGTTGGTGCGGTAAAGGCTAGGAGTTGGTGCGGTAAAGGCTGGGAGTTGGTGCGGTAAGGCTGGGAGTTGGCGCGGTAAAGGCTAGGAGTTGGTGCGGTAAAGGCTAGGAGTTGGTGCGGTAAAGGCTAGGAGTTGGCGCGGTAAAGGCTGGGAGTTGCAGTTGTAAAATGAATCATAAATGTGACTGCTATGTAGCCATGTGAATAAGCCCTGAGATAAATCCATCAAATAGACCAGACTTACAAGTAAATGTTAAATAAAAAAATCTGACTTCTTGCTGTCAAAATCCTGCAGGTCCAAAAGAAGCAGAATTACCGTAAGTGGCTCTATAGATCCTGATATTAAAATTGACTTTTTTTTTAAATTCTATTTTATTTTTACTGGTTAGGGAACGATCTGTAACTGGACCCCACCATTATATCACTACCATGTGTCATTCATCATATCCCTGCCTTCTCATGTGGCCGTACGGCCTATGGACCCCAGAGCACAAGCACCTTGGTGCAGTTGTTGCCTCTGCATCCCCTATTGCTCTGCTGGTGTTACAGGTCTTGGCTATTTGGAGAATTTGTCTAAATCTCAGACGACCAATTTAATGCAGAAATATCGTTCTGCAATGTTTTCCTTTGCTACCAAATAATGAATAATACTAAAAATTCATTCATAAGTATAAATGCACTCAAAATGTCAAAGTGAATCTGACGAGTCACAGCAGGCTGTAATACAGATCTAAGTGCACAGGATATGTCACAACCGTAATGTTCATAAACAATCTAATGCAGAGTGATTATTATATAGAATACGGTAATTATATCTGCACACAAATATTATACCTATGAGCAACAGCCATTTTGTTCTTTCCTGTGCTGGATTAGTGCCACCTGCTGGTTGCTGCCTGAGTTTCTGACCTGTTGTATAGGTTGTGTAGCCTTATCTGCAAGTCAATAGGATAGAATAAACCCATTTTCTTTAAAATGTTTAAAATCAGCAAAACTCAACTCCCAAGTGTAGCAAACTGATAGATCCTAAGGGGCAAAAAAATCACTACACCAATTTTCAAATGAAAAAAAACACAAATTTGGCAAAAAAAGTGACGTTTCTTCATTGGAAACACAGGGCCCAATAAATTAAGAAATTAAGCAGTCAC
Source organism: Dendrobates tinctorius (assembly GCF_039654945.1). Classification (NCBI taxonomy): domain Eukaryota; kingdom Metazoa; phylum Chordata; class Amphibia; order Anura; family Dendrobatidae; genus Dendrobates; species Dendrobates tinctorius. Next base: position 26,574,557 of record NW_027361738.1, on the reverse strand, counting down.
ACCTGGATCTATTCTTGTGGTGCGTGAGGGGGGTCTCACTGGCGCTCTACCACATAAGCACACATTTGTATTAAAATGAGGCATGGTAGATGGCCCTGATATCGATTTTATATTAGGCCCAGGAGTATAAACTGTTCAACTTTAGGAACAATAAATGTGGAGTATGCACAAATCAATAAAATATCCCAACACTTCCTTTCTCAATTCCTTTTAATCCAATGTGTCTTGTATGGCAATTAAAACCAAGACGTAGTGTATATAATAAAATGTTCTTTGTGTCTCTCCGCCATGTTCCTCTCCTCCTCTTCAATGTCCTGTGTGTGGCTGTAAGACCTTTGGCTGCAGCAGGAGCCTCCCCCCCTCTGCTGAAGCGTTAAAATATTGTTGTGTCCCACCTTCCTGCACATCAGCTGATTCCTTCTAGAAAATAAACTGATCGGGAGGACTTCACCCCTGTGTCCTTTGCAGAATATTTTCAAGAATATTGTTTTTTGTTTAGAACAGGCAGAATATTTGGCAAATGCAGCGTTTACCATTCATTTCTAATCTTGGTGTTCCTTTTAAACAGCGAATTGAGCGTATTGCTTCCAGTATATTTTGCAACTAGCTTTCCATGTCAGGCGCTGTAATTTTAGAATATCTTCACATTTTTACTTTTTGAGGGATTTGGAAGTTGATTCTTCAAATAAACTTGTGATGTTCATTTTAAATTCTGGTCATGTAGCTGTCAGTGCCCAGACATGACTTGTTCACCGTGTTCCCTGAATGTTTTTCTTTCGGTTATGCAGTAATTTTAATTCTGGGGAATCCCCGTGTAATAGAACCATTCTTGTTTTGGCTTTCAGCCCAGCTTTTTCTACGCCGGTTCCAGGAAGAAAAGGTCAACTCAAAGACAGCATCGATTGTTTAGGTAAAGAAGCTCACCAAACTTAGAAAAGTGTAACTAGCCGTGGGTCTCATCCCTCTGCTTCAGTGTTAAGAGTTCAGATATTGCACTTTTGTTCAGTATGATGTCATGATTCCGCTCCGAAAGAATGGAGGGTGATAGTCTAGACTAGACGAATCTCCGAAAAAAAGTTTTGAAGGTATCTGTTATAAATGCAGGGCTTCTTAAAAGGGCTTTTAGGTTAATACTTAAAGGGATTTTATCATTAACATTTACCAAAAAGGCAAGCAGAGGTACTGCAGGATAGGGAATTGCAATACCTTTCCAAGTATAAGTGTTTGTTCACCATCTGCGGCTTTCTTGCTTTGAAATTCATATTTTATTTCTATGCAAATTAGCTTTGCGAGTGCGCTGGTGGGCGTATGAGTGCGCTGGTGGGCGTATGAGTGCGCTGGTGCGCGGTGCGCTGGTGGGCGTATGAGTTCGCTGGTGGGCGTATGAGTGCGCTGGTGGGCGTATGAGTGCGCTGGTGGGCGTATGTGTGCGCTGGTGGGCGTATGAGTGCACTGGTGGGCGTATGTGTGCACTGGTGGGCGTATGTGTGCGCTGGTGAGCGTATGTGTGCGCTGGTGGGCGTATGTGTGCGCTGGTGGGCATATGAGTGCGCTGGTGGGCGTATGAGTGCGCTGGTGGGAGTATGAGTGCGCTGGTGGGCATATGAGTGCGCTGGTGGGCGTATGAGTGCGCTGGTGGGCGTATGAGTGCGCTGGTGGGCGTATGAGTGCACTGGTGGGCGTATGTGTGCGCTGGTGAGCGTATGTGTGCGCTGGTGGGCGTATGTGTGCGCTGGTGGGCATATGAGTGCGCTGGTGGGCGTATGAGTGCGCTGGTGGGAGTATGAGTGCGCTGGTGGGCATATGAGTGCGCTGGTGGGCGTATGAGTGCGCTGGTGAGCGTATGAGTGGGCTGGTGGGCGTATGTGTGCGCTGGTGGGCATATGAGTGCGCTGGTGGGCGTATGAGTGCGCTGGTGGGCGTATGAGTGCGCTGGTGGGCATATGAGTGCGCTGGTGGGCGTATGAGTGCGCTGGTGGGCATATGAGTGCGCTGGTGGGCATATGAGTGCGCTGGTGGGCGTATGAGTGCGCTGGTGGGCGTATGAGTGCGCTGGTGGGCGTATGAGTGCGCTGGTGAGCGTATGAGTGCGCTGGTGGGCATATGAGTGCGCTGGTGGGCATATGAGTGCGCTGGTGGACGTATGAGTGCGCTGGTGGGCGTATGTGTGCGCTGGTGGGCATATGAGTGCGCTGGTGGGCGTATGAGTGCGCTGGTGGGCGTATGAGTGCACTGGTGGGCATATGAGTGCTCTGGTGGGCATATGAGTGTACTTGCAGGCAGTGACTCATTTTCACGTCTCCTCACTCGAGCTGCCCTCACTTATTGATTGACAGTAGAAAGCGGAGGTGACATAATGCAGCAAAGCCTCTGTCTCTGCTGTGGGTCTTGAAGCGGAGACGGTGTTGGCAGGGAGAAACCAGATATCATTTTATCCTCGGTGAATGAGAACTTTTTATCTTCACATATTAAATGGAATCTGCCAGGTGATTCATGCTGCCCAAACTGCAAGCAAAATAAATTGCAGCCTGACTACACAATTGCAGCCTGGTATATTATTCTCTAAAATGTTCCTGAGTTTTAGAGAATTTGTTCTCTGAAGATCGGTCCGGGCCATAGCCAGAGACGATACTAGTCTGGCACCAACGGTACTCTTCCCAGCGATGTTCAAGGTCATTGACAGGTTTTTTTATGTGTATACATAAGGGAGAGAATTGTCAATTACCTGCCATGCACTGGGGGTGGCGCTGGACTACTTTTCTCTCTGACTGTGGTCCCAAGCTGGATCTTCAAAGTATATAAGTATATTTTCTTTAAAATGTCAGAGTATTAAACTTCCCACGTTTTATGAATTGTGAATCACCTGACAAGTTCCCTTTTAAAGGGAATACCTTTACATGGCCTATCCTTTCCTGAGAAAGCAGCATTTGCATTGATATGCAAATGAGGATGTAGATCTGAAGCCTCGGTCACTCTAACTCTATTTCCCACCCAGCACTGCTTTCTCCTCCTTGACTAACATTTCCTTTGTGTGAAGACACACTGCCTAGAGGCTGTCAGTCAAGCAGGACTACACAGCGCTGGACGGGAAATAGAGCTGGAGTGACAGAGGCTTCAGATCTTTCCCACATTTAGATATCCATTTAAACTGTTAAGGTTATGGAGGGAGTGCCAGGCCTGAGACCACCACAGATCTTGTCATCACTGATTATCCCCAAACAGTCCCTTTAGGCAATTACTGTCAAACACATAACTGTCAGCTGATTTGATCCATCGTTCGGCCTGCAGCTATTTCACATGACTCTCCCATACACAGGAGTGCTCGCTCTGTTAAGCGCTTCAGTATTCTCTATGAGTGGCAGCTTATCTCTTTAACAAGTGGATCAGCAGTCCAAAATCAGAAATGCTAGATCCTTATCTCCACCAACATCATTTGTGGGGGGGAGAGTCAAGAGGTCAAGATAATGACTTTTGGGTTTTCATTGTCTGTAAGCCATAATCATCAACATTAACAGAAATAAACACGTGAAATAGATCACTCTTTAATGACTCTATATAATGAGTTTCACTTTTTGTATTGAAGAACTGATATTCTAATTTAGTCAGAAGCACTTGTATATAAGAAAGTGTATCATACGCACTTACATCATCTTCACCTGCCGTTACTTAATGTTGGTCCTCTATATGTCACAGATTTTGAAATCCCCCTATATGAGAGATTTGGTAAAGGAGGAACTTTTCCACGACAGTTTCATTTTTCCCAGAGTCGGAAGGACTACAGTGATGGTGAGTATGTGCTGTCGTCATACGGACGGTCTATGCAATGATTTATTCTATAATATAGGGAGGGTAGATTATGGCATCTATTGATCCGTTCTGTATGGGGTGTATGGGATTATGGAGATGTTATCCCATGCCTGATGAAAAATATACGAAGGGTAAATCTGAAATCAATAGCAATTATTAATGACTAGAGCAATGCAATCAGAGGATTTCTGACATTTGGAAGCTCACTGGGTGTTTTGCCTTTTTAAAGGTCGTAGAACATTTCCTCGAAGTTATGGTTCACCTGACAATCTGTTCCAGTTTGGGTCGAATAGCAGAAAAAGAAGTATGAAGGGAGACGGCCTGATGCAGTTTGATGATCATTGGAACGTGAGGTGGACCAACTCGGAGCAAAATTTACCGTTCTTACACTCGTCACAGACTGACCTCTGCAACAAATGTAAGCACATGCAATCTATCCATGATCGATACTCGTGTTTGGAATAGTTGAGCAGGTTTCCATGTGGAGTAAACACTACGTCTTTTTTTGGGTGTCAGTTCAGAAAAGGGGAAAAATTTCATTCAAACTCATGTCCACTGTGCATCTAAAAACGCCGCAGATCTGTGCTTTTTTTCGTTGTAGTTTTCTATGGGGCACTTGGGGGGGGGGGGGAACGTTGTAAAATCACACTTTCATTTTGAAAGCGAATCTGTTTGCCGTGTAATCTGAGAGTACCATGTTGTAGTGGAAGAGAGCCTGATTCCAGCGATGTGTCACTTACTGGGCTGTGTTTTGCTGTTTCAATGCAATCAGTGTTTTCTCAGCAGGAGATTATCCCTACTGGAGAAGCTGCCTTGTGCCTCCTAATCCAACCCCACCGCCAGCAGCTCTCTGTCACTGGACAATGTACACAGAAAGCTGCCAATCAGAGGTGTGAGCGGGGTTATACAGGGCTCAACATCTCAGCTCTGCTTGATCTGCGCATAGAGAACTGTGATTCTAGCACAACTGCTGCACCCATTAAACTGACACCCCACTGGAATCAGGGTCTCTGTCCCTACGTTACATTACTGTCAGATTACATAGAAAAAAAACTGCTGACCGATTCCCTTTAAATGGAGAATTGCAGCATTTCTGCTCTAAAAATGCATTACCTGTGTCAAGATTGCACCAAAAAGCTAAAAAAAATGGACATCACAGTAGAAAAATGCATCAAAATTGCAATAAACAGAACAGGTTTCTATTACGTATTTTGGTGCAGACACCTCTGGAAAACAGGGCGAAAAACTGCAGCATTTCTGCAAGTAGGAAGATGATATAGCCATGTTCCCATGCTGCTTCTTTTTCCACTGTGTTTGTTTTTTCCCACGTTTTTCTGCATGTGTTCACAACTGAATTTGCAATAGCAATCTGCTCTGTTTATTGGGTTCTTATGTACCTTTCTATGTGTTTTTTTTTTTTTATTTTGTGCTTGTGATGTGGCATTTTTAAATGCGTTTTTAGAAATCCTGCAATTCCACAACTCATAACACTATTGCAATTTTATATTGTGTATTTTTGTCACACGAGGAGTCTGAGTTTTTGTGAAATCACATCGATTTTGCTTGCACTGATTAACTACAGTGGATTTTTCCACAGAACAAGAAATTAAATGGAAAAAAGCAAAGCATTTCCGCTTCGCAGTAGTCTAACTGTGTCGCTTAGATGTGTACTTAAAAGGGTATTCCTATGTCCGACATTTATGGCAAATACTTGAAAATTCCATAGATGTCTGAGGCTGCAGATCCGACCTTCGGACATGTACCTGTCTGGAGGATGAGACCCTATCATAACCTACAGTCAATGGAGAGATGTCAGCGCATACATGTCTCTTTGCATTCACTATTATGGAAGTTCTAAAAAATGGCAAAGCAAGCGGGTATAGCAATAATGTGATTATATAATAAGTATTAACAGCATGCACACAGTGATGTCAAAATACAGATGTAAACACTCTAATATAGCTAAAGGTTAATGCACACAGCGATGTCACAGTACAGAGGAAGTAAACACTCTGATAAAAGTAACAGGTAATGCACATAGTGATGTCACAGTACAGGGATAACGAACATGATGATGTACGGTAATGCAGGGATAATAAACGGATATTATAATGCAGAAAAGCTTTACCGGTATCAATACACACATATTGTACGTATATAAACAGTACGTGATCTGCTTTTGGAGCCTAATTCATCAAAATGTGTATTACAAAAAACATGTTGCATATTTTCTCCTAAATGTTGTAAAGATCATAGATAAATGTGCGCATAACTTTAATGTGTTCTCGATATAAATTTCTGGGGAAAAAATAAATTGAAGTTTGGTGATTTGTCATGTAGCTCACAGTGTGTCAGTGATTATGTTAATCTGGTACATTTCATAATATACAATCTGGATAATAATCCCACTTATTCCCTCTAGCCCCACAGGCTCCGGAGAATTGGAGGCTGGGGAAGCTGCTGGGGCGAGGGGCGTTTGGAGAAGTCTATCTGTGTTATGATGTGGACACTGGCAGAGAACTTGCTGTAAAACAGGTGCCGTTTGACCCAGACAGTCAAGAGACAAGCAAGGTAAGATTCTGCTGCTTAAAGGGAATCTGTCCCCTGATTCATGATGCCCCAAACCAAGGGCCACATGAACGACTAGTCCAGGAGGCCAATCCCCCTCCCCGGCAGCTTCTCCCCACCATGCTCTCCTAGACTGACAGGTCTCCTCCTATATATGTGTGTATAGGAAGTGGACCTGTCTGTGGGACAGAGCGAAACCTTCAGGGGCATGCATCTGTGACTGGTCATCCTTCTCACGATCCACCAGTGTTTGCATCCAATAGAAACCTTCCATTAGAGGTCTGTTTGCTATGTATATTCTAAAATTTACCTCTAAAACAAGCCTACACAGCTATATACATTGCCCATAGGCTTCACTGTATCCGCTGCAGTATAGATATTTCATTCTTTGTCATTGCTTTTTGATCAACAGATCCCATATTTAAAGGGATCCCTCTATAGCAACAACCCCACCCTCCATAGCTACAGGCCCTCCCCGTCCACATAAAGAAGCCCTCCTCGCACAGTAACAAATCCTCCCCGCCGCTCCATTCCGCCCCCTCCCCGCCGCTCTATTCCCCCCCCCCCCGCCGCTCCATTCCCCCCCACCACGCCGGTCCGTCTCACCCGGTCTTCACATTGCCGGTGAAAGTGCAGCAGGGAAGGGTCGGGTCATGTGACAGGCAGGCTGAAGTGACGTGCACAGAGCCTGTCACATGACCCGCTCCTTCCCTGCTGCACTTTCACCGGCAATGTGAAGACCGGGTGAGACGGACCGGCGTGGTGGTGGGGGAGGGGCAGAATGGAGCGGCGGGGAGGATTTGTTACTGTGTGATGAGGGCTTCTTTATGTGGACAGGGAGGGCCTGTAGCTATGGAGGGTGGGGTTGTTGCTATAGAGGGCATGTTTTTAGTAGCGTAGGAGGAAACGACCAGTTGTCTTGACAATGCCATAACACCCCCCCGCCTTGGACGTTCTGTTAAGAATATCTACAAAACCATGCAAACTAGAGACATAAAGTAAATTACTTATTGTCACAATTCTGCAGCCCAGCTATGCCCTGAGATTATGTGAAAAGCCTTGGACAACCCCTTTAAGGAAGATGTAAATGATCTGTCCGTAGCCACCCAGTGCTTGCGATGTGCATTGCAGCCTGTTGAGGATTTTTCTACCAAGATGTGACATTTAATTTGTATAATGAGAAGTTTGAGTCTTTATTTAAGTAAGGCTTTATTCACACATCAATATATGTTATCAGTATTTCATCAGTACTTGGATGCCAAAACCAGGAGTGTCTCCAAAACACAGAACAGGTGTCAGTCTTCCATTACACTTTTTCTCAGTATGGTTTATCAAACAAATACTGATGTGTGAATGAGCCCCAGGGGAGTTCATGTATGTGTGTGTATATACTGTATATATATCTATCTTAATATATTTTTGTTAATTAATTTTTATTTTTTTTTCTATTTAGCGGGATGACCGGCGGATAATGCTTTTCTAATAAATATATATAATATATTTATACAGTGGCTTGCGGAAATATTCACCCTCACCAATTATTGACTTTTCAGTGTAGTCTATGTGCAGGAGTGGGCATTTGCCACACATTCCCATTATGCCTATGAGATAAAAAGTCCCAAAACAAAATTATATCATATTTTATTCAAAAAAACATATAAAACACAATAATAAAAATAGTAATAATCAGATTAGAGGCAAAGTTGGATAGTTGATATCGCAGATGTAACACGGAGTCCACCTCTATTTTACTAGTAGGAAAAAGCAGAATATAGCAGCAGATTGATTAAAGTGCAAGTGCATAGAGTCCCTTAAAGCGACATACACCCTTTTTCTACTCTTGGTATATGATTCTCTAGTGTTGACTTCCTCACTTACTGTCTCATTAGTTCTACATTCTTATGATTTATTACTTTCTTTTATTACTTTAACTTTAAACCTGAACCATGCTAGAAGCTGCTCTTGCCCATAATCACTGCTTTAGGACACGGGGTATGCAGCCCCAGCGCACGTTTCGCGTGGGCTTCCTCAGGGGGCTGTAACAAACAGTGTGATGTCCTGTCTAGTTTCTTATGTAGGTTATATTTAAGTAGGAGAGCTCTCAACTTTTTTTGGTCTATTGATTAAATAGTAAAAGTTGGTGAAGTGAAGTGAGAAAAATGTAGGCATAAATTTAATTTATGGGATCAAATAAATAAAAAAAACGTCATGAAGCCGCTTAAAATTTTTGGTGCAAGCAATTCCCTTCATAAGGGTTCACTCACATCTGCGTGTATAAAGTAGCTGAGATTCTCAGCCAGAAAAGTTGGAGAATGTCAGGTGAGTGTCATGCATTTTTATTTCTCACCTAGAATCCGTATGACTTGTGTATGCAATGCCTTTTACATACAGTAAGTCTGTCATTTCAAGCTAGTTTACTAACTAATAAAACAATCTCTATAGATAGATGTCATTGAGCTATATAATCAGTGCAGCGTGTGTGTAGCTTACTGTATATGTATTTAGATTATAAATGAAAAAAAGTGGGGTGGGAGAGAATAGTTAGGCACACTGAAGGTTTCAGTTATTTTTCTCTTCTAGTTCACAAAAAAAGAAAGCCAAATGTTCACAGTTGTAAGCATGTTCTTTTCATGAACTGTTGCAAACCCTAAAAAAAAGAAGTAAAATTCCAGGTTGTGATGTAGCAAAACACAAAAAGTGCCAGGGGGTGAATACATTCGCAAGCCACTGCATATACATCAGAACAAAGTTATGCCAGATCGTTATTGATGTAAAAAATACACGTTTTTGGCATCCATTGGTAAACTCCAAAGTACAAAAGTGTAATATGAGCTTAGTCTAAAGACCCCCCCCATACACTTTAGATAACTTTTGGCCGATTGTTTGGCTAGCGGCTGTCTTATCTGACTCCCCCCGTACACGTTCTCACTGCTGAGCATGCCTGTTTTCTCTACAAGACAGCTGCTTCTAGACTCCTTTGGCAGCTTATTTTTTTAAAGCACAAAAGATTCGTCAGTCTGAACTTGGATATGCTGGATACATGCTGGTGGAGAGTTGGGAGACCCCCATAGACATTATACTGTCAGGCCAGCCTGTCAATGTTGGAGGTTTCGGCCAATGTTAGTCTAATGTGTAATGGGGTCATTTACTTACTGGCTATTTGGAAGTACATTACTTCTAATATTGAACTCCTTGTTCTAAAAATTAAATGTTTATTTAACCGTGTAATATAATCTCAATAAAAAAGTCCTGGAAAAATGTATCCACTGCCTTCTCATCTCCGTGTGTAAACCTCTTTGTTTGGAAGCTTTACAAGAATGTCTGCTTTGGTTGCAGGAGGTGAATGCTCTCGAATGTGAGATCCAGCTGCTGAAGATTCATAGACATGAAAGAATAGTTCAGTACTATGGTTGTTTGCGGGACCCTACTGAGAAGAAGCTCTCCATATTTGTGGAGTACATGCCAGGGGTGAGTTGGAAAACCTTCACTGCAGTGTCAAACAGGGACAATGATTCAAGAGCCCCAGTCTTGACGTACGTAGTCCTCCTCTTTTACTTGCATCGTAAACCCTCCAAATACTGTAGGGTTGTATTCTCCAAAGCTCATTATATTGTCAAAAGTTTGGCCCACCAGAGAATCCTTTGGTATATTCATGGACTAATTTGACCCTTTAAGACTTTATTAGACTCGTAAATAGGTAAACCTCAGCTTCTTATTTTAGAGGAAACAACTGAGTATGTGCCCGTGATCAGTAAATGCTGCGGGTTTGACGCTGTGTACTTGCGCAACGTCCAACCGGCAGCATCCAGATGTTACAGCGTAGCATAGTGGATGGGATTTCAAGAAATCTCATGCCTACTATGCATGCACCGACGCCCACGGCTTCCCTGCGGAGACAGACATGACGCGTCTCTCTCCAGACCACAGCATGTCTATTTATCGTGCGGAAACACGAGCTTCCGCAATATTAATTTCACCCATACAATGTATTGGACTCTGTGAATCCGCACGGTTCAATGAACATGTGCTGCGTAAAAAGCGCTGCCGATTACTGATTATGTGCACATACCCTAAGGCTGGGTTCATATTGCGTTATGGCGCTGTGTTTAACGCATCCGTTAACGCACGCATAGACTGCCATAACGTGGCGCATCGCTAACGCATGTCAAAATCGGCATGTGTTAGTGCCGTCATTCTGTGACGGACCCTCAGACGCGGTCAGCAGCGTTGGAGGGTCCGTCACTGCTAGCGGAGATGGAACATCTGCGCTAGCTCGATCGCATAACGCAATCAGAAAAAAGAGTAGCGTTAGCGCAGTCCGTTTAACACATGCATTGAACGGACTGCTTTATAGCAATATGAACCAGGCCTAAGAGATGCACAGACTAAAAACATGCCATTAGAAAGGTCCATTAACTGTAGATTCTCTAAGTGGGGTATACTGTGTGCAATTGCTTACTTTACCAACCGACCTATAAAAATAATAAAGAGGCATCTGCAGAATATCAGTGACTGCTTTATTAAGCAGCATCATCCATTAGGAGGCAAGCGCTAAGCCAATAAAATACATTGAATCTGTGGTCCTTACAATAGTTTTGGCAAGAATTATAAAGAATTTATTGGGTTTTGGGAAATGTTTCTCTATTTATTAGGTTTATGTCATGTGAAAATGGAAATCTGCTTATGTGGTCGGTCGCATACTGAACTTCAAAGGCACATATTTTCCAAAAAATGATTGCTAAACTACTACTCTATAAAATTCTAATATTCATGAACTTAAATCCAAAGAAAACAAACTGGATGTTGAAGATCCCACCAGGAATCTGGTTATTAGTTAGTCGGGGTCGCTTTAGACAGTAGTATTGTTTTGAGAGCCACTCAATATTACGTGAGTAAGAGTCTTTTATAGGATATAAATCCTTTACAAGCAGGGTTTTACTATCTGAAATGTTATTTTTTCTTTGTGTATTGATTATTGCATATTTTTATATGAGCTTTACTTTTATCCTTATTCTTCTTCTATAGGGTTCTATTAAAGATCAACTAAAAGCATATGGTGCACTAACGGAAAACGTTACCCGGCGATATACACGACAGATTCTTCAAGGAGTTTCATACTTGCATAGCAATATGATTGTACATAGAGATATTAAAGGTGAGTGTCTTGCACACAATTTTGGATTCTACTTACAGTGCCAGTAAACAGATGGTTATCGGGAAAAAAGGGACCTCAGAGGCCAATGCTTTAGGGATATTGTAGAATATTCATAAAGTAGGGGGTACAGCTTGCGATGCACCGACCTTTGTGTTCTTGAATAAGTTCAAAGGTTGTTACTTTACTCACTGTTCCCAATAAAAGACATGAACAGCACAACTCTGTACATGTTGTTAGTTCAGTTAGATGTATATCTATAATTGGGATTTAGATAGGAATCGAGCCACATTTTACTAGTAGTTAATGGGAAATCTACGTAATTTCGAAGGCTTCACTAGCTTTTTTTTGCAGTTCTAAAAGCTACAGCCTTCTTTTGTATCTATTTTATTTGATGCATTATGTGGAAAAAAAAAATATTGCTCCTCTAGCTTGAAAGATGCTTGATGCTTTTCAGTATCAATCAATACCGTAAATCCATGCTTTCCACCGGCTCAATTTTCAGCCCCTCCTGTCTTCTCCTGAACAAAGATTTAAGCTCCAATATATTCATATTAAATCAAATCAGAATTGAGCTTAGATTCAGGTAGAATACAGGATGGGCTAAGCCGAGGGAGCCCAGCTGTCTGGGTATGACACTGAATGGCATTAAGCAGCTTGCAGTGTATTGTAATGCAAGCAAGCTACAGAAGCAAATTTTTTAATCAGATTCCACTATAGTCAACCATAGAAATATTTTTTTTTCCTTTATCATACTTCCAATGCAATAAAAATCGAAAAGATGCAAAGATTTCCGTGATCCTTACGGGTCAAATTTGACCTGCTTTTGTTCTTGTTCTCCCGAGTATCCTGGTTTTTTTTTGTGTGTTCCTAAAATCTCCCAAATAGTTCCAGAGATGTGGGCATTTATAGTGCTACATTTTATGGTCTTAATCAAGGGAACAGGGCTTACAGGGTAATTATGCAGAGCAGACTAAAGCAGCACCCCCAAAGAATCCTGTGAGCTACGCCCCCTTGGTAATCAAAATAAAAATTAGCACTGGATAAATAGGCCGGTACGTCTGGAACCATGGGGCAGTTTTTAGAAAAACAAAAAACTGGTCACTTTTGACATAATAAGTGGTCCTCTTTAATTATATGACTATATGAAGGAAAATAGGAGATTTGAATCTCAAACAAACAAATGTCTGATTTGATAAAATGTTATAAAATTAATCAGAATTTAGGAACAAATCAATTAAATTATGTTTAATGTTGAACATTGACGTGAAATAAGTAAATACAGAAATAATTTAATGCACAATTTTTCACTACTACATAGCCTATCAGAATTGGAGCAAAATCTATTCTGGGGGAAACTTTACGAATTCGAATTCCATGAAGCATTCCTGCTTCTTTAAATATACAGGGTGCTTTACATGACAGGCACTAATAGACTGAGTTACAGATCTCCCCACCATTGCTCTGCACTTTTATCAGCATGGATAATGCTTATTACGTAAGCCAAGCTTTTACATTATGGAATCATTATTAGTGCATTATTATTAATTAAAGTAAATCTGCACTTTAACAACTAGCATTCGTTAATAAGTAATGTTATAATATCCACTATAACCAAAAGGAGATTTGAAGTTAGAGTAGAAATACGGTATACGATGAGATACAAGAAGTGAGAGATACCACAGGAAGGCTGAGTTCCTGAGATAAAATTCTGGCTCAGTGAGCTGTGTTGATCTATGGCATGCTGCCTGGTTGTTTCCTGCATTTCCAAAGCGTGTACTCGGGAATAACAATGCAAGAGACTGGATTATCTTCAGAGCCATTTATCATACAGATGTTTTATCCATTGTTTGCAGGTGCCAACATTTTAAGAGACTCAGCTGGGAATGTAAAACTTGGTGACTTTGGGGCCAGCAAACGCATCCAAACCATCTGTATGTCTGGGACCGGAATTAAATCTGTGACAGGGACCCCATACTGGATGAGCCCAGAGGTGATCAGTGGAGAAGGATATGGGAGGAAAGCGGATGTGTGGTAGGTATTGCAGATAAATCCCAGATGAGAGATTTATGGAAGTATCGTGAGAATTGGGCTCATAACTAGGAACAGTGTGTCCACACAGCAGAACCGTACAACTGACATATATTTACATGGACTGACCCCATAAATGACAAAAAAGAGAAAAGAAAAAAACAAATATATATGCAGTTGTTTGCCCCTTCCTGATTTCTTCTTCTTCTGCATGCTTGTCAAACTTAAATGTTTCATATCACCAAACAAATGTAAATATTAGACAAAGATAACACAAGTAAACACAAAGGTCTTTATTATAAAGGGAATAAGAAATCCAAACCTACAGGCCCTGTGTGAAAAAAGTGATTGGCCCCCTTAAAGCATTAATTAACTGTGGTTAATCACATCTTTGGGAAGGAGAGTTCAAATTTTCTAGCCACACGCAGTCCTGATTACTGCCATACCTCTTCTCAATCATAAAATCACTTAAATAGAACCTGCCTGACAAAACATGAGACATATACTTCATGTGCTGTGTTTCTTAAAAATGGGAGAAAAACTACAGGACTCCTCAGTGGCCACTAAACAATGTGGTATTCTGTTCCCGACGTTACTTACAGTTGTGCTGAAAAGTTTACATACCCAGCAGAATTTTTGTTTTCTTGGCCTTTTTTCAAAGAATATGGATGATAACACCAAAACCTTTTCTCCACTCATGGTTAGTGGTTGGGTGAAACCATTTATTGTCAAACTATTATATTTTCTCTTTTTAAACCATAATGACAACCCAAAACATTCAAAGGTGGCATACATTTTGACAAATGTACTCTAGTCCCTGACTGGAGTACATTATTGGCGGTGACACATAGCAGCAAGAAGGTGACCCAAATTCATAAAAGGTAACTTTGCAAAGGGATTTAACTCCTACAGTGTTTTAGAAGCACTTTTATCCTCCTGATAATGTTTTTAATTAACTCTTTATTACACCTAAATGTTTAAAATCAATGTTAATCTTGGAAAGAGTGCACTCGAACTAGTCTTGGAGCACCATCATAGCCATGCAATTGACAAACCAGCGTGAGGAGGAAAGAGAAGTCCCTCTCTGCGCCCACACAGGTGCTGTCGTTATGATACAAGTAAAATGCTGGGATGAGTGATGGCCATCTCGGACTAGGTATAATAATGGCATAATTAAAAATGTTATTTGGATGCTGATAAAGTGGCGCACCTCTTAATGAATTTGGTGCATATTAGTCCTGCGCTGCCAATATCCCAGTCTTGATGAATGTGGGCCGGAGTCCACTGAGGTGAAATGACAACTACCAGAATTTTTCAAATGTAACAAATCAGGTAACACAATCGTTACTTTGGCTTAAATAATTGTTTTATACTGTATGCTATATTTGTTAGATTAAGCAAGAAGTAGGGGACAGAATAACAGGATCTGTAAGCACGTTTTTGTTATGGAATCTGAAAGCAGCATGATGTAGGGGCAGAGAGCCTGATTCCAGCGATGTGCCACTTACTGGGCTGCTTGCTGCAGTTCTGATAGAATCCCTGGTTTCTCTGCTATAGATGTAGCAGTGGTCAGAATGCTGAGCTGTGTATAACCCCACCCACATCACTGACTGTTCTCTGCAAGCTGCCAATCAGTGGTGGGGGCGGGGTTAGACAGATTAGCTGGTCTGCCTGTCATGTGACACCTAGTCCTTTAGTGATAATCTCCTGCTGATAATACACTGATTATATTGAAACTGCAGCATGATGCTGAGCAAGTGACACATCCCTGGAATCAGGCTCTCTGCATCTACATTATGCTGCTCTCAGGTTAAATAGCAGAAGCCTTGCTGTGGGATTTTCTTTTAGTAAGATTATGCTAGCAAGTCTATTTGCAAAGTGTTGTGATCAGCCATCTTGAATTTTGCGAATTTCAGACCAATGGTTTTATTTTCTGTGTTTTCTGTCTATCCTAAAGGAGTGTCGCCTGCACAGTTGTGGAAATGCTCACAGAGAAACCACCATGGGCAGAGTATGAAGCAATGGCCGCTATTTTCAAAATTGCTACACAACCAACGAAACCAAAGCTTCCGGACAGTGTTTCAGACTCTTGTAGGGACTTCATGAAACAAATATTTGTGGAAGAAAAAAGGAGGCCCACAGCCGAGGAACTTTTAAGGCATCCTTTTGTTAGTCATAGTATTTAATTTTTTTTACTTATCACTGTGTAAAATGTAAGAGAAATGAAGGATTGTGAAATGTTCAGAGAAGCCCTGAAAGACGTCCATGTCTCTTCTACTTGCATTCCTCAAGAGGCCGAGCAGATCAGCTCTGGGAAAATTCATTTCTAGACTTGTCTGCAGCTTCTTAAACACTACTGGAGTCGACCATCTACATACTGCAACATTTCAGAAAAGATCTACTGAGCAACATCCAGATCCGGAGGACGGACGGGACTCGCCAGAAACATTATGTCCCAAACGATTGTAGATTTGAATTAAAGTATTTGATTATAATAATGAAACACTGTTGGTGCCTGTAGAGCAATGATGAGCAGCAGCCATGCCCTAAACCTAACCTGTCTGCCAGCTTCTCAGACCTGCAATGTTGTGTCTTCAGACCCAGTAGGTTCTCTTCGGCCTCAATCGTTCAAGTTACACAGTCCGGGTATGTACTGTGATTTCCGGACCAGCCGTGGGTCTCCAAACCTGAACTCATCAGCCTCATCTGCATTCATGAAGCGGTATGAATTCAGGTCAGAAGACCTGCGGCTGATCAAGACCATACGCATCATTCTATAATTCGTCCCAACGGACAATTACAAACAAATCAATCATTTATTAGTTAAAAATGTTACTTTTCCACTGATGACAGACTATCATCATCTGGAAAGAAGTTTGGTGTATTTAAATATGCCCATCAGGGGACATACTAATAATTTCTGGATTCAGCGGCAGGAGCCAGACTAAGGCCGGGTCACACTTGCATAGTAATGCATGCAGCTGGACACTCCGGTCCTGAGTGCCGGGTATTGAGAGGAGAGACTCATGCGAGTTTCTCGCCAGTGTGACCCTGCCTAATAATAATTTCTGGAGAACACCGATAACCTCATCTTAACCACTTTGATTCAGTTTTTATTTTTTATTTTTTTATTCCCACACCCCAAAAAACTTTCAAGACATATGCACCCCAAAATGGTACCATTAAAAATATAACATATCCCACGTGAAAACAAGTCCCAATAGCTATTTTCACAGAAAATTTAAGCAGCTATGCCTCTGGGGGGGTGGGGGCACAGTAAAGAAAAATGGAGAAAGTCCTCAAAGCCCAAAATAGCTGCATCTACCGTAATGAATTTTTTGTCTTATCAAAACCAGAATCAAAGGCTTGATGTTGCTCACCACAACTTTACTGCATGACATACACGTTGGCTTGTGTTGAAGACAGTTTGTTTTTCACAAATCTCAGAGCGGAATATTGTTTTGTTTTTTAATTTTTTTTATTGCATATCAGATTCTGAAATTATTTAATACAGAACCGTTAAAGTGGACTAGTAAGTATTTTCAGAAAAATAATAATAATAAAAAAAATTTAATAGGACACGCCACAATGATTGTAATGTAATTCTGACTCTTTCCGTGTAGACTTTAAAGGGCTTGTCTCATAACATATGACATGTAGGATAGCCATAAGGCCAGTTTTACACATCTGTGGTTTTTGGACCACAAGGCATGGACTAGCTGCAGGTTTCCTAATGTGAACTCGGCAGCTTCATAGGATTTGTGAAACCCTCCTAATGGTAACCACTATTTTAAAACTCATAACATTCAGAGTTTGAGACCCAACCTTCTCCCATAGTTTCGCTCTGAAAAAGGAGATTGGGATGTATGACTACCATAATGGATGATCACTCTGAGAATTCACTGTCCCCATACTGATATAGAAGTTTGTCGATTTTCTAAGAAAAGCTGGTTCCTATGAGATCGGTTAAAAATAACTATACTAACACTGGAGAAAAAAAGGACAAATCAAAGCCTCAAACAGGATAATATTGTTTAAAGATGATCTGTCCGCACTTCTGTATCGTTTATTTTACACAACATACACTTCTCACAAAAAGTTACGGGTATTTGGCTTTCGGGTGAAATTTCAGGATGATCCTAAAATGCACTTTAACCTTCCCAGGGGATCTTAATGTGACCATCTCTAAACTTTTGCATGCACATGTCCAAATGATCAATGTTTCAGTACTTTTTGCACAACTTGCTGTTCGCTAACAAGGAGCTTAGTGGCAAAATTCACAACAGGTGTTTGATGAATCAGGGTTCAATTAGAATTGATATTAAACTGTCCTCCCTCCTCATGCTGTTCACATGTTGACATCATGAGACCAAGACGACACCTAACAATTGATCACCGGTACCTCGCCATTGCAAGGCTTCAGGCCGGATGTTCTCAGATGGAAGAGGCCACTGAGCTTAGAGTGTCATCAGCAGTTTGCAACACAGATACAGACAGGCTGGAAGAGTCACAGAAAGCCAGAGGAGTGGACATCCTTTGGCCACATCCCACACTGATGACCGCTTCATTGTGAACAATGCCCTTCCGAACCGGATGATGAATACCACACAACAATTTAAGGGAGGTGAGAGGTACCCAAGTGTCATGTCAGATCATTCTAAACCATTGTGCTAGACAACCTGCAAGGGTACCTGACCACACCACCAGGCACAGGTGTCATCATCTTGCATGGGTATTGCATGGGTCAGGGAACATCTACACTGGACAAGGGACCAATTGGCCTGTGTGCTGGTCACTGATGAAAGTGGCCACTAGTGATATTGGAGACATTAAGGAGACTGGTATGCTTAAGCCACATTAGTCGCCAGACGAGCCTTTTGGGGTGTTAGTGTGGGCAGGTGTATAATCAATCCAGAACTGCCGTACACTTTGTAAATGGTACAGTGACATACCCCTATTACTTGAATAACCTCATTTAGGCTAGTTTCACACTTGCTTTTTTTTGCAGCGCGTTTTTCCCGCAAAAAAACGCATTGAAAAAACGCATACAAAAGCATACAACTGCTGCGTTTTTTTCAAGCATTTTTATGAGCATGCATGAAAAAAACGCAGCGTTTTTATGCGTTTGTATGCGTTTTTAGTGCGTTTTTACCGCGTTTGCGTTTTTTTCCAACATTTTTAGGTGGCCCCTCACACTACCCAAACCATGACTTTACTAACCCTAACCCTGACCCTAACCCTAACCCTGACCCTAACCCTAACCCTAACCCTGACCCTAACCCTTAACAAAACCATACTTAACCCTAATCCTGACCCTAACCCTGACCCTAACCCTTAACAAAACCATACTTAACCCTAACCCTGACCCTAACCCTGACCCTAACCCTGACCCTAACCCTAACCCTGACCCTAACCCTTAACCAAACCATACTTAACTCTAATCCTGACGCTAACCCTGACCCTAACCCTTAACAAAACCATACTTAACCCTAACCCTGACCCTAACCCTGAC
Organism: Dendrobates tinctorius; assembly: GCF_039654945.1. Taxonomy (NCBI): domain Eukaryota; kingdom Metazoa; phylum Chordata; class Amphibia; order Anura; family Dendrobatidae; genus Dendrobates; species Dendrobates tinctorius. The sequence goes on along the minus strand of NW_027361738.1, from coordinate 26,555,487 downwards.
CCTAACCCTAACCCTGACCCTAACCCTAACCCTAACCCTGACCCTAACCCTTAACAAAACCATACTTAACCCTAACCCTGACCCTAACCCTGACCCTAACCCTAACCCTGACCCTAACCCTAACCCTGACCCTAACCCTTAACCAAACCATACTTAACCCTAATCCTGACCCTAACCCTGACCCTAACCCTTAACAAAACCATACTTAACCCTAACCCTGACCCTAACCCTAACCCTGACCCTAACCCTAACCCTGACCCTAACCCTAACCCTAACCCTGACCCTAACCCTTAACAAAACCATACTTAACCCTAATCCTGACCCTAACCCTGACCCTAACCCTTAACAAAACCATACTTAACCCTAACCCTGACCCTAACCCTGACCCTAACCCTAACCCTGACCCTAACCCTAACCCTGACCCTAACCCTTAACAAAACCATACTTAACCCTAATCCTGACCCTAACCCTGACCCTAACCCTTAACCAAACCATACTTAACCCTAACCCTGACCCAAACCCCAACCCTAACCCTGACCCTGACCCTAACCCTAACCCTAAACCCCCTTAACTAACCCTAACTCTAACCCAAACCCCTAAATTCCTTGTTTAAAAAAAAAAAACGCATATGCAAAAAAACGCATACATGAGCATGCCAGTGCGCACATATGCGCATCCATAGGCTATAATGGCCATTTTTAGCGCAAAACGTGCGCATATGTGCGCATGCGCTTTTTTGCAGGGCCAAAAAATGCAACATGCTGCGTCTGGAAAATACAAACGCACACCCCAAAAAAACGCAGCGCATGAAAATCGCATACATGCGCTTACAAGCGCGCAGGTATGCGCACCCATGTTAAATATAGGGGAAAAAACGCATGCGCACATGTGCGTTTTTTTCCAGCGCTAAAAAACGCAAATGTGAAACCAGCCTAATCGAGCCATTGTGCCTCTGCATAAACAACACAGGCCTAATTTCATCTTCATGGACAACAATGCTCCAGCTCAGCGAGGTTGCATCATTAGGGAATGGCTGCTGGAGACTGGGGTACCACAAATGGAGTGGTCTGCACTTTCCCCAGACAAGAATCCCATAGAAATCCTATGGGATCAGCCGAGTTGACGCGTAGAGGCTCGTAACTCTGTACCCCAGAACCTCAATGACTTGAGAACCACCTTTCAAGAAAAGTAGAATGCCATCCCTCAGCAGATAATAACTTGACTTCTAAACAGCATGAGACAATGTTTTCAAGCTGTAATTGATGCTAAAGGCCATATTGAGACATTGACATTTTTTGAGGGAGTATACCCACCACTGTTGTTGGCTATTTTTTTAAATAAGTTGTTTGAGATGAAGAAATCACCATTGCATGCTCCTACTTTGATGCCCTGCCTTCACGATAAAATATCACTGTAGTGTGAACTTTTTACGTTTTCCATAAGTTTCACCGAAAGCCAAATATCCATAACATTTTTGTGAGTACAGTAATTCTGGAGCAGATGTTCTATTAACTCTGGATTGTGTCTCCTGGAAGCCTGCATATAGTGGCTCCAGCCACAGTTCTACACACAGCAATCCGTATCTGATGAAGGTTCAGATTCTAGAACAGAATCGTTATACTTATTGTTTGGCACAATGTTGAGTCCTGAGAATGCTGCCCCATGTTTTTTTCCTGATTGAATACAAGCATTTACTAAAGTAGTATGTGTCAGGAGACCAGGCATCTAATAAACGAGGTCTTGGCAATTCCAAACCCAGATAAGGCAATAATTTTCAAGCTGGCTTTGTTCACATCTACACAATTCAGTTCCATTGTTCAACTCCAATATGAGAGCGAAACTAAAAAAAAAATAAAATAATGGAGAGCCGAATCTATTACATGAAGGACACCCACTGAGCCAGAGGAACCTCATTGACTTAAGTTATAATAGAATCTAGGGGGTCCACTGTGATGTCTGTCATTTTTATAAAAAAAAAAAAAAAATGCTGGATGATATTTTTCCGTCAAATATAAAGGACTTGGCAATAGAGGTTGCAAACGGAATCTCCAATGTAGATGTGAACACGGTCTAATGCCGTTTTTTCTCATACAACATTCATGGTTCTTGTACAGACTGTGATATCCAGATGTTCTGCGAGTCTTCTGATCTGAACGCTGCTGCCTCAAGTATGCCTATGAATTTGCCGAGTTCCGGTCAGGAGACCCACGATTGGGCTGGATATCGTGGTCCATAGTCGGCTTTAGATATTTGTCAGCAAATACCACTCAGATCATCTGGATTCATCAATAATCTAATATGGAAGTGGGCAGCCACTATTGTCATGTTACCATAGATGATCTTGTTATCGGCATATGAATATTGGTTATCCGTTGTATCGGCTGAAATATTTGTGGGTCTCCGGCTAATGTACAGATTCCACGCTGGTGCCTTAATGTGTTTTTTTTTCTTGTATTAGCAATAGTGAATCCTTGTCTTCCATGTTTTCTGAAAAAAAAATTGCTGCCTCCTCTTATTAAATTCTGTAGGTTTTCTCATGAGAATTTACAAGTCTGATTTAAATGCTTTGGATGATTGTGAGAGTACCAACATATGGAGTACATTTACTAATGACCGTGTGCCTGGATACATTAGTGACCACCATGAATGTCATAATGTAATGCATCATGTACAGGTATTAAACCCGTAGGCTGTAAGATCATTCAGTATAGCGATATCTCTTCATTCAGTGTTCTCGTGCTGCCATACTATAGGTAATGTAGTGTTGAGGGGATGTAGCAGAAATGCTTCAAGGAGCCAATCATTTTCTCTTGTTTCTTGCACATGTCAAAGTATCACATGTATTGTGTACATGTTTGTACTGTTGTAACCGCAATAATATAAAATGTGTTTTTAGGCCAATCATATTTGATATTATAAAAATATTTTGTACAGAAAGTTATTTTCTACTTCTTCCTTTTGGCTTGGGCTCCACTCACATCTGCATTGGAGGTTACATGGCAGATTTTGATGAAAACCTAGAAGAATATAACGCAGCGTGTTGCTCTGTTTTATCTAGTAAAATACAGGACACCATGATGGAAACCCGAGACTTTACTATAGGTGATGGGTCTCATGCCGCTGTTCTTCTATATTTATGACTTCAACTGTACATTAGTTTACATACACCTAAAGCAGGGGTGGGGAACCTCAGGCCGAGGCCCCTTGATGACCTTTTCTCCAGTCCACGGGTGGATTCCTGGGGACTGCAGTGGTAGCATCTCCTCCTGATGTCTGTACTGCAGCACTAAAATGTCTGCTGTGATGCCTATGCCGCAGACCCATATCTCCTGTGATGTCTATGCTCCAGCCCCATGTCTCTTGTGGTGTCTATCCTCCAGCCCCGTCACTGATGTATTTGCCATAGCCCCATGTTTCCTGTGATGTATATAAAGCAATCTCTATGTTTCCTATGTGATGTATAAGTCAGTCTTGGTGTCTCCTATGTGATGTCTATACAGCAGAGACCCAGTGTGTCCTATGTGATGTATATACAGCAGTCTTGGTGTCTCCTATATGATGTATATGCTGCAGACCTCCCACTGCTTGAGTTCTATAAAAGTTATATGAGCAGTGATGAATTTTGCACTGAGGAGACCTGCAATGTAATATACATCTGTGTTCGGTGCCACTTACTGCTGTGAGTTGTTTACAAAACTCATCAAGGCAAAGAGTCGAAGGTGCTCCGGACCATTGCAAATTTGGAAAAGCAGTTACGAGTTGTAACTTCATCCATACCACCTAACATCACAGCCGCACCAAAGAGAAGCAGTTCCAGCCGGCTCATCAACTTTCAAGTTTGATAATTTTGAACTGCCTCCTGAATGATGGCCTAAATTTCCAAATGTCCCCTGGCAGAAAAAAAGGTTCCCACCCCTGACCTATGGGCATATTAGTGATTTTTCTCATTTGCAAAAACGGTCCGAGTTCAATCACTATTTTGAATCCGTGTCATCAGTGTTAAGTCAGTGTCAGTTCAAACCATCAGAGTTTAATCAGCTTTTTTTGGATGAGAAAAAAAATGATGGAGGCTTCTCAAGCTTCTCCTATCAAACAGTGATGGTGACCGGTGAAAAATGGTCAGCATACTTATGGCAACTGAGAACTTTTTATAACAGACCCATAGACTTGCATTGGTGAGTCTGATCTGAGGCGCTGATGAAAATCGAACATGTCTCCATGATTTTGTGCAGACTGCTCTTTCTGCAAGAATACATGGATATGTGAACAGCTGTCACAAGGGTGTCATGTCCACCTTGACGATCTGGAGTTAGTCATGTTGGGAAATGAGTCACAGGTCTTCTTTAGGGTGGTTTCACATTAGCGCTTTTTAAGCGCACGCACGGCCGGGGGTAGCTCCGCCCCCGAGCCGGCTCTCTGCCCGGCGTGCCCGCCCCTTGCTTGTAGCGCCGCCTCCTAGCGGACAGCGGCGCCTGCGATCGGCGCACCCTATCTTTAGCATAGGGTGCGCAGATCGTGCACAGGCCGTGCGCTAGTTGCGCTTTGACCTGCGCTTCGCACTTTTGACGGTGCGCCGTGCGCGCCAAAATCAAACTTTTCGGATTTTGGCGCGCACGGCGCACCGTCAAAAGTGCGAAGCGCAGGTCAAAGCGCAACTAGCGCACGGCCTGTGCACGATCTGCGCACCCTATGCTAAAGATAGGGTGCGCCGATCGCAGGCGCCGCTGTCCGCTAGGAGGCGGCGCTACAAGCAAGGGGCGGGCACGCCGGGCAGAGAGCCGGCTCGGGGGCGGAGCTACCCCCGGCCGTGCGTGCGCTTAAAAAGCGCTAATGTGAAACCAGCCTTAGAGATAGTGTGATTTTTGTTCCATATTGAATGGATTAAGTTTCCTCTGGTGCTGAAGAGGTTAATGACCCTTTCTATACTGGTCAGAAACATGCAGCTCCATTTCAGCTGCTTCTGATCTGGTCATTAGCTCTTCCTATAAAAACTGGTCAAACCTTCTTTTCCCTACTGGTGAAACATTTGTCTTCCTGTGCTGTGTACTAAAGCTAAGTGGTTGCAGTTTTCCTTAACTCCTTTCCTCAAGAGCCATCAACAGGTCATGTTTTCAGAATGTCCTTAGTATTGCCCAGGTGATGAAATTCTTGCCTGCCCCGGTGATGCATTTGTCACCTGGATCATTCTAAGGGAATCCAGAGAATATGGCCTGTTGGTGGCTCTTGAGGACCGGAGTTGGGGAACACTGGGTTAGAGTATAGTTGCTGTAGTGTGTGTGTTTATCTCCTGTTCCCTGTTAGTTTATTCCTCCCTGTCCTCTTCACTATTGCTGGTTAGTGCTTTTGTATAATAGATGTTGTCTGTTCTCCCTGTTTCGTCTTTGTGCCTTGTTTACTTTACATTTCTGTCCCATGCCTCATGGGTGTGAGGGGGAGGACAGGTCAGGGTCTAACAGGAGCAGAGTAAGGTCAGAGACTCAGGCCTCCCTACCTTCAAGAGTACCCCAGGACAGGGATAGTTCGGGTCCCAGTTCCAGAAACCATTTGAGCCCACCCCCCTCCTTACTGAAGACCCTCACAGCGTGACAACAGCTCCAGAGTCCTATAATGCTATGAATTCCATAACCTGCAAAAAATTGGAGCAATATGGTCCAAAAAAGTGTGACACTGAATTAAGTCATGGTAGTAATAATAAAAAAATACACTTATTTCTCAATGTATTAAAAATTGACACCAGACAGTAATATAAAACTCTTACTGTTTCTCTTATTCATTCTCGTCTCGACTATTGTAACTCTCTTCTAATCGGTCTCCCTCTTACCAAACTCTCCCCTCTCCAATCTGTCTTGAATGCTGCAGCCAGGATCATATTCCTCACCAATCGTTACACCGATGCCTCTACCTTGTGCCAGTCATTACACTGGCTACCCATCCACTCCAGAATTCAGTATAAACTTATTACCCTCACCCACAAAGCCCTCCATGGCTCAGCACGACCCTACATCTCCCTTGTTTCAGTATACCACCCTACCCGCGCCCTCCGTTCTGCTGATGACCTGAGGTTAGTATCCTCAATAGTCAGAACCTCCCACTCCCGTCTCCAAGACTTTACACGTGCCGCGCCAATTCTTTGGAATGCACTTCCCAGGTCAATACGATTAGTCCCCAATCCCCACAATTTTAAGCGTGTCCTGAAAACGCATTTATTCAGACTGGCCTATCGCCTCAACACATTAACCTAATCTATCCCTGTGTGGCAGAGCCAAAAGTTTTACCATAACCAGGTTCCCAGCATCATGTTCCCACATGCTTTATGCCTCCATTAGCCCTCTGTGTCTGTACTGTTACACACTTAACATTATGGCTGGTCCATACAATCAGGGCAACTGTTACCACCCACCTTTCGTGTCTACCTCTTTCCTCATAGACTGTAAGCTTGCGAGCAGGGCCCTCACTCCTCTTGTTATTTGTTATAATCTACTGTATGTGATTATTGTTATGCTGTAATGTCTATTGTCTGTACGAATCCCCTCTGAAATGTAAAGTGCTGCGGAATATGTCGGCACTATAAAAATAAAATTTATTAAAATGTATTAATATAAACAAGTATAGTGGCTTTATGGTGAGGAAACAGAACGTCACCATGGCTAATAAGTATAAAAAAAGCTTATAAGGACAATGAACAATCAAATCATATATCAGAATAAGGCCTGTTTCACACTTCCGTTTTTGTGTCCGCCAAACGGATCCGTTTCCGTTTTTTTGACGGAAACTGATGCAGACGGATCCGTTTTTAAAAAAACGGATCCGTTTTTTTGACGGATCCGCGGTAACCACTAATGTAAGTCTATGGGACAAAAAAACGGATCCTGCAAAAAAATGGCGGATCCGTTTTTTTACGGAAACCAACGGATTTTGACGGATTTGAAAAAACGGAAGTGTGAAACAGGCCTTAGAGAGCCTAGTGTGTATAACAAAGAGTCCTAGAGCATGCATACAGATGGACAGTAATGTGATGCAGCCACTAGATGGCGCCCAGCTGCAGAAACAATGTTCTCACACACCGGTCCATCTAAAAAGGCAAAGAAACAGGTTATGTAAATGAACTAGAAAACTTAATAAAATGTACACTAGTGCAACTGTGCACTGCGCATGCTTATGAACGCTGTCAGGAGTGCAGGGAAGTGGAGCCTTGTTGTCATAGTGACGGGGCGGGGACGCACAGGCGCTCTATCTCCGGAGGACCCGCGCTCTGTGGTGCTGGCGGTAGTGCTGCTGTCAGGCCGGTGCGGAGTTCACTTGGCCGCTGCTTTGCACCATGCACAGAGTGCGGGTTGTGCTGGGACATCTCCCGGGGACCCCCAGGGGTATTCGGGCAGAGACGACCGCAGTCACATCGGACCGATCTCAGGACATCGTCATTGTGCATGGAAGGAGGACTCCGATCTGTAAAGCCAAGAGAGGGGGCTTCAGGGTAAACCAGATTGTACCTGTCACAGCAGTGTGCGACCACATCGTACGATCGGCACCAGAGACCAAGTTGTGTGACTCCATGCCTGCGGTAGCCGCTGATGAATCCACCTCACCGGGCACACGAGGGTGTTATTCCCGGACCTGACAGCGGCCTGAGGACTTGGCCACTAATGTGTTACTCCCAGGGCGCTGTCTAGAAGAGGACTGATGATGAGGGGTACCTGCTGCCATCACACTGCCCGTTTGTACCCATCACCATGCCATCGCTGTGCCCATCAGTACCCATCACCGTGTCATTGCCGTGCCTGGCTGTACCCATCACCGTGCCATCGCCGTGCCTGGCTGTACCCATCACCGTGCCATCGCCGTGCCCGTCTGTACCCATCACCGTGCCATCACACTGCCCGTCTGTACCCATCACCGTGCCATCACACTGCCCGTCTGTACCCATCACCGTGCCATCACACTGCCCGTCTGTACCCATCACCGTGCCATCGCCGTGCCTGGCTGTACCCATCACCGTGCCATCACACTGACCATCTGTACCCATCGCCGTGCCTGGCTGTACCCATCACCGTGCCATCGCCGTGCCTGGCTGTACCCATCACCGTGCCATCACACTGCCCATCTGTACCCATCGCCGTGCCCGTCTGTACCCATCACTGTGCCATCACACTGCCCATCTGTACCCATCGCCATGCCCGGCTGTACCCATCACCGTGCCATCGCCGTGCCCGGCTGTACCCATCGCTGTGCCTGTCTGTACCCATCACCAAGCCATCGCCGTGCCCATCAGTACCCATCACTGTGCCCGGCTGTACCCATCACCGTGTCATTGCCGTGCCTGTCAGTACCCATCACCGTGTCATTGCCGTGCCTGTCAGTACCCATCACTGTGTCATTGCCGTGCCTGTCAGTACCCATCACTGTGTCATTGCCGTGCCTGTCAGTACCCATCACCGTGCCATCGCCGTGCCCATCAGTACCCATCACTGTGCCCGGTTGTACCCATCCCCGCTTCTAACAATTTCAAAAGGTTTCAATATTTTGCTATTGCACTCCCTGATCCAATAGCAATGCCCCCATAAAACAAATATTGACACCTGAAGCACCCCTCAATTAAATAGTGCCACCCCCTCTTTAAAGAGTAATAATTCCTCCTTTATGCCACCTCCACGAAAACAAATTAAGTTTCCGTTCCCCTAACATAAGGAACTGGGTCTTGTCCTTCTCCTGCAGAGCGGACCAGCATAGGCTTCACAACGTAGTGACCTCCCTGTGCTACCTGCGGTGGGTCACCAATGTCTTGTAGGTCTACAGGATGGAGAGCCGTGGGCTACGCCTTTGGCTGCCCGCTCTACAAAAGGATCCCATTGTCTTTGTGCCACGTTGGCACGGATACAGCAGCCGCCCTCAAGATCCGGGTACCTGGGCGATGTCTGGGGGGTGGTAGGTGCACTTCCCCAGATCTTTCAGGCTAGCGACACCTCTCCTACTTTCTTATTTTCCTTTTTTCCTTTCCTTCTTTGACCCCAGGGACATGTATATCTGGTGCCCTTATATCAGGGTGGGCAGATAATGATACATAACCTGTGAACTATTATTATCCGGTATGACCCCTGCGATGCTCGTTGCCACCATTACACCACAGGACTCTCACAACATCGATTTCACCTCTTCCCAGTTTTTTATCACTTTTTTCTGATACATAGTGGGGTCTGGACTTACACCTGGTTTATATATTTATCACAGATTGTATTCAGTTTATTCATGAAATACTATTGAAATCTAGAATGTTTCCAGCGTAGAATATCTGCAGATGGTGCGAGTATGCAGCACGGGATGATGTCCAGGCTCTACTGCCTGCACTCAGTCATCATTGCTGCTTCTTTGGAGGACTTTCTCTGCTGGAATATCTTCTTATATATATATATTAGTAAAAATAAATATTTTTTTTTGTAGGAGACGACACCCGATGAGCTCCTGTCTTCTGTTATGACTGCTGTTCTCAGGGACGTCAATCTGAAGCCCGAGCTATTAGGGGATATCTGCGTAGGTAAGGTTATGCTTTGGCCCCTTATGGATCTTTTATGTGGCTAGTATGTAAAAGGCAACGTAGAGTGATGTTGTGTAGGAAAAGATAATCTAACCTGATAAAATCCAACATAAAAAGTTACGGTAGATGCCCGCAGAACATTAGCCACAGACTGCGGACATGTACCCTGAATGGTCACTTTATTAATGGCTCCTGCTCTTTCGCAGCGTCCCGGAGTGCAGTATACAATGTATAATGAAGTGATGCTATTGATCGGTCTTTGCGTGTAAATCCACATTACCATAGGACAACCCATAGATGTGAATGACTACGAATAAACCATAACCATGGATGCCAGACTAAGCAGGGGCCGGTAATTCAAGAACTGCCAACCTTGGGGGGTTCTCTTGTAACATTGAGAATATGCTGGGATGTAATCAAGGGAAAACAGCCAGCGAGAGGGGATCTTAAGGCTATGTGCACACCTTGCGGATTTGCTGCGGATTTCCTAGTGATTTAAAGTACAATGTAAATCTATGGAAAAAAAAAACTGCTGTGGAAGATTCCACGTGGAAACTCAGCATTTTTTTTTTCCGCAGCATGTCAATTCTTTGTGCGGATTCTGCAGCGTTTTTACACCCATCCCATTATAGGAATCCGCAGGTGTAAAAACGCAGGCGAAATCCGCACTAAATCTGCAGGAAATCCACAGGAAAAACATAAGGATTTTAACCTGCGGATTCTGCCAAAATAAGCAAAATAAGCAGATTCCGCATGGAAAAATCTGCACAGCAATCCGCAACGCGTGCACATACCCTAAGGCTGCGCTCCCACGGTGAGCGTGTGGTGTGTTTTTGACGCTGTGCCAAAATTGCAGCGGATTACAGTTCTAGCAAAGTGGATGGGCTTTCTGGAATTTTCACGGCCACTGTGCTTTTCTTTTACTCAATGTAAGCTGACCCTCTGTGCTTGTTTCAAATCCGCAACATGTCAGTTTAAGTTTTCTGTGCGAATTTTCCCCATAGATTTGCAAGAAAACACACATATAATCCACACCTATATTAATAAGTTTTGTCAGAGCCAAATACCAGGAAGGATCAAAGAAGCTTTATTTGAAAGCATGACACACCAAAAAGAAACCCAAACACATGTTAAAAAAAAAATCCACAAGGAAAAACCGCACATAGTCTAATTTAACTAATGTTTGCAGAAATTCCGCAGCCTCAAACCCCCCCCCCAAAGCTCATCATGGGAACGTAGCCTTGGGTGTAAACAGCTGATTGCTGAACAGGATCTGAGGAGGATGTCACACAGGTTGTGCACACTCATGCAGACTGCTGCTAGCCGTCACCCTTGTGCTCCTACTAATGTGTCCAACTCGTTGTTCCCTGGAAAGTTAGGGCCACAGTGCGCTGCAAAGCCAAAAAGTGGGATCACCGGTCCATGGAAAAACATTGCCTGGTCAGATAAATCTAGATTTCTGTTTCACCATGTTAATGGGTGAGTGATGACTGGAGTAAGCAGCATGAATAGATGAACGCTATCTATCAGGAGTCAACCGCTGAGGCCCGTGGTGGTTTGGAGAATCTTTTCTTGACACATCTGTGGAAGGACGTTAGGGCTCATGGTTGACCAGGTTCATCTCTCCTTGGTAGTTGTTTAGTGTATGGCAGAAGGACACTTCAGCAGGACAATGCTTGCCATCTTATTATACTGCAACAGGGGTCCCAGGAACATTCAGCGCTGCTGTCCTATCCCGATAACTCCGATTTATCGGTGAAACGTGTTGGAGAAACGTGCCGAATTCTTGTATTTTATACATTCAGTATTTACCAGAGTATCCACTGGTGGTACCCGGAGTGCCCTCAATTAAGAGATAAGCTTTAGCTGCTCGGCAGGATAATAATAATGAAATGATGTCAAATATGAATTATTTTAACTCTGACTTCATCATGATCAATTTAAACTAGTTTAAAAAAGGTGATATTTTGTTGACCTGTTAGAGTGGTCCTGTACAGGGGGGCTTTGCGCTTTTGGTTCTGATTCCAATGTGCTGCTACGTGGTCTCCAGTAAGGTGGCCATTCTGTGTATGTGGGTTATGGGAGGCTGAGCGGAGGGTTGTGGATGGCTGCAGGTTTTCTAAGGACAAAGTTGAAGGTAAGCGTCTGACTCAAGGAGATACCGCTAACCTTTGAACAGATCGTAATCCAACTCTGATCTTTGTGTCGGTCTAAACTTCAGTTTTATAAAATGTGCACAAATTATTTGCAGAAACTGTACACCAGGGCTCCATAGCAGCCAGAGGCTGGGTGACAACGAATAGCTATACCTAAGAACAGTAAGGCCGGGATCACACATGCGAGAAACTCTGAAGGGTCTCACATCTTAATACCCAGCACTGCCGCCGGCACTCGGGAGCGGAGTATTTCTATGTAGCCGTACGCTCCGCTCCTGAGTGCCGGCGGCAGTGCTGGGTATTAAGATGTGAGACCCTTCAGAGTTTCTCGCATGTGTGATCTCCGCATTCACACAGTAACAGGAGAGCCACCTTCTAAAGGCCACATACATCCCAGAAAGTTTATTACACCTAAGCTTGTTGCATCACTGCACACCTAGAGTACACCTCACATAATGAAGCGCTGTAGCTGGGATAAACAGGCCAAGCAAAAATCTGGTGATATAGCACCAACACCGGCTGTGCCGCCGCAGATCACCAGTATATTGCAATGAGCAGAATCAGCATGGTGATAAGAATAAGCAGTGAATAAAGAGTTGTGCTTTCCTTTCATGCAGGAAATGTGCTGCAGCCTGGAGGAGGCGCTCTTGTTGCCAGAATCGCCCAGTTTCTCAGGTATGTTTCTTGTTTTGTAATATGCAAAAAATCCATCAATGCATTTAGCAGTGCGCGCTGTGTGTGTGTGTGCGCGCTGTGTGTGTGTGCGCGCTGTGTGTGTGTGCGCGCTGTGTGTGTGTGCGCGCTGTGTGTGTGTGCGCGCTGTGTGTGTGTGCGCGCTGTGTGTGTGCGCGCTGTGTGTGTGTGCGCGCGCTGTGTGTGTGCGCGCGCTGTGTGTGTGCGCGCGCTGTGTGTGTGCGCGCGCTGTGTGTGTGCGCGCGCTGTGTGTGCGCGCTGTGTGTGTGTGTGTGCGCTCTGTGTGTGTGTGTGTGCGCGCTGTGTGTGTGTGCGCGCGCTCTGTGTGTGTGTGCGCGCGCTCTGTGTGTGTGTGTGCGCGCTCTGTGTGTGTGTGTGTGTGCGCGCGCTCTGTGTGTGTGTGTGTGTGTGTGCACGCTCTGTGTGTGTGTGTGCGCGCTCTGTGTTTGTGTGTGTGCGCGCTCTGTGTTTGTGTGTGTGTGCGCTCTGTGTTTGTGTGTGTGTGTGCGCGCTGTGTGTGTGCGCGCTGTGTGTGTGTGCGCGCTGTGTGTGTGCGCGCTGTGTGTGTGCGCGCGCTGTGTGTGTGCGCGCGCTGTGTGTGTGCGCGCGCTGTGTGTGTGCGCTGTGTGAGTGTGTGTGTGTGTGCGCTGTGTGTGTGTGTTTGTGTGTGCGCTCTGTGTGTGTGTTTGTGTGTGTGCTCTGTGTGTGTGTGCGCGCTGTGTGAAGAATTATTAGACAGGTGTTCCTATTATACTTTCTCCTTCGTCTCATTGGGGGACACAGAGACTGTGGGGTGTGTGCTTCTGCCGTCTGGAGGCTGACACTAAGTATACAAAAAAAGAGTCAGCTCCTCCTCCGCCGCATACACCCTCGCCCCCAGACCGGGCGTAACTCAGTTTTTTTGCTTAGTGTCTGATGGAGGCACACGCAGTCTGGAGCTCCAGACTAGGTTTTTTTTTTTTTTTTTTTTCCTTTCTTTGAAGATAAGACAGGGGCGACGGATCCTATAGAGAGGGTCCGATCTCCCCAAATCATCAACGGGCGACCACGTGTGAGTAGTCCTCCACGTGTTTTCACTCCCGCACCGAGGGACACATCTGGGACTTTTCCCCAGACAACCATTTTTCTTTTTTATTTTGTAAAGAGGGGCAACGCATCCTGATAAGAGGATTCGATTTCCCCATGAACTACAACGGGCGAGCACGTGTGAGCGATGGGCGATCCCCAACGGACTCCACGTTTTGTTCCTCTCCTGCAACGCGGGATTTCAGGTTGCCCCTTCCACCCCTAGGTAGTGACACCAGGGGTGCAGTTGGAGGCGCAGGTGAGCCAGGGGATCGAAGCATCCACCCCCAGTAGCCTCCCCCTCCCCGCCCAGGGATGGGGTTGAGAGCACCCCAAGAGAGCCCCCCCGACGGCCAGGCTCACCTTTTTTTTGTAGGGTCACCCCCCGGAACGGGACCCCCCAGAATGCGCCGCGGGGCTGTCTGTTCCCCCGCCCGACGGGGTTACTTTTTCTCACGGGGCCCGACTCTCTCCCCGGTGGAACCCGGTGCGAGTAGTGCCACATGCGGAGTGCGGCCAGAAGTCCCGCCGGCGGCCGCGGTCCCCGCGGTATGGGGAGATCCGCAAGGCCGCGGCGGGCGCGCACAGTGACCGGAGGCTCCCGCCCCCCTCCCCCTCCTCGCATTTCCTCGCCGGAGTGCGGTCGGAAGCCCCGCCGCCTCTCTCCAGAGTGCACCGCAGTGCCCCCGGCGAGTAACGGCACGTGAAGCAGCTCGTCCACGTCTCAGGGTTTTCGCTGCGTCCAGAGCACCCCGTGGAAGAGGTGGGACGTTACCGGTGGGTGAGTGCAACCCCGTTTCGAGTGCCGCACTGGTTGTCAAGGAAGGGGTTACCCTCCTCCTCCTACCCTACCCTGCAATATGTCTGGCAAAGGGAAAGCTCACTCTTTCCTATACGCTGTTTGCATTTCCTGTGGGGTCAGGCTGCCTAAGGCGCAGCCGGGTAAATTTTGCGAAGCCTGTGAGTCGGAGCGAGCCCAGGAGCCCCCCATGGTTGCAGAGCCCAGGGGTCAGGACCCCCCAGAATGGGCAGTGTCTTTATCGCATTCTATGATGTCCCTTACGAAGGCAATTGAGTCCCTTCGGGGCCCGGGCAGGGTCAAGGATGGTGGTCTGCCAGCGGAAGACAGCTCGTCCACGTCTCAGGACCCTTCGTCCGTTAGGGGCCGCTCCAGCACCAGACAAGCTCATGGTAAGAGAGCTCGTTCTCCGTCGGCCGGGCCCTCTGGGAGTCGGCGGCGATTTTTAGGGCATCTCGTTCCCTGTCGCCAAGCTCAGGAAGCGATCAGGACGAGGGCGAGGAGGAGGAGGAAGCCTGGAATCCAGAAAGCCTGGGATACCAGGACTCGGTGGACAGCCTCATTGAGGCGGTCAACCAGACTTTAGAGATCGAGGATGATGTGTCCACGGCCTCAGGTCACAAGGTCTCCTTCAAGAAAACCAGGCGTCCGCATAGAAGGTTTGCCACACATCCGGAGTTCGAGGAGCTAGTCCAGAAACATAGGGAACACCCGGATAAGCGCTTTGCAATGCAAAAGGCGCTGCAAGCAAAGTATCCGTTTCCTCCTGAACTCCATAAAGGGTGGGTGGAGTCGCCAGTAGTGGACCCACCGGTGTCACGTTTAGCATCAAGATCGCTATTGTCGATACCCAGCGGTTCTTCTATTAAGGACCCAACTGATCGCCTCATAGAGGGGCTTGCCTGCTCAGTGTATGAGGCAGCAGGGTCGGCTCTGGCCCCCTCCTTTGCGGCTACCTGGGTGGCTAAGGCCATGGTTTCATGGGCAGACACTCTGCATAGGGCCCTCCAAGACAGGGATCTGCCCGCGGAAATCTTGGAGGTGACAAATCAGATATCAGGAGCGAGTGATTATCTCGTCGGCGCCGCTCTGGATGCGGCCGAGTGTTCTGCTGTGGCAGCAGCAAATGCGATCGCCGTAAGGCGAGCATTATGGCTGAGATTATGGAAAGCGGATTCTATCTCTAAAAAATCCTTGACCTCATTGCCTTTTCAAGGCAATCGGTTGTTCGGTGAAAAGCTTGATAAGCTTATCTCAGAAGCCACAGGGGGGAAGAGTAGTTTTCTACCGCAGCAGAAGAGTTGGCCGGCATTCAGGCAGACGCAGAGGCGTTTTCGGCCCTTTCGTAGCTCCTGGAGGTGGACTTCGGCCAGGGCATCCACCTCCGCAAATGATGGTCAGATTAGGGAAAGGCAAGTTTCTTACAGGGCCAATCCGCTGGGTAGAGGCCGAGGCCGTTTGCCCAGAGCGAGGGGGGCCAGATCACAAAAGCCTCCAGCAAAATGACTCGAGGCACTTCGTACCTACGGACGACAGAGTGGGCGGACGCCTACTAAGGTTCAGCCACGTTTGGGTCGCAGTGGCACGCGACGCTTGGGTGGCAGAACTGATATCGTCCGGGTACAAGATAGAGTTTGTCGGACTCCCGCCACGGCGTTTCTTCCGTTCCCGCCTCTCCGGAACAGAATCGCAGGCGGAAGGTCTGTTGCAGGCTATAATGACGCTACAGCGCAACGGGGTCATTGTCCCAGTGCCGAAAAGCGAAGAGACGCAAGGTTTTTACTCCAACCTGTTTTCAGTCCCCAAAAAGGACGGGACAGTAAGGCCAGTACTGGATTTAAAGATCCTGAACAAATTTATCAGGGTCAGGCGATTCCGGATGGAATCCCTCCGTTCGGTCATTTCAGCCATGGATCCAGGGGAATTCCTGGCCTCGATCGATGTGCAGGATGCATATCTACACATCCCGATTTTTCCTCCACACCAGAGGTTCCTGCGTTTTGCGATCGGAGGGCGACATTTCCAATTTGTTGCTCTGCCCTTCGGTCTGGCCACTGCCCCCAGAGTCTTTACAAAGATAATGGCGGTGGTTATGGCCATCCTGCATGCTCGGGGCATAACGGTACTACCCTACCTGGACGACCTTTTGGTAAAGGGGCCGTCGTTTCTGGCATGCCAGGAGAATGTCGGTATCACTCTGGATACCCTGGCCCGCCTAGGTTGGCTGATCAATCGGAACAAGTCGTCCTTGGTTCCGGCTCAGAGAATCGTATTTCTAGGCATGGTTTTCGACACCTCCCAGGGGCTGGTGATCCTTCCTCAGGACAAGGCGCAAAGGATCAAACAGGGGGTACGGAACCTTCTTCAGCCGGGCTCCAGATCCATCCGGTACGGCATGAGTGTGTTGGGCAGAATGGTGGCGGCGATGGAGGCAATCCCGTTTGCCCAGTTCCATCTCCGTCCGCTTCAACATGCGCTCTTGTCAGCATGGGACCGAAGGCTGCTTTCCCTCAATCATCGGTGCAGTTTGTCTCCACCGGTCCGACGGTCACTCCAGTGGTGGACTCGCGACTCGTCTCTGGTTCAGGGGAAACCCTTTCCCCCGGAACAGTGGTTGGTGGTGACGACCGATGCAAGCCTGCAGGGTTGGGGAGCAGTTTTCCAGAGTCACACAGCCCAGGGGCGGTGGTCCTTTCGGGAGGTAATTCTCCCGATCAACATTCTGGAGATACGGGCAATACGATTGGCCCTGCAACATTTTCAGCGTTGGCTGACAAACCGGCCGGTGCGCGTTCAGTCGGACAATGCTACAGCGGTAGCGTATGTGAACCATCAGGGGGGCACGCGCAGCCAGGCAGCCATGCGCGAGGTCGGGCTGGTACTGCGTTGGGCCGAGAAAAACCACGTGGTAATTTCAGCGGTGCACATTCCGGGAATCGAAAACTGGGCGGCGGATTTTCTCAGCCGACAGGGGGTCGCGGCAGGGGAGTGGTCCCTGCACCCCGAGGTTTTTCAACAGATCTGCCAACGGTGGGGGACACCAGACGTGGACCTTATGGCATCCAGAGAGAACGCCAAGATTCAAAGGTTCGTCGCTCGATCCCTCGACCCGCAGGCAATCGCAGCAGATGCTCTGGTGCTTCCGTGGAGCCAGTTTCGGCTCCCGTACTTGTTCCCCCCGCTACCTCTGCTTCCAAGAGTCATCAGAAAGATAAGGAGAGAGAAGGTTCCAGCAATTCTGCTGGCCCCAGACTGGCCTCGGCGGGCCTGGTATGCAGATCTGGTTCAACTAGTGGTGGACGTACCCTGGCGTCTCCCAGATCGGCCGGACTTACTGTCCCAGGGGCCGATCTGCCATCCGAACTTAGGGGCCCTGTGTTTGACGGCGTGGCCATTGAATCTTGGCTGTTAACACAGGCAGGATTCAGGCGCGATGTGGTGGCCACGATGGTGAGTGCCCGAAAGCCTTCCTCGGCGAAGGTATATCATCGGACTTGGGAAGTGTTTTTCCGTTGGTGTAGGGATCGCGGAGTGGCTCCTCTGGTTTTTTCGATTCCCAACGTACTGGCTTTTCTGCAGGCAGGGCTGGACGCGGGATTGGCTCCGAGTTCGCTCAGAACGCAAGTCTCGGCCCTGTCGGTGCTTTTCCAACGAAAGGTCGCTTCGGTCTGGCAGGTTAGGACGTTTATGCAAGGGGTCGCACATTTAGTACCCCCCTATAAGGCACCGATGGAATCATGGGACCTGAACTTAGTGCTCAGGGCCCTTCAGGAGCCTCCCTTCGAACCGTTACAAGAAGTCTCCTTACCTTACCTGTCCAGGAAGGTCGTTTTTCTGGTAGCGATAACATCTATTAGGCGGGTTTCGGAACTGGCGGCTTTATCTTGTAAACCGCCGTTCCTGACTTTTTATAAGGATAAAGTAGTTTTAAGGCCAGCTCCCCCCTTCTTGCCGAAGGTTGTCTCTGCATTCCATATCAACGAAGACATTGTCTTACCCTCGTTTTGCCCGGCATCGGTGCATAGGGTAGAAAAGGCATTGCACACCCTGGATCTGGTAAGAGCCCTTAGGAGATATGTGACAAGGACAGCGCCATTCCGCCAGACAGACTCTCTATTCGTGATTCCAGAAGGGCGGCGGAAGGGACTCGCTGCGTCCAGAGCGACTTTGGCCAGATGGGTTCGTCTGACAGTCCAAGAATCATATCAAATCAGTGGCACGCCGGTTCCGGCAGGGATCAGGGCACACTCGGCTCGAGCAGTGGGTGCCTCATGGGCACTGCGACACCAGGCTTCAGCGGAACAGGTGTGCAAAGCAGCTACCTGGTCCAGTTTGCATACGTTTGTCAAACATTATAACGTACATACCCAGGCATCCTCGGATGCAAGCCTGGGAAGAAAGATTCTCCAGGCAGCAGTTGCGCACCTCTAATCAGGGGCGCAAAATAGCATGGATTGGGTGAGCTAAGATCCCGCCCAGGGACTGCTTTAGAACGTCCCACAGTCTCTGTGTCCCCCAATGAGACGAAGGAGAAACATGGATTTTTGTGAGTACTCACCGTAAAATCCTTTTCTCCGAGACGCTCATTGGGGGACACAGCACCCACCCTATTAGCCAGTTGGCATCTGTTTATTTTGAATTATACAAATCCTTATGTAAGGATCAGGGTGGTCCCTTTTTCAGACGTATAATTTCTTGCCTGAGTTTAAGGCGCGTTCTCCTACTGCTTATGCACTAAACTGAGTTACGCCCGGTCTGGGGGCGAGGGTGTATGCGGCGGAGGAGGAGCTAACTCTTTTTTTGTATACTTAGTGTCAGCCTCCAGACGGCAGAAGCACACACCCACAGTCTCTGTGTCCCCCAATGAGCGTCTCGGAGAAAAGGATTTTACGGTGAGTACTCACAAAAATCCATGTTTTCCACTGATGCTCAAATACTGAGGTAAAAACTCCCCATATACTGAACGTGTGCACGTGGCCCATGGCTGCTTGCTTTCCAACGCAAAAATGAGATTTAATGGTCACTGAAAAGTCAAAAAGTGTTACAAGTTTTATGGTAAGTTCACATTAAGCTTTTTTTCAGCGGGTTTTTTTTTCCTAAACAGTTTATTGTCACCAGATTAAGAAACTGACCGACTTCAGTTTGGATGAAAAAAAACACAAGAATTGAGCTTGGTTTGAGTTGGTATACATGCAGCATATAAACACATGTTCACATTGGCCGTATGTAATCTGTATGTAATCCGTATGGTGAGATTTTCTCGCAGGCTTGCAAAATGGACATATAATGGAGCCCAATGACAGGGTTTCTAACAGAAACCAAAGAATAGATATATACACATAGAATGTATGTATGTATATATATATATATATATATATATATATGTATATATATGTATTCTATGTGTCTATATCTATTCTTTCGTTTCTTTATTAAACCTGTCAGTGTGAGTTTACTGTATCGCGCACTGAATTGCCGGCTTTGCTAAAAGACACCGGGTGCGTATTTCTCGCAAGTCACATGTGTGGTCCGTGTGTAATCCGTATTTTTTGCGCACCCATAGACTTGCATTGGCGTATTACGGGCGTAGTACGCTGACAATCGCAGCATGCTGTGATTGGCACGGAGCGTAGAATGCGGACGAGAAATATACGGCTGGTGTGAGGGACCCCATAGAGAATCATTGGTCCGTGTATAATGCGTGCTTTTAGCGCCTGTCACTCGGCCGTATTCCTCGCCAGTGTGACCCCGGCCTAGGGAAGCATAAATGTCATTTCCAGCTCAAGGAAGGGAGGCCACACTCCGGCTTGCACAAAATGCAAACATGCAAAGAAAAAACACAAACAATTGCGCTTAGTTTAAGTTGGCATACAGGGTTTATGTTGATTTTTCTTCTTGTAGCTTTTCTATGTTTTATGGCCAATATGAACATGTGTTTATGTGCGGCATATATACCAACTTAAACCAAGCTCAATTTTTGTGTTTTTCTTTGTATTTTTGCATTTTGTGTAAGCCGGGGCGTGCTTCTTGTAGGTTTTCCATGGATGGATGGTTTATGACTTTTATTGAAAGTAGGGGGTATATTGGTCACTGATAAAACTTCACATTTACTTTAGGTTTCAGGTTTATTAAGCTTTTTGTATTGACCGACTGCACTTTATTTCAATCACAAAAATACAAATTGCCCAATAATTGTGCACACAGTGTATAACGCAGAAATGGTGGAATCGAAATGCTTCTATATTGACAGCTGAAAACGGCTCAGAGTCTTCAACTTGAGGATTCCGACTCCGATGACTCAATTTCCCTGACTCCAGCTCCACTGCACTGGTCACTACTGAGCATGAGCAGAATCAACGAAAAGCCGAGATCCTTAGATCAGGAACAGACATTTCATAACTTTCCCAAATTCTTATGAAAACATTTACAGCACATCCTGCATTGTACTACGGAACCCAATGTATTATATATTTTAGCAGTCAGAGTCGGACCATGTTATATCGACTCCGACTGCACCAAATTGGCACGGAAACCACAGGCCTGAATTGAGCACCCACCAGCCATGACAAGGTGACCTTTCTTTGATGGGAACGTAACCTAATATATATTAAACATGCCTCTTTCTCCCTGTAAGCCTACAAGTTTAATGTTTGCATACATCTTAGCGCTTATAGAGGCTGCTGCATTCTTTTGTCGGTATATTATGCAGTCACAGCAGCTTGCGCCTGTTCACACTTGCTTCATTCTGTTCGGAGGTGCTGGTCAGTTATTTTTTTGTTATATATTTTGGACATTTAGGGCATATTTACCAAAAGAGGTGAACACAGATTGTATGGAGAGGCGGCCATAAGTGGCAGACTCCATTTAAGTGTGATGTTTCCAGAACAGCACATGTTCAGCACGCTCTGCAGCATGGTCATCTTGTGGCACGGGGGACCTGCACCAATTAAACATTTATGGTATAGATGTAGATATGCCATGCTTGCCTTTGATAATGCTTTTCTAATTTTCTGTACACCTTTACATGCATCAATTCTTTAAAACTTGTCTTGATCTTTCTCTTGTTCCGCTCCATTTTAGTGGGATCCCAGAGACTGTTCCTTTATGTAGTGTGAACAGGCAGTGCTCCTCTGGTCTGCAGGCAATCATCAACATAGCTGGTGAGTTCTGTCTTCAGGACATTGCTGGATATTTCTTTACAGCATTTTTGATTTGTGCATTTTTGTGCTTATTTTGTTTCTGCGTTTTAGGCCTCATACAGACTTTCCTCTTTCAAGGATGTGTTGTTTCCTTGTGTTTAAGGGATAGAACAAATACCTAATATAATCTGTGGGGCTGTATACATATCCATGTTATGTTTTTTTTGCAGACCGGAAAAATTAATTTTTTCTCCATGTTACAGATCAAATTCCCAATACAAGTTTATGGGTTGGTGACAGCACACTGATGCCATCAGAGTGCAGTCTGTGTGCTGTATATGATTGCTGTTGTAATGGATAGCAGCTTTGTCATTTATTTATCCATATCTTCATACATGAAAATCTCTGGTAAATCTGGACACACGGACCATATACTGATGACACTTGGATGAAAAACACTGACCGTTTTTTTTTTTTTTTTTTTTTACATATGTGAAAAATCTGATGTCTTTGAGCCTAACTTCCCACTGCTAGCATTTTTTTTAAATAGTTAAAAACCTCGCTTTTATAAATGTGTTTTTGATGGAATTTTCCAGCTTTTATTTACTTATTTTTTTTCTTTTATATCCAGCAAAATATTGGGCTCGATTCATCAAGGCTTTTATGGCCAAATACAGAATAGCTTTGAAAAGTTGCATAATTTTGGAGCAACTTGAGGCTTTGTTAAAAGTTTGCGACTACTTTGGCATTTTCTCGCCATTTTCACCCAGCTCCGAAAAAGTGGACAGACTG
Source organism: Dendrobates tinctorius (assembly GCF_039654945.1). NCBI lineage: Eukaryota > Metazoa > Chordata > Amphibia > Anura > Dendrobatidae > Dendrobates > Dendrobates tinctorius. The sequence continues at coordinate 26,533,314 of NW_027361738.1, read as the reverse complement.
AGGCGGAAAAGGGGCAAGGAGACCGCTGCTCATCAAGTCATGAAGAGCGTCAGCGTTTTCTACTCCACAAATCTTACTCCAGCACAGACTATAGTAGGATCTGGGGTGAGGCGCACACAGAGGTGCGAGCCGCTCGTCCGATGCTCCTCGCTCATGTAGAGGCTTATGCTTCTTTATGAATCGGGAGCGTCTCACTACAGCCCATCTCCTAATCGAGACCGGCGTAAACAACTGCGGCCTTGAAGAATCGGGACCGCTGTGTTTTAGTATATATGTGCTCTTTCAGCACATTTTTTTTTTTTTGTAAGTCATGAGATTACTCTAAACATGTGATGAGAAAAACACCAATTAGGAGAAAAATGCCTTGTTTAGAAAAAAAACTACTGCTGTCAAAGAAAGAAAAAGGCACCTAAATATGTGTGTGTGAACTGTGTTTAATAATTTCCTATTGACTTCCAGCCAAACAAAAACACAAACACAAATTATTGCAAAAATCCTACACGCAGAAAAAGGCAGCATTTTTGTCTAAAAAAAAAAAACCCACTGCGTGTGAATGAAGCCTACAGCCATTTCCCACAAAGAGAAAATTATGCCTGTTTTTCACCTTCATGACTGGGACAAATTTTTACAATTCTGACCAGTGTCACTTTATGTGGTAATAACTCTGGAACGCTTCAACAATATCCCAGAGATTCGGAGAGTGCTTTTTCATGACACACTGTACTTCACGATTGTGGTAAATTTAGGTCGATGTTTTTTAAGTGGAAATGTCGGAATTTAAGCAAAAATGTTGAAAATTTTGCAATTTTCAAACATTTAATGTGTATTTAACCAGATGGTTATATCACCCAGACTAGTTACGGTAATAACATTTCCCGCATGTCTATTTTACATCAGCATCATTTTTTGAAACTTAGTTTGTTTTTGTTAGGAAGATAGAAGGGTTAAAATTTATCGTTTTTGTTGCTTTAACTCCCAAATTTTGCATTTTAATAAGGGTAACAGGAGAAAATGTACCATGCCGTTTGTTGCACAATTTCTCCTGAGTGTGCCGATACCCCGTATGTGGGGGAAAACCAGTCTTTGGGTGCACGGCAGGGATCGGAAGGGAAGAAGCGCCATTTGACTTTTGAAGCACAAAATTGGCTGGAATAGGTAGCGGATTCCATGTTGCGTTTGCAGAGCCCCTGATGTGCCTAAGCAGTGGAAGTCCTCCACAATAGACCCCATTTTGGAAACTACACCCCTCAAGGAATTTATCTAGTGGTGTGGTGAGCACCTTAAACTCCAGGTGCCTCACAGAATTTTATAACATTGAGACATGAAAATAAAACAATACATTTTTTCCACAAAAATGTTGTTTTTGCCCCAATTTTTTTATTTTCACAAGGTTAACGGGAGGAAATGGGCCATATAATTTTTGCAATTTCACCTGAGTGCGCTGGTACCCAATATGTGGCGTAAAACTACTTTTTGGGCGCACAGCAGGGCTTGGAAGGGAAGGAGCGCCATTTTGGCTGGAATAGAATGCCGATACCATGTCACATTCGTAGGGAGACCTAACATAAGCTGGAGGGTACATCTTAATAGCTTTACTTGGGGACTGCCCTTGTGAGGGCAGGAGCAATACCGGGACCCGACAGTGGATATCAGGATTCCCCCACCCCTCCTTATATTCAATGGAACTTTGTTGCGTAATTTCTCCTGAGTGTGCTAATACCCTACATGTAATGGGGAATTACTTTTCAGGCACAGAAGGGAAGGAGCATCATATTATAATGCAGATTTTACTGTTATGGTTTGCAGGTGCCATGACCAACTAGGAGAGCCCCTGAGGTGCCAGAACAGCAGAAAACCCCCATAAGTTACCCCATTTTACACACAACACCTCTCAATAAATTCATCTAGGGGTGTAGTGATCATACTGACACCACGGGTGTTTCACAGAATTCTATACTAATGGGTCATGAAGAAAAAATAGACATTTTTACTAACAAAATTTTGTGTTATCCCCAGATTTTACATTTTCACACAAGTGGTTAAAAATGTCACCATAACTTGCAGCACAATTTCTGCTGAACGTGGCAATATCCCATATGTGGCTGTACAATGCTACTTAGGCTAGTTTCACACTAGCGTTTTTTGCCAGCAGCGCATGCCACCGCTAAGCCCCGCCCCCTGCCCGCCCCCTTCGTTCATCTCCGCCTGGTATCGCACATGGCTGCATGCGATCTGCACACCCTATCTTTAGCATAGGGTGCGCTAGTAGAATTTAGCGTGCGCTGCGCCCTTTTGACGGTGCGCGCCAAACGCACCATGTTGTATTTTGGCGCGCTCGGAGCACCGTCAAAAGGGCGCAGCGCACGCTAAATTCTACTAGCGCACGGTCTGCGCACCCTATGCTAAAGATAGGGTGTGCAGATCGCATGCAGCCGTGTGCGATACTAGGCAGAGATGACTGGAGGGGGCGGGCAGGGGTCGGGGCTTAGCGGCGGCGTGCGCTGCTGGCAAAAACCGCTAGTGTGAAACTAGCCTAAGCCATACGGAGAGACTCGGGAGGGACGGAACGCTATTTGCCTCCTGGGGCGCAAATCTTCCTAGAAAAGTTTGCGGACTCCATATATAGAGCCCATAAGTGCCAGAATAGCAGAATCCACCCCCCACCCCCCTCAAGTGACAACACTTTGGAAATTACACCCATTTGGGAATTTATCTACAGGTGTAGTGGCAATTTTGACTCCATGGGTGTTGCTGAGTCGAAAAAAGGCAAATCTGCCAGTGTAGTGCCCAGTACATTGTAGTGTCCATACATTATACCCAGCTCGTTCTTCTGGCGATATGGACCCCATAAATTAGGGGGGCTCTTATCGCGACAGAAATGCCAAATGTGGATGCTAACTGCAGTTTAGGTACACTGTGGGGCTCAGAAGGGAGGGGGCATTGGGATTTGGGAGTGCAGAATTTGCTGGATTTCTTTTGGGGGGTGAGGAGCCATTTTGGTTTTCCAGAGCCATTGTACTTCCAGTAACGTGGAAGCCCCCTATATTTCCATTAACAGATGACGGACCTGAGTGAGGGCTTGCTTTTTTTGTGGATTGAGTTGAAGCTTTTATTGGGAACATTTTACATAATGTTTGGGATCACAGTTATCTGGCGCTCTACACTGAGCACTTACTTTGGGGTTTCCATCTAAATCTCTAAGGGTGTGTGCACAAGTTGCGGATTCTGCTGCGGATCTGCAGCGGATTTGGCCCTACGGATCCGCAGCAGATTCTCCTGCGGTGCACAGTACCATTTTATTCTATGTAAATCCAAAAACGCTGTGCACATGTTGCAGATTTTTCCGCGCAGATTTGCTGCGGATTTGAATCCGCAGCATGTCAATTCTTTGTGCGGAATCCGCAGCGGCTTTACACCTGCTCCATTATAGAAATCCGCAAGTGTAAAAACGCATGGAAATCCGCACTAAATCTGCAGGAAATCTGCACTAAATCCGCAGGTAAAACACAGGTCATGTTACCTGCAGATTTAGCAAAATCTGCAGCACAATCCACAACGTGTGCACATACCCATTTTTTTTTTTTTTTTTTTTTTACAGTGTTCCCTGAAGGGGGTTAACCAGTGACCATTTTATAGTTCAGGTCGTTATGGACGCGTCAATACCAAATGTGTACTTTCTTTATTTTTACATTAAATAGAAGTATTTATTGGTATAATTTTATTTTTTTTTTCCTTTTCTGATTTGATTTAAATATTTTTGAACATGGTTAATACTTTCATTACTCTGATCGCTGGTATAATGCATTGTAATACGTTACACCTATCAGTGTTGCACTGACAGAAGCCTCTTAGATCATGGTCCGGGCATGGTCCAACAAGGCCACCATAGCTGGCAGACCCGGAGGCCATCTGGTTGGCAACGAATGAGCCCTTCACGATGACGTTGTGGGGGTGCCGATTGGGAGCCTCCTAAATGTTGCGATCATTATTGATTGCGGCATTTAGGGGGTTATTTGGCCTGTACCTGTGACAGCCGGAGCTTAACGCGGTAACCAGTTACGCCAAACTCCCGGCTGTGGTTACTCGGGCACTCTTCCTGTACCTGCAGGATCGCTATGATGTACGTTTACATCATAAGTCATAAACCCCTTCCTTATCACTTAACTTATGTGTAATAACAAGTGCGTATATGTATAATTAATTATTATTATATTTTTTTTTTTTTTTTCTGGTGCGTGATGTCATTGCTGCATGGGAAGTAACCAACCATTGTCAGGAAACATCAAGAGGAATCTTCCATCATTTCTTGTAGTTTCCTTTAGAAATCTGTGGGACTACAGTCTGCGCTACAATAAAACACTATATGACATCTGAACAGTAGTATATCTGCCATGTTTTATAATAGTAATATTAGCATTGTAACACCTGGAGACGCCAATATAAAAACACTACAAATCAAAAAACTTTATGGACGTTTGTGTTGAGCTTACAGATAAAAGCTGAATGGGCGCGTGACCAATGTATCTGTTGTTCCAGGTGGCATCAGGAATGGCTCCTATGATATTGGATTGGCATGTGGGTAAGAGGATCTCAGTAATCTGGTGATTGTAGATGTTATCATCCGGCCGGACCATGGAGGCCTTACTGATGTGCTGTATTATATGATCTTATTTATTATAAGCAAATATTCTTCACGTTGTGGGAAATTCAGAATTTGGTTATTTTTGACTGCATGTAATGTGATCTTTATATTTTCAATTATCTTTCGCTCCTAATGTAATTCTAGTATGAGTTTTATGTGTACGGTAATTATGCAGCCGTCGATTTTATATATATATTTTTTTTTTTCAAACCTTGATGATAGAGTTGAACAAAAAAGATTTACAAGAAAGACCCATTTCCAAAGGCCATATCAGTAGTGCAAGACCACCGGACCAGAGCATTGTGAGGCTTCTTCGACAGGCCCTCCTACTGTTTGTATTTAGTAGGCCGTGTAACGATGGCCTACTAGTCAGGAGAGATGCTGAGGATGTCACAGGTAGCACGAGGCTCGCAGTGCTCTGGTCCAGCAACCACAAACTGTGGCCTTTGGAAATCGGTTTTCTTCAGTTCTTCTTGCCTATCCTGCTGCTCCCCTTTTAATGCGAACTGAGGTCCCCACCAGTCTCTGTATTTCCAGTTCAGCCCAGATGGCATTGCACCACTGCAATCAATCACTGGCTGCAGTGTTACGGCTCAGTCACATGTCCCATGCTATCCATGGTTTTCACGTACTCTATGCGGCTGTGCACATGTCCAATCTTTTTTCTCGGACTGCGTGGTCCACAGAAATTATTGGAGACGGCCGATTATGACCTGAGTGTTGGATCAAAATCGTCAGTGCAAGTCAACGGGTCCATGAAAATGTCGGACCACACTCAGACGGTATCCAAGTGCAGTCCAAATTTCAGGCTGTCATAATGGAGAAGGTGGAAAGTGTTTTTTTTTTTTTTTTTTTTTTTTTAATTTCTCTACTTACGAGAGAAACAGATGACACTTGGACCTCACTCTGATCAAAGTCTGATCAAAATCGGTTCATTTTCTTGTACGTGTAAAAATCAGAAGTGTGAATCAGGCCTTAATTGGAGCCACCTCTACGGCTAGACACCTGTTCATGCTGAAGTTTGGAGGCCGACAGAGAATCAGTAGTTCTTTAGTTGGAGTGGCGATGGACTGGTAAGGTGAGATGATTTTGTTATTTTGTCGTATTCTGAGTGATTTGTTTTTCTATAATTTAGTGACCGGACAGCTCCTTTTATTTGGTAAAGACGTTATTTGGTTACTTTCTGCTATGTCAGGGTGTGACAACCTGCCAACTACATATCTCCCCCCTTTGCCATATATTGATTAGGCTGCTTCCGAGGCCGTGAGGATGGGCGCTATCACTGACCCAGAAAGAATTATTTTAGCAGTATACTGTACACTACACTCGGTGCTTATATGTAGTGTATTGCCAAAAACCTGAGCATTTTGAGAAGCCTGCGATAGTGGCCCTGCTGGGGTCATGAGGGAGACCCTCTGTCATCACTTGTAGTGTCTACTATGGGACTGCTATGATTATTGCTGCTGAGACATATAGATTCTCTGAGAGGGGACATTATTTTCAGAAGAAGGGGAGAGGGATAGTGCTTCTGTGACTGATTATCGAATGCTTAAGAAAAAGAGGTTGTGTTTTTGGCCTGAAATGTAGCGCCGTACTTGTGCACGGTTATGTCTGATGCTCCATTGCCCTTTGTCCTATTTCCCTTAATCGGATTTTTTTTTTTGCTTTATGTAATTCTACAGAAGGCGGAATCCCTGACCTGAGACTAATGTTCGGTGTCCGTGCAAAGGTCGCTGGTTGGTTTCTTGCACAAGGGCTTCTCCCCCTCTGGCTTTAATATCAGTTTATATACACAGTCACGGCCAAAGGTTACTATGTCCGGGGGTGAAAATTGAAATGGAGTAAACCACAGATAAATATTATAGTTCCCTACAACTGTTCTGGATATGTGAAATAATAAGACATGGAAGTTGCACTTTTGCTGCCTTTTAGCATCATTCCAGCTTATATAGTGTCTTTTTACCCATGTATTTTCTGAAGTTTACAAAAACTCCATGGCACGCACACCTGTAAAAACTCTGTATAAAAATATATAGCTCAAGTTTACCAAAACGTTGGGACACTGTGCAACATATTAAGAAAACAAGAATTCAATGATTGCAAAGCTATTATAGCCATGGTTTAATCACAACAGAACATAGATGACAGATCAGAGGATGAAAGTCAGACGTTTTGCATGCTGTGAGCAGTCATGTGACCGTAATTATGCGATTTGCTTACTTCCGGCCACATTCTGACTAGACGTGTCCGACCTCGCTTAGTGCACTCGCAGTGAGCTAGGACGTGTACGTCTAGTCTGCACCTGACCACATATATGCAAATCATACTTTGTGTCATGCGCACGTGGCTCCAGTGTGCACCCTGTGAGGATTCTCAAGTCTGCAGTCACATAGAGAGACTGCAGACTTGTAGGCTATTGCAGGACAACCCCTTTAATTTGTAGTTCCTCCATCTTATCAGTCGGCTTAAGCTGCATTATTGCAGGCCTAATATACGACATGCAGCACGCTTTGGGTATGCCTCAGTTCACGCTGCCCGCATTCTTTCCACCATATGTAAGGCAGCAGTGGCACCGTACACAGTGATGAGGCAGTGAGCCACAAAGTTCAAACATAAAAGTCTATTTAGGCTATGTGCCCACGTAGCGTTTTAAAACGCTCACTAAAAACCGGACTCCTTCCCAGAAATCGAGCGTTTTTTTCCGCGCGATTTCACTACGATTATGATCGCAATTTTGCCGCGATTTTCGCTTGCGATATTCAAGCACTTTCCAAGCGATTTGAAGCATCGCTTGGAAAGTGATTGACAGGTTGGTCACACTCGTCAAACATAGTGTTTGACAAGTGTGACCAGGTTTTTACTATTGAGGCTGCCTATGCGGCATCAATAGTAAAAGATAGAATGTTAAAATGCTTAAAAAAAATAAAAAAATCAGGGTATATTTACCTTCCGGCGTCCCGCGCTGCCATCCCGGGCCTCAGCGTTCCCAGTAATGCCTTGCGAGACCTGTGATGACGTAGTCTCGCGTTGCTATAGCGATCTTGCGAGACCACGTCATTACAGGGCCTTGCTGCAAGGCATTACTGGGAACGCTTAGGCCGGGAATGCAGCACGGGACATCGGAAGGTAAATATACCCCGATTTTTTTTATTCTTTTTTTACAGGGGTATGGTACCCAGGGCCTGGAGGACAGTCTCCTCTCCTCCACACCGTGGGTACCAACCGCACATGAGACGCTTAACTTCCCGCATGGTGGGCATAGCCACATGCGGGAAGTAAGCGATTCTCATGCATTCCTATGGGTGCGGAATCGCGGCAATTCTTTGCGATTCTGCACAAAAGAATGAGCATGCTGCGATTTTTTCCGCGATGCGATTCCGCCGCGGAAAAAAGCGCAGCATTAGCACAGCATGTGCGGAATGCCATAGGAATGCATGGGGGGCGTTCTGTACACGATTTTTAAACGTTTTCGCGCCGAAAATCGTGGCAAAAACGCTTAAAAATCGCTACGTGGGCACACAGCCTAAATGTGTTATCTTCACACAGAAAAGGTTCCAATACACACAAATGTATAAGCCGACCCGAGTATAAGCCGACCTCCCTAATTTTGCCACAAAAAACTAGGAAAACTTATTGACTCGTGTATAAGCCGATGCTGCACAGTGAGTGGCCCCAGTTATGATGCACAGTGTGTGGCCCCAGTTATCTGCACAGTGTGTGGCCCCATCATGTTGCTGCTGCCGCTGCCTCTCTTACAAAAAAAACCAAAAACCTGTATACTCACCTCAGTCGCTACCCCCTGCTCATCAGCGTTGCGCTCTGCAGTGACTGTGCAGGCAGAGAGCGATAGCGCTCTCTGACCTGAATGTCACTGCAGAGGACGCAAGACAGCAGAGTGCAGGGACAGGTGAATATGCCTCCCAACCCCCCCTTCATACTCACCAGGTCCTGGCGCTTGTCTCTGCAGCTCCTCTGCTTGTTCTATGTTGTCGGCGCTGCTCTCTTCCTGGTGCTCTCTTCCTGGTTCAGCGGTCACGTGGTACCCGCTCATTAAATATGCGCATATTTAATGAGCGGGTACCATTTGACAGCTGAAGCAGGAAGAGAGCAGCGCCGACAACATGGAACAAGCAGGGGAGCTGCAGAGAACGGTGAGTATGATCTGACACCTCCGCTCCCCCTCCCCCGCCGATCCCCCCGGTATATGACTCGTGTATAAGCCAAGAGGGGGACTTTCAGCCCAAAAAAATGGGCTGAAAATCTCGGCTTATACACGAGTATATACGGTATATAACTTCAGTGCATATTATCAGTGTTCACTTCACACCAGTTCATAGCACTATATAGTACACGGCATCCTTCAGATTGCAGTCACTACACACGCTAGTCCTCCATTGACTAGTTCCCGTGGGTGTCCTGCATCGCTCTATCACAGTGTCTACTCACAGCCGGGCACCATATCCATCTGGTTGCAGCCGTTAAACACGCTGTGGGTGCCAGGCCTATTGGCACTGCTCTGCCCTGTGCTCTGCACACTAACTGCTCTGCACAGCAACAAGCACCATCTCGCTCTGGCCCTGCCACACCTGAGACTCCTCAGACTTACTCAGCCCTCACTAACCCTTTCCTGCAGGGCTTTTATCACAGAAACCTGTGGCTTTCAGCCACATGGAAAACCTGGGTCCGGAATGAATCAGACTGCACAAAGTACTGTCCCGCAGTCTGCTTCAAACACATCATCCAGAGCAGGTTTTCCGTACCTCTGTCTTGGACACTAACATGTCCAAGACTAACACTTTTATTATCAGGCTGCATTGCAGTCACAGCTACGCCCGTGACTGCCATGCACACCTATGGCCTTCATACGCCTCCATGTACATCCTGGGGAGAGAAAACAGCGCCCCCTAGCTGTAACAGGGGTTACTGCCTCACGGAGACAAGGGGCCCCATCTGGTCATTTAATAAATGCATCAAAGGGAACTGGTTTTACCTTCTTTCTCTAGCAACCTTCCACGACAGCATAGGGGGGAGGTTGTCTCCACGCCCTAATGGGGGACAGGGAGCACGAGAGTTTAAAAGGTCCCTCCCACCTCCCTCTCACCAGTGTCTTTCCTGTCCCCCATGGGGCATGGAGAGGTGCGGTATGCTGTGTGGCCGGCTGCTGCAGCGTACCTGTAATTCTTAAGCCGGGCAGTGGTGGTTGGCGGCGCTGCCTCCCCTCCTCCTTACTGCTCCCGTCTTCCTGGCCCACCCGTGCTCCCCTATGGGGAGTAAAGCAGGCCAGTGATCCCTGACCGGAGGCCTCCCGCAGCTCTCCAGTCTCTCCTCCTCCTGTTGCACGCCGTGCGGTGACCCGGAAGTGACGTCACACACGGTCACTTCCGGGGTATGTATGACAACTTCCTGTCATGGCGGCCCCCATTCAGCTGCCAGCGTGCAGAGCTCGCCAGCACTCGCTGTGCCTGCCCCGGGACCCAGGGAGAAGGGGGAAAATGAAAATACTGCTCTGAGGGCGGGGTTAACCCTTTATTAACCCACCGGAAGACGCCGACAGGTAAGGCAAATCCCCTGTCAGTATGGACGGTTCTTCCTGCCCTGCGTCTGCAGAGCCCAGCGCTGTCCCAGTAAGTGTAACTGGGGTGGGTCCTAGTGGTGCGATCTTGGGATAGAGGTCCTCAAAATACTTCTCCCCCTTTTTTATGTAGGGAGAAAAGTCTGCCCACAAAAGCACCAATACCACCAGCAAGTCGGCCAAATGTGCCCTATGCAGTGCAAAACTCCCCTCAAATTGGGCGAAAAAATTGTGTCAAGCTTGCATAGACAGGGTGGTCAGGGCTGAACACCCGTCACTAATTGACGAAATCCGCAGCCTGGTTACTCACCAGGTTCAGACTTCTCTGGCCTCACTGTCCCCCCTCCACCACCTCCACTCCCTGCGATTGTGGGCTCACCACCCCCAAAAAAACGGACAATTCAGATGGAAGACTCCAGAGTCTGAATCAGGACAATCATATAATTCAGGCTTTGAAATTCGGAACATCCGGGAATCTCTAATTCAACCGAATCTAGGAAATACCTCCTTTCCACGGAATATGTGGAGGAGCTGGTCGGCGCAGTACGGGCCACCATGGGCCTAGAGGATGAGCCTGTTACTCAGTCAGCACAAGACCGCATGTTCGGGGGATTCGAGGGACCCAAGCGAACAGGTTTCCCAGTACATAGGAGCATAGTAGATATGATCTCCCAGGAATGGGAATACCCAGAGAAGCGCTACTCAGCCCCTTCGGAACTCAGGCATAGATTCCCCCTGGAGGGAGAGAAGTTTAAATGGGACATCCCGAAAGTTGATGTCCAGGTGGTGAAGAAAACGGTCCTTCCTTAGCTTAGAGACCCGATGGACTGTAAAGCAGAAAGCCTCCTAAGGAAAGTCTGGGAAACCTCTGCTTTTTCCTTAAAGTCAAGGATTGCGTCCACATGCGTGTCTAGGTCTCTCTTCCAATGGATAGAGGAATTGGAGAGTCATATTTCTCGGGGTACCTCAAGAGGTGACCTCCTGAACTCCCAATACTTCAAAGAGCTACAGGCTTCTTGGCGGATGCATCGATGGAGATGATCTGCACCTCTGCCAGGGCTATGGTACAGTCCAATTCTGCCAGACGTGCCCTCTGGCTTAAAACGTGGAGCGGGGATGTTACATCCAAGGTGAAGCTCTGCTCTTTGCCCTTCAAGGATGAACATGTCTTCGGCCCGGCCTTAGATGAAATTCTTGAAAAGGCCACAGACAAAAAGAAGGTACTTCCTGAGCAGAGGACTCCAAAAAAGCGGCTTTTTCGAGTCCCCCAGAATCAGCCATCCCAGCCGAGAGGGAAGGGAAAGTTGGGAAGATGGAGTTATGCTAAGGGGAGAGGCAGGAATATCCTGGTCCCCCAGCAGCAACAGCCACAAGAAAAGCAATGACTCGACCCCGGTGGGGGGGGAAGGCTTTCGAGGTTCTTTCACTCTTGGCAGTTGATTTCCAACAGCCCCTGGGTCCTCAGTGTGACCAAAGAGGGCCTACTACTAGAATTCGAACTCCCCCCCCCCCCCCCCCCGCAGGGTATAAGAGTTACCTCCCTACCACCTCGGGAGACTACAGCACTAAAATCCGGCATCCAGCTCCTTCTACAATCAAACGCCATTTCTCAGGTCCCTGTGGAGGAACAAGGAAGGGGGCATTATTCCAGGCTGAACCTAGTGAAGAAACCCACAGGAGAGAAATAATAAATCTCAAGGGCCTCAACCGACACATCGCATATCGCAGATTCAAGATGGAGTCGGTAAAGACCGCCATTCCTCTGATAGGGCCGTCTTACTTCATGGCAACCATAGATCTGAAGGATGCCTATTTTCACATTCCTATACATCCTTCTCACAGGAAGTACCTAAGGTTTGCGATCCGTCAGGGTCCAGACATCCGGCACTATCAGTACAACGTACTTCCCTTTGGAATATCCTCTGCCCACCGAGTATTTTCCAAAATTATGGCGGAAGCTGTGTCCCACATCAGAAGCCAAGGTATATGCATTGTACCCTACCTGGATGACCTGCTGATAATAGGAGCCTCATACCAGACTGTGGTAAACCAGGTGACCCAAACTCTGGGTATTCTCCAATCGCTGGGGTGGATCCCGAATATAAAAAAGTCGCAGATCCAACCCTCCCAGCAGATAAAATTCTTGGGAGTCCTCCTAGATTCATGGAAACAAATGTCCTTACTCCCGGAGGAACATCAGAGGTCAATAATTTCAAGAATCTCGAGCTTCAGGAAACAGAGGTCCCCAAACCTCAGGTCAGCTATGTCCATACTAGGGTCAATGACCTACTGCATCCAGTCGGTACCTTGGGCGTAGGCTCACTCCAGAATACTCCAGTCCTATATCTTGGGAAACTGGAACAGAGATCACACCTGCCTGAACAAAAGAGTCCAGACCCCAGGAAGAGTGAAAGCTTCGCTTGCATGGTGGATGGACCACAAAAATCTGTGTAGGGGAATCAGCTGGTCCCAAATCCCCTTGGCCATGGTAACATCGGATGCCAGCAAAAAAGGCTGGGGAGCCGTAGTGTCCCAACAACCATTCCAGGGGTTGTGGAGCCAGAGAGTGAGTACAAAGTCCTCAAACTTCAGGGAACTGAAGGCTGTGGAGGAAGCTCTCCTGGCGGCAAGACACCTAGTTCAGGGCCATCATATCAGAGTCTACTCGGACAATGTAACAACAGTGGCCCATCTCAGACACCAAGGTGGTACAAGATCCAGCAGTTTAGAGGGCCTGTCGGGCTGAATATTTTGCTGGACCGAAAGACACCTCTGGTCTCTAACAGCAGTCCACCTAAAGGGTACCTCCAATCTTTAGGCAGATTTCCTGAGCCGAAAATGCATCCAGCCTGGCGAGTGGAGCCTAAACGAAAAAATCTTTCAGAAGCTGGTCAACACGTGGGGCCTCCCGGAGGTGGATCTACTGGCCTCAAGAGAAAATGCTCGGGTGAGAAACTATTTTTCCCTGAACCCCAGGGACAGATCCCTGGGGGTAGATGCCTTCGCCCACAAATGGAGGTTTTGTCTGGCATATGCCTTCCCGCCAGTTCCAATCCTTGCCGCAACCCTGAGGAAGATCCGGGAGGATTGAGCTCAGACCATCCTAATAGCTCTGCTATGGCCAAAAAGGAGCTGGTATTCTCTAATTACAGAGCTACAGGTAGAGGGGCCAGTCCTCCTACCCCTGGAAAACGACCACCTCTTACAGGGCCCGCTACATCACCCAAACCTCCGGGGAATGAGGTTAGCGGCCTGGTTACTGAGACCCAGATCTTGAGGACCAAGGGTCTATCAGAGGCAGTAATAAACACCCTCCAGAAATCCCGGAAGCCGGTCACCATTGCTATATATAACAAAATATGGAAAAAGTTTTCCTCGGTGTCTGCCAGATTTGCCTGACCCAGGAAACCCTAACATTTCCCGTATCCTGGATTTCCTACAGAGGGGGCTTGAGCTAGGTCTAAAGCCTAGCACACTGAAAATACAGATATCAGCATTAAGCTCCATGTTTGACTGTGACTTGGCCAACCACAGGTGGATAAGAAGATTTATTACATCAGCCACTAGGCTACATCCAAAAAAGCTAGTTGCGGTTCCACCATGGGACTTGAACGTGGTTCTTACGGGACTCACTCAATCACTCTTTGAGCCCCTGCCATCCTGTACTTGTCAGCTTCTCTCCTGTAAGGTGGCCTTCGTTATAGCAATAACCTCAGCAAGGCGAATAGGAGAGCTACAGGCTCTCAATCAGAGAACCCTACCTAACAGTCAGAGATCACTCCATAGTTCTCTCCCTTGATCCGTCTTTTCTACCAAAGGTTGTGTCGGACTTTCATAGATCACAGAATATAATTCTCCCCTCATTTTGTCAAAACCCGGCAAACCCTAAAGAAGAGGTGTTTCATACGCTGGACGTAAGGCGAATAATTCTCCACTACTTAGAGTGTACTAAGCCTTATAGAATTGACCACAACCTATTCATCCATACCTCTGGTCCAAACAGAGGAAAGAAGGTGGCAAAAAACACCATTGCCAGTTGGATTAAAAAGGCTATCTCTGAAGCATACCTGGCGCAAAACATCACTCCCCCTACAGGGATCAAAGTGCATTCAACACGATCTACCTCTACTTTATGGGCTGAGAGGACAGGCGCATCTTCAGAGCAGATTTGTAAGGCAGCAACCTGGTCCTCCTTACATACTTTTTCTAAACACTACAGGTTGGACCTTATGTCCAACAGGGATTTAGTCTTTGGCCGAAAAGTTCTCCAGGCCGTTGTCCCCCCCTAGTGCAGTATAGGTTGTTATGACTCCTATGCTGTCGTGGAAGGTTGCTAGAGAAAATAGAATTAGACTTACCGGTAATTCGGATTCTAGAAACCTTCCACGACACCAGTATTCCCCCCCACATTCTTGGACAAATTCTGAGAATCTTAAGGTAACCGGTGCTATGGTAATCAGTTATAAGTCACTGGTGGGAGGGACCTTTTAACCTCTCGTGCTTCCTGTCCCCCATTAGGGCGTGGAGACAACCTCCCCCTATGGTGTCGTGGAAGGTTTCTAGAAACCAAATTACCGGTAAGTCTAATTCTATTTTCATGCCCATTTTACCCTGGTTTTGTCGTAACTGGTTCATATTGTTCCTTCCTTGTTGTTTTCAATGCGTGTTTCCTTTAAAGTATAAGATTTTTAGGTGACACCAAGGTGAAATCATTCCCGGTCCATGGAAATGTTTGACCATTATTCTTGAAGGTGTATACAAGAATTGTGTGAGGTTTTTCTGTGCGTTTGTATGAAGTAATTCGCTTGCTCACAGGATTATTGTTACAAGCTGACCTGGCTTTGTTCCTCTTGTTTCAGGGTTGAATCCATGAGTCTCAGAAGTGTTGGAAATCCTGGAGACCTCAGTCCCCGTACTGTGGATGAAAGTAAAGCCAGGGATTGTTTGATCCCTATGGGGTAAATCACTTTTTTTTCAATGGTGCTGGAGTCATACAGACAATGACATTTACTGCATTGTTGTTTTTTGAGGAGTCCAGAAGTGGACAACCCCTTCCAGCTGTCGGTGCTCAGATAGGGCCCCAACCCAAATCCATAAACAGTGCTGCCTTGCTCTCCTCCACGCCTCGTTAGCCGGCCCCTCGTGAATCCTCTTCAGCTCGCTATCTGAAGGATGCCATACAAATTACATCACACATTATCTCTCAGGATCATCAGTGTGTATGTTTGAAAAAGGTCTAAGACAGATTGAGATCTTGGCAACGAAATCTTGGGACGAGATCTCGTTGCCAAGATCTCAATCTGAGCACGCACCGCCCCCTGCGGCCATTTTCCCGGAGGCCACCGCAACGTGCCACTCTTGCTTCCTTCAGCAACGACCCTGGGACCCCTTCTTCACTGCAGCCACCACCCCTGGTAAGCAATAAGACGCATGGATTATAAGAGGCACCACCATTTTATTAAAAAGGTTTTTTTCTATTTTTCTCCTCAAAATTTGGTGTGCGTTTTATAATCCAGTGTGTCTTATAATCCACAAAATACGGTAATACATTTTTCATCTGATTTCACCATAACCCACATTCAAGTGCCAGATTCTTTCTATTTCACTACAATTACAGTCATAAATATGTGAAATCCTGACAGAATTAAAGAGTTATTCCCAATTTTGCAAGTTCTCATGTATCATGTGGATAAGTGATACGTTGCTGATCAATCGGGGTCACAAGGACTCCACTGAATTGCACTGTCTGAATGGATCATGCCACCACTGTCTTCATAGTCAATAGAACGGCCAGAGAAGGCCAAGTTCTGTGCTCGGCTGTCTCCTGCTGTCCCATAGACTGTAAAGGGAGCAGAGGCCTTCACTCCAGTCAGATGAGGCATTTACGAGCACTGGTCTTGTGAATGGCTGGAATCTTAGCGGTCAGACAGCCAAGTACTGCACTGGGATTTATCGGTCCGTTCTTTTGACAATGAAAACAGTTGTAGCATGATCCATTCAGACCGATCTATGAGTGATCTATTTTGCACACTTTTGGGAATAACCCTTTAAATACTATGTAGGGCCAGTTGGGCTCCTTTCTTGTTATATGTGTCTGCTTCCATTAATGGAGAAATATTGGCTTCAGATTCTTTGATCATCAATGTTTTAATCCAGGATTACATCAGAGAATGTCGCTGAACGGTTTGGGATCACGAGACAAAAACAAGATGAATTTTCTTTGGCATCTCAAAAAAGGTAAATCTTCTGGGACATGTTTTAGTGCATTAAAATTTAGTCAGTCAGTAGGGTTTTTTTTGTTATGTAATCTGACAGCAGAATAATGTAGGGAGAGAGAACCCGATTTCTGTGATATATCACTTAGTATACTGGGTGCTGCAGTTGTGCTAGAATCAGTTTTCTCTGCTGCAGAGCTTGGAATGTTGAGCCCTGTATAACCCCGCCCAAACACCACTGATTGGCATCTTTCTGTATACATTGTATATTGAGAGAGAACTGCTAAGCAGTGCTGGGGTGGGGTTGGACTGGGAGGCACTAGGAAGCTTGTCCTGTAGTGCTAATATCTTACTGATAAAACACTGAGTGTATTGAAATGGCAAAACACAGCCCAGTAAGTGACATATCTCTGGAATCGGGGTCTCTGTTCCTACATCACTGTGCAGATTATATAGCAAACACCTGGTGACAGATTCCCTTAAATAAGAGTTACCTGCTCAGTGATTGCTCGCATAGCACATTGCATCGTAATAGTGATAGGACCAAAGTCACATAGATGACGACTCTATTTATGCTGCTCAAGATGACAGAGTTTGCCTTAACTTTCTAGAAATATATGTGGTTAGTCTAGATATATAATAATACAGCTCTGGAAAAAATTAAGAGACCACTGCACAGTTTTATAAAAATCAGCTTCTCTCCATGTCTGACAGCCATTCCATTCCAGTGTCAGTTTAATTCCAACCAGAGTACACCTCATTCTACTTAATGTGCTTCTGATTAGGTGATCACCTGAACCAAATCTTATTTAACGAAGGAAAGTATAAAAAACCCTGCTGTGGTGTTCACAATCCTCTTACAGTAGGACAAGCTGGATGGCAAAACAAGTGCTAGTAATATCCCAAAAGTAATAGGAATGAAAAAATAACTTTTAACCATGCCAAAGGAGTTTAACAGAAAAGTCTTGAGTGAGGAAAAGAAGGGCTCAATTCTGGCTTTACTAGCAGAGGGATACAGTGAGCGTCATGTTGTCTCCTTCCTTAAAATTTCTAAGACAGTAGTCCATTACATCAATGTCAAGGAGCAGAAATGAAATTGGGGACAACAAAGCTACAGACCGACAACAAATGACACCAGCAGGTCAAACACATATACATGGTATTTTGCTAGTACATCTACCATAAATTTATTGCGGATTAAGCAACCTATCACCAACAACACATAACTATACCAAAAAAGAGGTGAACACAAGGCCAAAATAACATATAAAAAATACAATTTTATTAAAGCATCTAGTAAAATCCAATCGACACGTATATATGGGAAAGATGTAGAAAAACGCACACATAATGGTGGTACATAAGCACATGCAAAGGGACGTACACATCCAGATTAATATATATTAGCAATATATACAATAATCACACAATTGTGATTTAACCCAAGTGGGGAAGAAAAAACCACTATAGTATATAATATCAAAGGGAAAAAAAATGGACACACAAGTGCACAGCTGGGATATATACCACAATCATTTCCCTTAGCCATGTCCATAAAGATCCCACCCTGCTAGCTGCAAGTGACCTCCATGTTATTGATCACTACCCCAAGGTTACCAATCAAATGAGCAGTTAAATTACCAGCAAGTCGCGGCAGCAGCAGGGACAGTGGTTTAACCCAGGTGAGCACGTCATCCCCGACGCGCGTTTCGATCCTCCATCAGGGGGCATAACTACATTGATGACTGCCTGTCTTTTTATACCGCCTGGTCAAAGCGCGTTTGACCGCGCGACCGGAAGTAACGGTCCCGGACCGGAAGTGACGCGCTCCGTTGTCAAGACACCAACGACGCCAGCCAGCGTCGGCGTCATGCTGGAGGAGGAGCCGCAAGGAACCACCAACGCATAGAGACGCCGAAAGCAGGCGGGCGCAGGAGGGTGATGACAAACAGGCGCGTACAGGTCGGGAGAGCTAATCACACAGAAATAAACCAATACAATTAAAAAGTACATCAAGGTGACTAAAGTGTGAAACTGGAAGTACCATAACTAAAGAATTATGCAGAAAATATACATATACAAAGAAATATAGATACCGCATATATACAGGGAAAAGAAGAAGGATTGAGAGAATCCTAGTATTCAATAACAAGGTAAACATATGTATGGATATCAATCACTTCTTCATCAGTGCTTCCAACACTGATCATAGGGCGTAATTCCTCATACGTTGTCAGAAAAGCCGCTGATCTGATACACATCCAGCACACATAGGCCATCATCATGATGATCGTTTTACTAAAACATAAAATCAAAAGTTAAAGTATGGACCACACAAAACCTGGGCGTTCTCCCTAAATCAGAACAGTGTGATCAAAGGAATGGGGCAAAACTAATATGTTCATTTAATCCAGATGGATGGACAGTGCCAAGTGTCCAAATCCACCTGGATTCTAACTGGGCCAACCTTTTAGATGTGTCTCCACCCCCGAATACCAACATTCAACATGTCAATGCCTCTAACCCTGAGAAGACTACCATTGCAGCTATGGAACCTCCTGAAATGACGGGGGATGGTTTTTAGCGATGCGGGGTCCTCAGTGGACACCGCTGCCTCAATCCCCAATACGTGCTCACGTACACGTTTTTTAAGCTGTCTAGTGGTCATGCCCACATATATCAAATTACATGGGCAGACCGCATAGTAAATCACGTTTCGACTCTCACATGTGATATATTTTTTGATTTTATATTCGCGTACACCATCTTGGCTCGTGAATATCTCAGTGCAGTCCATATTGGGGCAGGCCACGCAATGTCCACAAGAGGAACTCCCACATCGCCTAGCCATCCGATCCAAAAACGTATCCGGTATCACACCCGTATAGTGACTACTGACTAATGTATCACGTAGGTTCCTAGATCTCCTAGCCGCAATGGCAGCCCTCTCAGGGAGGAACCCAGATAGTACCGGGTCAGCCTTCAAGTTATGCCAGGATTTATCCAATATTCGCCTCATATGAGAAAAATGTGAGTGAAAATTGGTAACAAATCTAACTTTATTTTTAAGGGGTCCTTCTTCCTACAGCTCCAGGGGACAGCTATGGGGGCGTCTTTCGCCCCTGTGTATGCTAACCTGTTCCTGGGGCTGTGGGAGAGGGACCTCTCCCTGCCAGATGGATCGTCGCCAATGTGCCGAGTCCTCTCTTGGACGCGGTACATCGACGTTCTAACGATCTGGCAGGGTTCAGGTGATGATCTCCATGCTTTCATGAGGTCACTTAACAGTAATGGAATGAATATTTTCATTACGTACAATTTTGATCCTGTGACGATTGAATTTTTGGACGTCACCTTGAAAAAAGACGCTAGAGGGGAAATGCAGACTAACATATTTAGGAAGCCAACTTCCACGAATACGTTATTGCATGCGACCTCTTCCCATCCTGGCCACATGATTCAATCTGTTCCAACGGGTCAATTCTTGAGATTACGTAGACTGTGTTCCACCGACGAGGATTTCTTTAGACACAGTGATGACCTAAAAGTAAGACTGTCTGAACGTGGGTATAGTAATAGAAGGATTAAACGAGTATTCAACAGGGCTAGACATTCATCGAGAGATGTGCTCTTGTATGGTAAGAAGTCTAGGGATGAGACAAATAAAGTTAGATTTGTTACCAATTTTCACTCACGTTTTTCTCATATGAGACGAATATTGGATAAATCCTGGCATATCTTGAAGGCTGACCCGGTACTATCTGGGTTCCTCCCTGAGAGGGCTGCCATTGCGGCTAGGAGATCTAGGAACCTACGTGATACATTAGTCAGTAGTCACTATACGGGTGTGATACCGGATACGTTTTTGGATCGGATGGCTAGGCGATGTGGGAGTTCCTCTTGTGGACATTGCGTGGCCTGCCCCAATATGGACCGCACTGAGGTATTCACGAGCCAAGATGGTGTACGTGAATATAAAATCAAAAAATATATCACATGTGAGAGTTGAAACGTGATTTACTATGCGGTCTGCCCATGTAATTTGATATATGTGGGCATGACCACTAAACAGCTTAAAAAACGTGTACGTGAGCACGTATTGGGGATTGAGGCAGCGGTGTCCACTGAGGACCCCGCATCGCTAAAAACCATCCCCCGTCATTTCAGGAGGTTCCATAGCTGCAATGGTAGTCTTCTCAGGGTTAGAGGCATTGACATGTTGAATGTTGGTATTCGGGGTGGAGACACGTCTAAAAGGTTGGCCCAGTTAGAATCCAGGTGGATTTGGACACTTGGCACTGTCCATCCATCTGGATTAAATGAACATATTAGTTTTGCCCCATTCCTTTGATCACACTGTTCTGATTTAGGGAGAACGTCCAGGTTTTGTGTGGTCCATATTTTAACTTTTGATTTTATGTTTTAGTAAAACGATCATCATGATGATGGCCTATGTGTGCTGGATGTGTATCGGATCAGCGGCTTTTCTGACAACGTATGAGGAATTACGCCCTATGATCAGTGTTGGAAGTGCTGATGAAGAAGTGATTGATATCCATACATATGTTTACCTTGTTACTGAATACTAGGATTCTAACTTCTTCTTTTCCGTGTATATATGCGGTATCTATATTTCATTGTATATGTATATTTTCTACATAATTCTTTAGTTATGATACTTCCAGTTTCACACTTTAGTCACCTTGATGTACTTTTTAATTGTATTGGTTTATTTCTGTGTGATTAGCTCTCCCGACCTGTACGCGCCTGTTTGTCACCACCCTCCTGCGCCCGCCTGCTTTCGGCGTCTCTATGCGTTGGTGGTTCCTTGCGGCTCCTCCAGCATGACGCCGACGCTGGCTGGCGTCGTTGGTGTCTTGATAACGGAGCACGTCACTTCCGGTCTGGGACCGCTACTTCCGGTCGCGCGGTCTGGGACCAGGCGGTATAAAAAGACAGGCAGTCATCAATGTAGTTATGCCCCCTGATGAAGGAGGATCGAAACGCGCGTCGGGGCTGACGTGCTTACCCGGGTTAAACCACTGTCCCTCTGCTGCCGTGACTTGCTGGTAATTTAACTCCTCATTTGATTGGTAACCTTGGGGTAGTGATCAATAACATGGAGGTCACTTGCAGCTAGCAGGGTGGGATCTTTATGGACATGGCTAAGGGAAATGATTGTGGTATATATCCCAGCTGTGCACTTGTGTGTCCATTTTTTTCCCTTTGATGATATACTATAGTGGTTTTTTCTTCCCCACTTGGGTTAAATCACAATTGTGTGATTATTGTATATATTGCTAATATATATTAATCTGGATGTGTACGTCCCTTTGCATGTGCTTATGTACCACCATTATGTGTGCGTTTTTCTACATCTTTCCCATATATACCTGTTGATTGGATTTTACTAGATGCTTTAATAAAATTGTATTACTCTGTCGCCTTATTGGGGGACACAGAACCGTGGGTGTTATGCTGCTGTCCACTAGGAGGCGACACTATGCATAATCTGAAAAAGATTAACTTTGGCTCCTCCTCTGCAGTATACACCCCTGGACGGCGTCAGCCTTCTCCAGTTTTTGCTTAGTGTCGCAGGAGGCACACCTAAGTTTTTTTTTTTACACTCCGTCTTTTTCCTGGATTTTTTTCCAAAGGACTACAGATGAAGAAAAGAGGGTCTCCAGCGAGACTCCCGGCATGGCTCCCTCCTCGGTCCCCTATTAGGGGTACCCGGTTGAGGTCGAGGTGGCTATTCCCCATGTCGCTCCCTCACCAGTCCCTCGGGTACTGGTTCGAGGTCGAGACCCCCCTCCTTCCTCAGTTCCGTCCGGCTCTGGGTCGAGGTCGAGGCAACGATGAAGCCCCCTGACGGTGACAGCAGCACCCTCCCTAATCCCCCTCTGGGGGTATTAGGTTGAGACACCGCAGGTAGGGCCTGTACCAGGCACCAGGGACCCCAGTCCACCCGTGGGCTCCTTTTGGGACCGGGGGAGGTGCAGAGAGGCACGGCACTTATCAGAGACCGGGCTCCCTGCGCCCCGGTCTCTGCAGCACTGGCGCCACAAGGGACCCTCCACAGGGCCCCAGTCACATATATGGCCCCACCGCCAGCCCTCCTTTCATTCTGGGGGGGTCTGGTTTAAATCCGACCCCCCCCCCCCCGTGGACGACCGCGCCGTCCTGGAGCCCTGCTGGGCATGAGACCTCAAATTTAGGCCGCGGCTTCGGCCCAGCCGAAGTCGCCGCCCCATTCCCGCCCCCCGGATGACGAAAATGACACTGCAGTGTCATAGAAGGGGCGGATCGAGGCAGGAGGGGCGCGCTTTTACATGGCCCAGCGCGCCCTTTTCCAGCTCTCCGCCCCCTTCCCTCTCCACCTCAGAATCCGGTGGCCATCTTGCTGCACCTGGAAGAACGCAGAACAGCAGTCTCCGGGGGGCACAGGACGTGGGATTTATCAGCGCTGGACCTAAGGGGGAGCACCGGTGGGGTAAGATCACAGCTGGGTCCTTGGTACTCAGCTGTGAATTGCTATACCCTATAGCGCTCTCCTCCTTTCCTCTGCGTAGATACCCCTGTAGGGCCTCCACTAATCAGCCTAGGTACTATGTCGGGCTCAAGGAAAAGAACCAGGCAAGACTGCTTTTATGCAGTCTGCACAGCCTGCAAGGCCACTCTCCCCAGCGGCAGCACGTACCCGCACTGCCGGGACTGTACCCAAAAAACAGGATCAGAACCCCAAGAAGTCCCTACCAACGCTTCTGCGACCGCTACCGCGCCGGAATGGGCGACTCAGATGTCGCAGTCTATGACACAGTCTATAGATAACCTGACCTCCACATTACTGCAGGCTCTGCAGGGTCATGTCTCGGCTATGAACGTTACCCAGCAAAGGGACGTCCGGTCTCATGATCAGGGCGCTTCCGACAGTTCGAGACGTAAGTGGACCCACAGGTCGCGTTCAGCTGCGTCCTCACATAGCAATAGGTCTTCCCCCTCCAGGGAAAGACACAGTGGCCTCAGGTCACCGAGGCCGTCCCCTGATAGAGAAGGACAATGCGGATCTCCACAACGATCCCAGACCACGGGAAACCTCCGCTCTAGTTCGCCCGCTAGGGAGCTCCTTAGTGATGCGCAAGACTCAGAGGGCATATGTGACTCCAATTCAGATAACGAAACAGAGAATGCTTTGCTCCCTTGTCCCCCTAGCAATACTGCGATAGTTGAGGATATCGTCTCTTCCATCCTTCGGGTGCTGGACATTTCAGATCCAACCCCGGAAGCACCAGAACACAAGATTTCCTTTGAAAGTGTTCAGAAACCATCGAAGGTCTTCCCTAATCACCCGGAATTTCAAAAAATCCTTTCTAAGCATTTTTCGCAGCCTGAGAAAAAATTCGCCAATCGCAAGTATTTGGAAGCAAAATACCCCTTTCCACAGAAAGACACCAAGGATTGGACAGATCCGCCTGAAGTGGACCCTCCAGTCTCTAGGCTGGCAACACAAACGCTTCTCTCGCTGCCGGACAGTTCAACCCTCAAGGACATGGCAGACAGACAAGTCGAACGCATGGCTCGTTCAATCTTTGAAGCGGCGGGTGCCTCTTTGGCTCCCGCATTTGCTTCAGTTTGGGCAGCCAAGGCCATCATGGCTTGGGCTGCTCTATTGCAAAAGGGCCTTCAAGCTTCAAATCCTCAGCTGGCGGACCAGGCGGTGCAAATTGCAGTGGTGGAAGATTACATGGTCCTTGCAGCGTTGGACTCTGCAAGAGGAATAGCGGGAATAGCATCAAACGCCATTACAATCCGGCGTATTCTCTGGCTAAGAGAATGGAAAGCGGATGCGGCCTCAAAGTCCCTAACAAATCTCCCGTACTTCAGTGGCCGTCTTTTCGGTGAAAAGCTGGATACAATGATATCCAATGCTACCGGGGGCAAAAGTACTTCCCTCCCTCAACTAAGACCAAAACGCACGTTTAAAAGGCGTAATCAATCTCGTTTCCGATCCTTTCGGAATTTTTCGGGCTGGTCCGTCTCACGCCCAGCACAAAACCGTAATCGATCCGCCCGCAGGGACAACACACGTGCGGCACAGAGGCTGGACAGGAACTGGCAATCAAAGGCAAGCCAGGCAAAACCTAAAGGTGTCATGTCGGACGCTGTTCACACCACAGCATCCGGCAGGCAGAGGTAGTTCCACCTCCAGCCACTATAGCCTCAGTGGCGCCGGTTTGATCTTCAGGCTCTCGGGGGTTAATCCTGCTGGAGACCAGGTTGGAAGGTTAGTCACGCCCACGGTCTTTAAATAGTCATACTGGCATATGGGCGTCGCCGATTATAGCTTGTGTTTCATACCAAGTGGTTCCGGTCTGGAGTGGAGGTGTTCAAGAGAGAGAGATTCATATCTGGTGTCGTATGATCCGTCGTTATCCTTTCTCCTTCCCATATTTGTGTTTAGTTGTGCCCTGTTCACATTACTGTTTATTCCTGTGTGTGTGCGGCGCAGTGCAGTTTAAGTTCTCCCTGTCTGTCATTATTTGTGTGGGAGCTTTGGTGGTGTGACTCCTCACTGGGTGGAGGGTTAAGTGCAGGGCTGAGCAGGAGATAAGGAAAGGTCGGAGGCTCAGGCATTTGCACCTTCAGCAAAAACCCTGGGTTGAGGGTCAGACAGGGTTCCCCTAGTAAAAGGGACACCACAGGGGCCCCGGGTATTTCAGCCTTAGTTGAACTAAGCCCCCGTGACATTATAATCGGCCCACATTTTTTCAGGAGTCCATGGATCCATTAGATTCCATAACCCGCCAGTTGGCGGCGCAGTCCATACAGGTCTCCGAGTTGAAAGGGGCAGTTCAGCAGCAGGGCCTGGTAGTAGCAAAGGTGCAAACGGCATCTGCAGGTATCGGTGCAGAGCCGAAGTTTCCGCTGCCAGAACGATTTTCAGGCGATCGCAGCAAATTTGTCGTATTTCGGGAGGCCTGCAAATTATACTTCCGCATGCGGCCAATATCCTCAGGTAATGAGGCCCAGCGAGTAGGGCTGGTGTTGTCATTACTGAGTGGTGACCCCCAAGCATGGGCATTTTTCTTACCAGCTGACTCTGCTACATTTCATTCGGTCGATAATGTTTTTTCTGCCCTCGGGCTCATTTACGATGACCCTGACCGACTGGCTCTAGCGGAATCTAAAATCCGCGCCCTCCGCCAGGGGGAGCGCTTGGCAGAAGACTATTGTTCGGAATTTCGCCGCTGGGCTGTAGACACACAGTGGAATGACCCAGCACTGCGGAGCCAGTTTATTCATGGGGTATCAGGGAGGGTGAAACAAGCCCTCCTGATGTATGAGACTCCGGCATCATTGGAGTCTGCCATGAGTTTGGTGATACGTATTGATCGCCGTTTTCGTCAGGGGGCACAGGAGACGCTACCTCTGGGGGAAAACAGAGGTGCAGGTGTGGTTGAAGTAGATGAGTCCCCTGAACCTATGCAGATTGCTGGCGTGGCACAGGTTCAGCCTCGCGCTCCGGGATTCCGGAAGCCCGGAGCATGTTTCTACTGTGGTAAAGGAGGTCATTATGTTAACGTTTGCCCGGTACTACCTAAGAGGGTCACACCGGCGGAAAACTGTTAAGCTCAGAGGGTATGGAGGAGACCCAACTGAGCGTATGCATATCCTCCATGATGGTATCTCAATGTATGCTCCCTGCCAAGGTTATTATCGCCGGCAGAGAGCTACCTATATCAGTGTTTGTGGATAGCGGTTCCGCCACCAATCTCATAGATGAGGAGTTTGCACACACCGCCGGGTTTAAGATCGAAAAACTTCCTCACCCCATACAGGTGGTGACCATTAATGCTGTTCCCCTCCCTCAAGGGGAGATTACTGAGTTTGTGGCAGAGGTGAAACTCCACATTGGGGTCCTACATTCTGAGTCGGTTACATGTAGGGTCCTCCGTAATCTCCCAGCTCAAATGGTCCTGGGTTTTCCATGGCTGTCCAGGCACAACCCGGTAATTGATTGGAAAACTCAGGACATAGTACAATGGAGTGGTTTCTGCCAAGACAATTGCTTGGCCACATGAGTGTCCGCCGTAACGCCCAGCCTGCCGGAGGCTTTGCAGGATTTCGCGGATGTTTTCTCTGAGAAGGGTTGCTCAGAACTGCCTCCACATAGAGCCTATGACTGTGCTATTAGGTTAAAACCCGGGGCCAAATTACCTAAGGCCAGGATGTTTAATATTTCTGGTCCTGAGAGGCAAGCTCTGAAAGACTACATCGCGGAGAGTCTGAGCAAAGGTCACATCCGGCCTTCGTCCTCGCCTGTAGCCGCGGGGTTTTTCTTCATTAAGAAGAAAGATGGGGGGTTACGCCCGTGTCTGGATTTCCGAGAGTTAAACCAGATTACTATCCGTGATCCCTACCCAATGCCGTTGATCCCGGATTTGTTCAACCAGATAGCGGGGGCGAAATGGTTTTCCAAGCTGGACCTCAGGGGGGCGTATAACCTCATAAGGGTCCGTCAGGGGGATGAGTGGAAGACGGCGTTTAACACTCCTGAGGGTCATTTTGAGAGTCTGGTTATGCCGTTTGGGTTGACCACCGCGCCTGCCGTTTTCCAACATTTTATTAATGATGTATTTGCTCATGTCCTGGGGAGATTTGTGATTGTATACCTGGATGATATCCTCATTTATTCTAGCGATCGGGACACTCATTTGGAGCATGTTAGGCAGGTGTTACAGTTGCTCCGGGAGAACCAGCTCTATGCTAAGCTGGAAAAATGTTTATTTTTTGTCCAGGAGTTGCCCTTTTTGGGATATATTGTGTCCGCAGCCGGTTTTAAAATGGACACCGCTAAGGTGCAAGCGGTGTTGCAATGGGAGAGGCCGGAGAGTCTGAAAGCACTCCAGCGGTTCCTTGGGTTTGCGAATTATTATAGGAAATTTATAAAACACTTTTCGACTGTCGCCAAACCGCTCACGGACATGACAAAGAAGGGTGCCGATCTGGCGAACTGGCCTGAGGTGGCTATACGTGCATTTGAGCGTCTGAAGAATAGTTTTGCTTCAGCCCCCATTCTGGTGCAACCAGACGTGTCTAAACCTTTTGTGGTAGAGGTTGATGCGTCGGAGGTGGGAGTGGGGGCAGTACTGTCTCAAGGCTCGTCCTTGAGCGAGATGCATCCATGCGCCTACTTCTCCAAGAAGCTGTCGCCGGCCGAACGGAATTATGATATCGGCAACAGGGAGTTGTTGGCCATCAAACTGGCTTTTGAGGAATGGCGACACTTCTTGGAGGGGGCGGCTCACCAGGTCACAGTTATCACCGACCATAAGAATCTGCTCTACCTGGAGTCGGCCAAGCGTCTGTCTCCTAGGCAGGCTCGCTGGGCATTGTTTTTTACTCGTTTCAATTTTCTTGTGACGTACCGTCCCGGGGCTAAAAACACCAAGGCGGATGCTTTGTCTAGGTGTTTTCTGGGGGGAGAACCTCGGGAAGAGCCGGTACCCATCCTCCAGAAAGGGGTAGTGGTCTCGGCTCTCACGACTGAGGTAGAGGCGGAGATTGCCGAGGCCCAAGAGGAGGTACCACCAGGACTTCCCGCCAACAAATCATTTGTACCCCTGCATCTTCGGCCTAAGGTGTTGAAGGAACACCACGATTCGGTACTGGCTGGTCACCCAGGGGTGAAGGGCACCTTAGAGCTGGTATCGCGTCGTTTCTGGTGGCCCAAAATCCGGCAGGACGTGGTCTCGTACGTGGCAGCTTGCATCACGTGCGCTAGGGCTAAGTCACCCCGAACCCGTCCTGCTGGCACGCTACAGCCTCTGGGGGTACCCAATAGGCCATGGACAGAAATCTCCATGGATTTTATCACTGACTTGCCAGCCTCGGCAGGGAACACGGTCATCCTGGTGGTGGTTGACCGTTTTTCAAAGATGGCGCATTTTGTGGCGTTGTCCTCTTTGCCCAATGCTAAGACGTTGGCTCAGGTTTTTGTGAAGGAGGTGGTCAGACTCCACGGAGTACCGTCTGACATAGTATCTGATAGGGGTACGCAATTTGTGGCGAGGTTTTGGAAAGCTTTTTGCTCTAGGTTGGGGATCAAGTTGTCACATTCATCGGCGTTTCATCCACAGTCTAATGGACAAACTGAGCGCATGAACCAAAATCCAGAACAGTATTTACGATGCTTTGTGTCCGACAACCAGGAGGAGTGGTCTACTTTCCTTCCTCTGGCCGAATTCGCATTAAATAATCACCGCCAAGAGTCATCAGGAGAGTCTCCATTCTTTTGTGTGTACGGTCAACATCCTCAGTTTTGTACGTTACGTCAGGGTGACTCCGGGGGTGTCCCGGAGGAGGATCAGCTAGGAGCCCAATTGTCATCAGTCTGGAGGCGGGTGAAACAGCGTTTGTTGAGCATGAGTGCCAGGTACAAACGGGTGGCTGACAGTAGACGCGTGCCAGGTCCGGACCTGTGTGTGGGTGAATGGGTGTGGTTAGCTACGAAGAACATAAAACTCAAAATCCCATCTTTAAAACTGGGTCCAAGGTTTATTGGGCCTTTTAGGATTTCTGCCATCATTAACCCAGTGGCTTATCGGTTGGAACTTCCTGCGGTGTACAGAATACATAACGTTTTTCACAGGGCTTTATTGAAAAAGGTGGTAGGCTTGGTGGACACGACGCCGATGCCACCTCCAGTCATGGTGGATGGCGAGTTACAGTTCGAGGTCACCAAGGTGGTGGACTCTCGAGTAGTACGCCGTACTCTTCAGTATTTGGTGCACTGGCGGGGGTATGGTCCAGAGGAGAGGTCTTGGGTTCCAGCCTCAGACATACATGCGGATCAGCTGGTCAGTTCTTTTCACCGTCGTCATCCGGACAAGCCGGGTCCTATGAGTCTTGAGGGCCCTGGGGTCCCTCGTAGAAGACGGGGTACTGTCATGTCGGACGCTGTTCACACCACAGCATCCGGCAGGCAGAGGTAGTTCCACCTCCAGCCACTATAGCCTCAGTGGCGCCGGTTTGATCTTCAGGCTCTCGGGGGTTAATCCTGCTGGAGACCAGGTTGGAAGGTTAGTCACGCCCACGGTCTTTAAATAGTCATACTGGCATATGGGCGTCGCCGATTATAGCTTGTGTTTCATACCAAGTGGTTCCGGTCTGGAGTGGAGGTGTTCAAGAGAGAGAGATTCATATCTGGTGTCGTATGATCCGTCGTTATCCTTTCTCCTTCCCATATTTGTGTTTAGTTGTGCCCTGTTCACATTACTGTTTATTCCTGTGTGTGTGCGGCGCAGTGCAGTTTAAGTTCTCCCTGTCTGTCATTATTTGTGTGGGAGCTTTGGTGGTGTGACTCCTCACTGGGTGGAGGGTGGAGGGTTAAGTGCAGGGCTGAGCAGGAGATAAGGAAAGGTCGGAGGCTCAGGCATTTGCACCTTCAGCAAAAACCCTGGGTTGAGGGTCAGACAGGGTTTCCCCTAGTAAAAGGGACACCACAGGGGCCCCGGGTATTTCAGCCTTAGTTGAACTAAGCCCCCGTGACAAAAGGAGGAAAACCTCAGACTTTTCCCTCGTCCTGACTCATGCCCTCTGGAAGACACCCCACTTGTAGGCGGACGACTGCTACTCTTTCAGCAGGTCTGGCTGCCTATTACAGAAGACAAGTGGGTCAAGGAAATAGTGTCTTCAGGATACAAAATCGAGTTTACTACCGCTCAAAGCTCAGGCCTTCCGTCAAGCGGTTTTTTCCCTCCTGCGAGCAGGAGTCATAGTGCAAGTCCCAGCAGAAGAGCACTTCCGAGGGTTCTACTCCAACCTGTTCGTGGTGCCCAAGAAGGGAGGCAGCATCCGACCCATACTAGACCTCAAGCAACTCAACAAGTACGTTCGAGTTCGTCACTTCCGCATGGAATCCCTCCGGTCAATCGTTGCGTCTATGGAAAAAGGAGAATATCTTGCCTCCATAGACATACAGGACGCATACCTGCATATACCGATTGCTCCCGCCCATCAGAGGTTTCTCAGATTCGCAATCAACCAAGACCATTACCAGTTTGTGGCCCTCCCGTTCGGTCTGGCCACGGCCCCCAGAACATTTACAAAGGTCATGGCAGCTACCATGGATGTTCTGCACTCCAGAGGCATAGTAGTCGTTCCATACCTGGACGACCTTCTCATCAAGGCCCCCACCCTCAAGGACTGCGAGGTCAACGTCTCGATCACGATCGACACTCTGACGCGCCTGGGATGGTTAGTCAATTTACGGAAGTCCTCGACTACCCCGAGTCAGTCTCTGACCTTCCTGGGGATGCTATTCGACACCTCCAAGGGTCTGGTGATCCTCCCCAGGGACAAGGCACTGGCTCTCCGTCTGGGAGTTCACACACTCCTCCGCAAGTCCCCCAGATCTCTCCGGTATGCCATGAGAGTACTTGGCAGGATGGCAGCAGCAATGGAGGCGGTACCATTTGCCCAGTTTCACCTCAGACCCCTTCAACTGGCCATCCTCAAGTCCTGGGACAGGAATCCGTTCTCCCTCGACAGGGAGTTCCGGTTATCAGCAAACACCAGGAGGTCCCTGCACTGGTGGCTCAAGCCTACCTCGCTTGCAAGGGGAAAATCCTTTCTCTCCGGTCAATGGAAGGTTTTGACCACCGACGCAAGCCTTATGGGTTGGGGCGCGGTGCACCTACATCACAGAGCGCAAGGCAGGTGGTCACCAAGGGAATCGACCATGCCCATCAACATCCTGGAAATTCGGGCCATCTTCCTGGCGTTGAAAGCCTTCCATCACTTGCTGGCAGACTCTCATATCAGAGTACAGTCGGACAATGCCACGGCAGTGGCATACGTGAACCATCAAGGCGGCACCCGCAGCATCCAGGCGATGACCGAAGTAACGCGTATCCTACAATGGGCGGAGGATGCAAGGTCGGTACTCTCCGCGGTCCACATTCCGGGTGTGGACAACTGGGAAGCCGACTATCTCAGCCGACAAGGAATGGACTCGGGGGGAATGGTCTCTCCATCCCGAAGTCTTCGGTCAGATCTGTCATCGTTGGGGGACCCCGGACGTGGATCTGATGGCATCCCATCTCAATGCCAAGGTTCCCAATTTCATGGCCAGGACGCGCGATTCGCGATCGCTCGGAGCAGATGCCCTGGTTCAGGACTGGACCCAGTTCCAGCTTCTGTACATTTTTCCACCCCTCCCCCTGATCTCCAGAGTCCTGAGGAAGATCAAACAAGAGGGTGTTCCCACCATTCTGATCGCTCCAGACTGGCCCAGGCGTACATGGTACGCCGACGTCGTGCAACTCACAGCAGACGCTCCCTGGCGTCTCCCCACACGTCCCGACCTCCTGTCACAAGGCCCGTTCTTCCACCAGAACTCAGGGGCTCTCAATTTGACGGCGTGGCCATTGAGACCTGGGTTTTGACCCAAGCAGGTTTTTCACCGGACGTTGTTAAAACCATGATCAGGGCTCGAAAGCCAACTTCAGCCAGGATTTACTATCGTACCTGGAAGGTTTTCTTCACATGGTGCGACTCTCGTGGGCAGATTCCACTTCCCTATTCTATTCCAAAGGTCCTCGGGTTCCTTCAGTCAGGCCTGGACGCTGGGCTATCCCTGGGCTCGCTGAAGAGCCAGGTGTCAGCGCTTTCAGTGCTCTTTCAGAGGCGTATTGCTAACAAGCCGCAAGTGAAGACTTTTCTCCAAGGGGTTTCCCGATTGGTTCCCCCCTACAAACGTACGTTGGAGACGTGGGACCTCAACCTGGTCTTGACAGCACTACAGTCACCTCCTTTTGAACCCCTTAGGGTGGTCTCACTCCGCTTTCTATCACAGAAAGTGGTTTTCCTGGTGGCAATCACCTCGCTACGCAGGGTGTCTGAACTTTCAGCTCTTTCCTGCAGACAACCCTTCCTGGTTTTTCATCAGGACAAGGTGGTTCTCCGTACAGTACCATCTTTCCTTCCGAAGGTCGTGTCCAGCTTCCACCTCAATGAGGAAATATCACTACCGTCTCTTTGCCCGGCTCCCGTTCATAGGGTAGAGAAGGCTCTGCATACGCTTGACCTTGTCAGGGCATTGCGTATTTACGTGTCTAGGACTGCTCCCTTCCGGAAGTCTGATTCACTTTTCCTTCTTCCAGAAGGCGTTCGCAAGGGCCTACCGGCTTCCAAAGCCACCCTTGCTAGGTGGATCAAGTCCACCATTCAAGAGGCTTACCGCCTCAACAATTCTCCCCTTCCGGCCGGTATCACGGCACACTCTACGCGGGCGGTAGGGGCCTCTTGGGCCATTCGGCATCAAGCCTCAGCACATCAAGTGTGTAAGGCAGCCACTTGGACTAGCCTGCACACATTTACAAAACACTACAGAATGCATACCCAGTCCTCAGCGGATGCGAGCCTGGGTAGACGGGTCCTGCAGGCGGCAGTACCCCAAGTCTAGGGGACTGTCAGCACAATATTTGTCCACTGCTTCCCACCCAGGGACTGCTTTAGGATGTCCCACGGTTCTGTGTCCCCCAATAAGGCGACAGAGTAAAGGAGATTTTTGTGTACTCACCGTAAAATCTCTTTCTCTTAGCCTTTAATTGGGGGACACAGCTCCCACCCTGTAGCCCTTGCGGGCCGTTGTTACGGTTGGGTTCTCATATTGTTGTTTGAGCCTGTTTATAGTAGCCTTTTTTTACAGGCATGGTTATGTTTCTGGTATATTCCTCCTAATGCTTTTGCACAAAACTGGAGAAGGCTGACGCCGTCCAGGGGTGTATACTGCAGAGGAGGAGCCAAAGTTAATCTTTTTCAGATTATGCATAGTGTCGCGTCCTAGTGGACAGCAGCATAACACCCACGGTTCTGTGTCCCCCAATTAAAGGCTAAGAGAAAGAGATTTTACGGTGAGTACACAAAAATCTCCTTTTTTTATATGTTATTTTGGCCTTGTGTTCACCTCTTTTTTGGTATAGACCGACAACAAAGGTACAGACCGGCAGTGGGCGAAAACGACTCTCCACTGACCGGGATGACTGTCATCTTATTCGAATGTTACTCAGCAACCGCAGGATGACATCTAGTGACCTACAAAAGAAATGGCAGCTGGGGTGAAGTGCACGGCAAGAACAGTTCATAACAGGCTCCTAGAGACAGGGCTCAAGTAATGTAAAGCTAGAAAAAAGCCTTTCATCAATGAGAAGCAAAGGAGAGCCAGGCTGAAGTTTGCCATAAGGACCATAAGGATTGGACCATAGAAGACTGGAGTAAGGTAATATTCTCTGATGAGTAATTTTCAGCTTTGCCCAACACCTGGTCATCTATTGGTTGGACAGAGACTTGGAAAGGTGTACAAGCCACAGTGTCTTGCACCCACTGTGAAATTTAGTAGAGGATGCTCATCTGGGGATGCTTCAGGAAGGCTGGATTTGGGCAGGTTAATCTTTGCAAAGGACGTATGAATCAAGCCACATACAAGGTTATCCTGGAAAAACAGTTGATTCCTTCTGCTCAGGCAATGTTCCCCAACTCTGAGGACTTTTTCTTCCAGCAGGACAATGCGCTATGCCACACAGCTAGGTCAATCAATGTGTGGATGAAGGACCACCACATCAGATCCCTGTCATGGGCAGCCCAATCTCCAGACCTGAACCCCATTGAAAACCTCTGGAATGTAATCAAGAGGAAGATTGATAGTCACAAGCCATCAAACAAAGAACTGCTTAAATTTTTGTACCAGGAGTAGCATAAGGTCACCCAAAAGCAGTGTGAAAGACTGGTGGAAAGCATGCCAAGACGCATGAAAGTGTGATTAAAAATCATAGTTGTCATGATCTCACTAAATGAACGGGATTCAAATAGCTTAGCAAGCAGCTAAACCGCTATACCTGGTCCGATAACGGAGACTGTAGTTGAATCTGTGTTTTATTGAACGTAGGTATATAGATGAGGTGAAACTATAAACAGAAATAAATGGAGACAGTCA
Source organism: Dendrobates tinctorius (assembly GCF_039654945.1). Taxonomy (NCBI): domain Eukaryota; kingdom Metazoa; phylum Chordata; class Amphibia; order Anura; family Dendrobatidae; genus Dendrobates; species Dendrobates tinctorius. The sequence goes on along the minus strand of NW_027361738.1, from coordinate 26,498,887 downwards.
GTGCCGGGTACATAGAAAATACATATACACATAACGTACATGACTGCACTAATAGCTGAACAAGGGAACGATCTAAGGCTAGTTTCACACTAGCGTTTTTGAGCGCAGCGACGGCCTGCGCACGGCCGCCGCTAAGCCCCGCCCCCTGCCGTGCCTCCGCCGGTAGCTCCACCTACCGGCGCATGACGCTGCATGCGTCCTGCGTCCCCTATCTTTATCACTGGGGGCGCAGGCCGTGCGCAATATGCGTTTGGCGGCGCATGCGTCCTTTTGACGGTGCGCCGACCTGCGCCAAACGCAACCTGCTGCAGTTTGGTTGCGCCGGCGCACCGTCAAAAAGGCGCATGCGCCGCCAAACGCATACTGCGCACGGCCTGCGCCCCCAGTGATAAAGATAGGGGACGCATGCAGCGTCATGCACCGGTAGGCGGAGCTACCGGCGGAGGCGCAGCAGGGGGCGGGGCTTAGCGGCGGCCGTGCGCAGGCCGTCGCTGCGCTCAAAAACACTAGTGTGAAACTAGCCTAAGCTGGCCAGTATGGGAGATAATGATATATAAAGGGAGCGTGTCACTTACCTGCGATGCTAACACTGGGGGAAAGATGGATGAGGTGTTTTCAGTATGCAAGCAGATTGAAAATGGAGGACTGGACACGGAAATGGGGCTGGACTAGACCATAATCCCTTGCAAATCTACCCATGATACAGTGGGAGTTGGAGGGAAAATGAAACGAAAGCCGGAAGAGAATAACACTGCAGTTATTATTTTTGGCCACTAGATGGAGCTGGAAACAATGCACATCAAACTGTATGGCAAACTGAGCATTATCACTGAATTTATGCTATAAAATAAACATTTAAGAGTCATTATGTTGGAGACAGAACAATAGTTATTCCACAAAATATTGATTTCTGAACTCTTCCTGAGATAAAACATTAGTATAGTTGTTTGTAAATGATTATGAACTTGTTTTCTTTGCATTATTTGAGGTCTAAAAGCACTGGGGATTTTTTTTACATTTTGACCGTTTTTGTCAGGAAAAAAACAATTTACTGCTTGGAAATTTGGAGATGTCAGAAGTTTACAGAATAAAGAACAATTTACATTTTACTCAAAAATATACCTATAAAGAGAAAAATTGAACATTTGAAAGTGGTCTCTTAATTTTGCCAGTTTTGGGGGTTAAAAAAAAATCTGAACTTTGTGAAAAAAAAAATAAAAAAATATATATATATTTCTCTACTACGGTTTGACACCCATATCGTTATTGTTCCATCGATGGCGCTGTGTATGGGCTTTGTTTGTTTGTTTTTTGTGTTGCAAGCTGTCATTTTTATTGATACCATTTTGGGGTACATCCTTTTTAGTCGCTTTTTAATGTATTTTTTTGAAGGAGGCCTTAAAATACTGCAATCTTGTAGTTGTTTTTTTTTTTTTCCTCCATATGGAGTTTACTATATGCATTAATTCATTTTATATTTTGAACAGAATTTTGGTATTTTTAAAATTTCTTTATGAATTGGGAAAAACAAGCATGTATAATTTTTTATCCTTTACTTTTAGCCCTTCTTGCTCGTACTATATACTGCAGTATGAAGTACAATTACAGCTTCATAGGAGCACCAAGATGGAGGCGATGGGGGGCCTTTTATTTTGTTAATTTTTCTGTATGATGTATCCACATAATGCAAATAAAAGCCTTGCCTATAAGCCTTGATTTCAGATCTCAATCTGGGGGCAGCACCCGCAGTACTAGACAGCCAGCCAACTTACGTGATGGGGTTAGAAATAACCGTTTAGCTTTCTAATAATTCCCATAATCCATAAATCAGTCTGGCATCTCATTCTTCTGACTTATACTCTTCTATATATGTATTGGCCTCCTAACATTTGCCATAAATACCGTGCAGTAACATTGTTTCTCGTATGTTTCAGGGCTGCTGCGGCACAAAAATCCGGCAAGTTCAAAGCTGAAATAGTTCCTGTGACCACTTCATTCACAGATGATCAGAGCAACACGACCACTATAACTGTGACCGAGGATGAGGGGGTCAGGCCAAATACAACATTGGAGGGGCTTGCCAAACTTAGACCAGCATTTAAGGATGATGGAAGCACGACGGCAGGTGAGTGCGGACCACCTTTCCATGTTGACATATTAGAATGACAGTGGAAAGTTAGAAAAGACAAGTCTCCTCTTTCTTCCCGATGGGATATAATGAAGAGTAACCTCCTGAGCGACACAGATTAATCTCATAGAAAGGGAAAACCTTTCATCGTTTTTAAGAAATCTCAAGATGGAAGAGGCCAGGAGCCATTTGGTGAGCTGCATTTCTTGCTACATGTTCACAGACTTACCAGTGGAAAAGCCAAACTTCACACGCCACAAATGCAAGCTTGTGTCCCTGTTGGAGGAAAAGTTGCAAAATCTCGAAGAGAGGTTAGCTACGTTGAAGATCATTAAGGAAGGTGAAGAGTTCTTGGACAGAGCAGAATTATCTCTTCATGTTACAGAAAGAGAAGAAATTCGAAGTGCACCTGAAGAAACAGAGGAATGGAGACATGTGACCCAGAGAAGCAGGAGGATCAGGAGGCAGTCAGCACCCATACTGCTCAGGAACCAGTACCGGGCTCTCACGCAGGAAAACGATGAAGAAATACATCAGGATAAGACTTTGCCCACAAACAGCAACCTTGTACGCCTTCAGAGTCCTCCTGGATGGAGAAAGAAAAATGTTGTGAAGAAGAAACGGAGAGTGGTGGTCATGGGGGATTCCCTGTTGAGAGGAACAGAGGCCGCTATCTGCAGACCGGATATAACTTCAAGAGAAATGTGCTGTCTTCCAGGTGCAAAAATTAAAGATGTGTCTGACAGGATATCAGGACTCTTCAGACCTACAGATGACTACCCATTCCTGCTACTACATGTGGGGACAAATGACACCGCAAGAAACGACCTGGAAACCATCTGCAGAGACTTTGAAGACTTGGGCAAGAAAGTGAAAGAACTGGGAGCGCAGGTGGTCTTGTCTTCCATCCTCCCAGTGGATGGCCATGGAACAAGGAGGTGGAATAAGATTCTGCAGGTGAACAACTGGCTACGTCGATGGTGCCGTCAGCAACAATTTGGATTTCTGGATCACGGAGTGAACTACTTATACGATGGACTACTTGCTAGAGATGGGGTGCACCTTACGAAGACTGGAAAGCATGTATTTGGAAGTCGCCTTGCTACACTTGTAAGGAGAGCTTTAAACTAGAACAACATGGGAAGGGAAGCAAAAGGCCTGAAAAAGCCATACACCTGACAAATGCTATTGAGAACTCTGCTATTAGAAGTGGAAAGGAAGAACAAAGACGAAAGAATCTAATTAATAAAAATATTGGAGAAAGAGAAACCAATCACAAACTAAAATGTTTGTATGCTAATGCACAAAGCATGGGCAACAAACAAGGAGAATTGGAACTACTAACACAGGAAAAGAAATATGATGTCATTGGAATCACTGAAACTTGGTGGGACGATACAAATGATTGGAATACAAGACTAGAAGGATACAACTTATTTGCAAGAAACAGACTTGATAAACGAGGAGGAGGTGTCGCATTGTATGTTAGAAACGCGTATATCTGCACAGAGATTGAAGCTTCAGAGACTGGGAGTTCTGTGGAAACTGTTTGGGTAAGAATACAAGGACAGAACAATGGAAAGGACACCATTGTAGGCATTTACTACAGGCCGCCTGTGCAAGCTGAAGATATGGATGAACTCTTTATGCATCAAATGGCCAAGTTCTCCAAAAAATATGACATAGTTGTCATGGGAGATTTCAACTATCCAGACATTTGTTGGGAATCTCTCTCAGGCAAAACTAACAGGTCAAGGAAATTCTTATCCTCTCTTGCTGACAACTTTATCTTCCAAAAGGTAAGGGAGAAAACAAGGGGAACTGCTACCTTGGATCTAATCCTTATAAACAGGGAGGAAATGGTTGAGTTGGTAAAAGTGGCTGGGACCCTAGGAAGTAGCGACCATGCTATTTTAGAATTTTGGATAACTAGAGGCGGAAGACCTGTGAAGACTCAGACGTCAAGGTTAGATTTCAGAAAGGCAGATTTTAAGGGATTCAGAAAGAGAATTGGAGGGATCCAATGGCTGGATATCCTTAAAGACAAAAATGTCCAGGAAGGATGGGAAATCTTGAAAAATGAAATTCTCAAAGCACAGTTGTTAACAATTCCGAAAAGAGGGAAGAATAGGAAGCATTTAAGGAAACCAGGATGGATGAACACAGAACTTAAGCACATGCTAAAAAGAAAAAAATGTTTATAAAATGGAAAGAGGGAGGCATATCTAAAGAAGAATATAATGCTGTCTGCAGAACCTGCAGGGCACAAATCAGATTAGCTAAAGCTGAAAATGAATTGAGGCTTGCAAGAGATGTCAAAAGCAATATTAAAGGATTTTGGGGATATGTCATAAGTAAAAGAAAAGTCAAAGATGCTATAGGATTTTTACAGGATGAAAATGATTAAATTGTAAGACTTTATGTTGAGAAGGCTGAACTTTTAAATTCCTATTTTGCATCTGTTTTCTCTCAGAAAGGAAATGTAACATCAACTGTTATTCACTGTCCTATTAAGGGAATAGAAGAATCCAGGATATCTATAAACAGAAAGATAGTGAGGAAACACTTAGCTAACCTAAATGAATTCAAGTCTCCAGGTCCAGATGAATTACACCCCAGAGTACTGAAGGAGATAGCAGAAGAAATTTTTGAACCCCTCTCCATAATCTTTGAAAATTCTTGGAGAACAGGAGAAGTGCCAGAAGACTGGAGAAGAGCAAATGTTGTTCCTATCTTCAAAAAGGGGAAGAAGGTGGACCCAGGCAACTATAGGCCGGTGAGTCTGACTTCTATACCAGGAAAGATCTTTGAACAAATTATTAAACAACATGTATGTCAATACCTGGATAAGAATGAAGTGATTAAACAGAGTCAGCATGGGTTTGTAACTAATAAGTCATGTCAGACTAACTTAATTTCCTTCTATGATGGTATCACTGATTGGGTGGATCAAGGAAATGCTGTAGATATAGTATATCTTGACTTCAGCAAAGCATTTGACAAAGTCTCTCATACAATCCTTATTGAAAAAATGACTAAGTATGGAATGGACAAGGCAACTGTTAGGTGGATTCATAACTGGCTTAGTGATCGGACCCAAAGAGTGGTCGTAAATGGCTGCACATCCAGTTGGAAGAATGTCTCAAGTGGGGTACCACAGGGCTCTGTCCTGGGCCCTGTATTGTTCAACATCTTTATCAACGATTTAGATGAAAGAATTGAGGGTAAACTGATTAAATTTGCTGATGACACAAAGCTAGGAGGGATAGCTAATACTAGAGAAGAGAGAGAGAGGATTCAAAAAGATATAAATAAACTGGAGAAGTGGGCAGCAACTAACAGAATGGTTTTTAACAGGGAGAAATGCAAAGTACTACATCTGGGCAATAAAAATGAAAAAAGATATAGAATGGGAGGAATAGGGCTAAGTGACAGCACATGTGAAAAAGACTTGGGTACACTAATAGATCACAGACTGAATATGAGTCAACAGTGTGATGCAGCAGCAAAAAAGGCAAATGCAATTCTAGGATGTATTAACAGAAGCATACAGTCTAGATCACGTGAAGTCATTATTGCCCTCTACTCCTCTTTGGTCAGACCTCATCTGGAATATTGTGTCCAGTTTTGGGCACCACATTTTAAAAAAGACATCAACAAACTGGAGCAAGTTCAGAAAAGAGCGACCAGAATGGTGACCGGTCTGCAAACCCTGTCTTATGAGGAAAGGTTGCAGGATTTGGGAATGTTTAGTTTGCAAAAGAGAAGACTGAGAGGAGACTTAATAGCTGTCTACAAATATCTAAAGGGCTGTCACATTGTAGAAGGATCAACTTTATTCTCATTTGCACAAGGAAAGACTAGAAGCAATGGGATGAAACTGAATGGGAGGAGACACAGATTAGATATTAGAAAAAACTTTTTGACAGAGTGATCAATGAGTGGAACAGGCTGCCAGAAGTGGTGAGTTCTCCTTCAATGGAAGTCTTCAGAGGCTGGACAGACATCTGACTGGGATGATTTAGCGAATCCTGCTTTGAGCAGGGGGTTGGACCAGATGGCCCAGGAGGTCCCTTCCAACTCTACGATTCTATGATTCTATGACCAATCGCAGCTCAAGCGGCAAATTTCAGGACGAATATATGTCAAATTTTTTACCGAAGAAATACCTTTATTTGCCACGAGATTTGGTTTAAAAGCTGAATATCGTGGAATCACCTCCTGTTATTACCAGGAGAATCCGCTTCTTATGTCTCAGTATGGGTATCTGTGTTGGAAGTTTAATGGATACGTATGACGACCCTAACGATTTCTTCTTTCCAACTTTTCCATCCCTGCAGGCAATGCCAGCCAAGTCAGTGATGGAGCTGCTGCAGTTATATTAGCCAAACGCTCAGCCGCTGTCCAGCTGGGGCTTCCCATAATGGGGGTGTTAAAGTCCTTTGCTGTGGTTGGGGTTCCCCCAGACATTATGGGGGTAGGACCTGCATATGCCATACCAGTGGCATTAGAGAAGGCAGGTAAGGTTTCACCCATTATGGCTTAGTATTATTATTATTATTATTTATTGTTATAGCGCCATTTATTCCATGGCGCTTTACATGTGAGGGGGGTATACATAAAAACAAGTACAATAATCTTAAACAATACAAGTCATAACTGGTACAGGAGGAGAGAGGACCCTGCCCGCGAGGGCTCACAATCTTCAAGGGATGGGTGATAATACAGTAGGCGAGGGTAGAGCTGGTCGTGCAGCGGTTTGGTCGATCGGTGGTTACTGCAGGTTATAGGCTTGTCGGAAGAGGTGGGTCTTCAGGCTCTTTTTGAAGGTTTCGATGGTAGGTGAGAGTCTGATATGTTGTGGTAGAGAGTTCCAGAGTAGGGGTGATGCGCGAGAGAAATCTTGTATGCGATTGTGGGAAGAGGAGATAAGAGGGGAGTAGAGAAGGAGATCTTGTGAGGATCGGAGGTTGCGTGCGGGAAAGTACCGGGAGACGAGGTCACAGATGTATGGAGGAGACAAGTTGTGGATGGCTTTGTATGTCATGGTTAGGGTTTTGTAATGGAGTCTCTGGGCAATTGGGAGCCAGTGAAGGGATTGACAGAGGGGAGAAGCTGGGGAATAGCGGGGGGACAGGTGGATTAGTCGGGCAGCAGAGTTTAGAATAGATTGGAGGGGTGCGAGAGTGTTTGAGGGGAGGCCGCAGAGCATGAGGTTGCAGTAGTCAAGGCGAGAGATGATGAGGGCATGGACTAGGGTTTTTGCAGATTCTTGGGTGAGGAATGAACGGATGCGTGAAATATTTTTGAGTTGAAGTCGGCAGGAAGTGGAAAGGGTTTGGATATGTGGTTTGAAGGAGAGATCAGCATCAAGGATTACTCCGAGGCAGCGAGCTTGTGGGACTGGGGAGAGTGGGCAGTCATTTACTGTAATTGATAGGTTCGTAGGGGGGGTCACGTGAGATGGGGGAAAGATGATGAATTCTGTTTTGTCCATGTTGAGTTTCAGATATCTAGTGGAGAAGAAGGATGAAATAGTGGACAGACATTGAGGGATTCTGGTTAGTAGGGAGGTGATATCTGGTCCAGAGATGTAGATCTGTGTGTCATCAGCATAAAGATGATACTGAAAGCCATGAGATTCTATGAGCTATAAGTGACTCTTGCTTCTTTCACCTTTAAAAATGGCAAAAAATGTACCATTGGGGTTGTCCTAGTTTAATTTCATTGACCGTGACTAGTTCATGTGCATCTACCATGTTCTGAAAGTCGGGAGTTTAGGATTTATCCACTGGAGTGCTGTCACCTAATGGCTAACATCAGATTACAACATACATACAGGGGGACAGAGGAGGGTAGAGGACATCCAGTAGGATAGGACGGCCTTTTGCAGAGTGGAAGTCCCAAATTATACTCCAGAAGACTTCTGTGATTGCAAAGCATGTAAGGAAAGAAGGAAGGAGCTGGAATCCCACCCGTCCAATACTTCTTAAGTGCGGTATGCTCAAGGTGTGAGATTAGCTCTCCTCCAGAAGATGTAAACTATTGTGCCATCTGTAGGTGGCTACGCTGTATGATGTTTCTTAACTTAGTATTTTCGTTTAAAAGTGGGTTAGATAAAACACCTTTTTTTATTCCAGGCCTCACGGTTCACGATATAGATGTGTATGAAATTAATGAAGCTTTTGCCAGTCAGGTAAGTGCTTTCATTGACATTAATGTATCCTGTTTGGATTCTGTCACCTTTTTAGGCTGGGGTCACATGATCGATTTTCTTTTTTTAATTAAAGTAATTTTTATTGAATTTTTCAATACAAAAAGGAAAAAACAAAGAAGAAAACAACAACCCGCAATAGAGGAACATACACCTCTAATCCCGCTCTCCCCTTCTCCCCAGTTTACAACCCTAATGCAAACAATATTTTAATGGTAAAATGGTATAGCTGATTACTTATAGTGCCGCTCCCAAAATTGTTACAGTAGTACAAAGGAAGATACAAAACAACAGGTTAATATTAGTCTCAATTAAAGAGCTACATATCTGAAGTCTCCTTATTGTAACCCAAATCAAATTATAATCTAATAATCTCTGTCAGTCAAATCTTGTTCCAACTTCATATCGTCGTATCAAGATAGACCCAACCTGAATCCACACATGATCGATTGTCAATTGACAACTAATTACATTTGCTCAGATATGAAGAAGAAAAAAAATCTCTATTTTTTTTTTTTTTTTTTTTTTTCACAGAGCCATAAACCTGAATGGCCAAGTGAGATGTGATAATTGGATGCAACTCATGCATGCTGCAGTTTCTTTTCTTGGACAAACTAGGTTCAAGGAAAAAAATCAGACATGTGCACGGCCCCATACGATAACATGGGGATGAGAGCGATCAGTCGTAACGACAGATAGTGCTCATCCGCTTTATATGGTTGTGTACACCCGCCCTTGTAATCAGCTTTCATTAGAGGCACTGTATATCACATGAGCAGATCCATTTGCGCCCTAACCATTTTTTTTACTTTATCTCTTGGGCTCCTCTGCGGCCGCACAGGTTGTACCAATGAAATGTCCGCTCCTGGTATAATCATTGTATCTAGTGAGTGGAATATTTGGTGGCCCGGTCCTTCTTCAGACTAGGACATCCTATTTTAGATCTTCATACAGTTGTGGCCAAAAGTATTGACACCCCTGCAATTCTGTCAGATAATACTCAGTTTCTTCCTGAAAATGATTGCAAACACATTCTTTGGTATTATTATCTTCATTTAATTTGTCTTAATTGAAAAAACACAAAAAGAATTGTCCTAAAGCCAAATTGGATATAATTCCACACCAAACATAAAAAAGAGGGTGGACAAAAGTATTGGCACTGTTCGAAAAATCATGTGAGTCTTCTCTAATTTGTGTAATTAACAGCACCTGTAACTTACCTGTGGCACCTAACAGGTGTTAGCAATAACTAAATCACACTTGCAGCCAGTTGACATGGATTAAAGTTGACTCAACCTCTGTCCTGTGTCCTTGTGTGTACCACATTGAGCATGGAGAAAAGAAAGAAGACCAAAGAACTGTCTGAGGACTTGAGAAACCAAATTGTGAGGAAGCATGAGCAATCTCAAGGCTACAAGTCCATCTCCATAGACCAGAATGTTCCTGTGTCTACCGTGCGCAGTGTCATCAAGAAGTTTAAAGCCCATGGCACTGTGGCTAACCTCCCTAGATGTGGACGGAAAAGAAAAATTGACAAGAGATTTCGACGCAAGATTGTGCAGATGTTGGATAAAGAATCTCGACTAACATCCAAACAAGTTCAAGCTGCCCTGCAGTCCGAGGGTACAACAGTGTCAACCCGTATTATCCGTCGGTGTGTGAATGAAAAGGGACTGTATGGTAGGAGACCTAGGAAGACCCCACTTCTTACCCCGAGACATAAAAAAGCCAGGCTGGAGTTTGCCAAAACTTACCTGAAAAAGCCTAAAATGTTTTGGAAGAATGTTCTCTGGTCAGATGAGACAAAAGTAGAGCTTTTTGTGCAAAGGCATCAACATAGAGTTTACAGGAGAAAAAAAGAGGCATTCAAAGAAAAAAAAGACTGTCCCTACAGTCAAACATGGCGGAGGTTCCCTGATGTTTTGGGGTTGCTTTGCTGCCTCTGGCACTGGACTGCTTGACCGTGTGCATGGCATTATGAAGTCTGAAGACTACCAACAAATTTTGCAGCATAATGCAGGGCCCAGTGAGAGAAAGCTGGGTCTCCCTCAGAGGTCATGGGTCTTCCAGTAGGACAATGACCCAAAACACACTTCAATAAGCACTAGAAAATGGTTTGAGAGAAAGCAATGGAGACTTCTAAGGTGACCAGCAATGAGTCCAGACCTGAATCCCATAGAACACCTGTGGAGAGATCTAAAAATGGCATTTGGAGAAGGCACCCTTCAAATATCAGGGACCTGGAGCTGTTTGCCAAAGAAGAATGGTCTAAAATTCCAGCAGAGCATTGTAAGAAAGCCATTGATGGTTACCGGAAGTGGTTGGTCGCAGTTATTTTGGCTAAAGGTTGTGCAACCAAGTATTAGGCTGAGGGTGCCAATACTTTTGTCTGGCCCATTTTTGGAGTTTTGTGTGAAATGATCAATGTTTTGCTTTTTGCTTCATTCTCTTTTGTGTTTTTTCATTTAAGACCAATTAAATGAAGATAATAATACCAAAGAATTTGTGTTTGCAATCATTTTCAGGAAGAAACTGAGTATTATCTGACAGAATTGCAGGGGTGTCAATACTTTTGGCCACAACTGTATTTCCCAGCTGTTCACATTCTGAGCGCCTTATCAATAAACTCTGGATTTTGTCTTCTCCAGGCTGTGTATTGTGTAGAGAAATTAGGAATCCCATTGGAGAAAGTTAATCCCAATGGAGGAGCCATAGCGCTTGGACATCCCCTGGGCTGCACAGGTACCAGGCAGACGGTCACTTTACTCAACGAGCTGAAGCGGAGGGGTAAACGGTACGTTTTCTTTTCAATAGCCTTTTATTAACCTATGCCCAATTTTATCACTTTTGTAATCCTAGCAGCCTCTGACTAAACCCACACACTTTGTTTTGCAGGGGTTATGGTGTTGTATCAATGTGCATTGGCACTGGCATGGGAGCGGCTGCTGTGTTCGAGTATCCTGGAAACTGAAGGCTGTAATAATCCGAGCCTTGTCTCATCACAGATTCTGACCCGCCATACTCTTGCTAAACACTGGTTTCATTTGGTACTAATTCTACATGAGTACAAATACCCTTCTTGCGCTCTCTTGCCGGTAACAGTTCTTTGATTAATTTGGAGTTAAGTCTTAAAACCATAAATGTCCCTTGAAATTGACCATTAATTACCCCCATTACCCATCTGTCACCATATTACATTCCCAGGACTCCTGCCATCACGGTCTTACTTTAAATACTGGTTACTTAAGGAAAGGCTAGATTATGCTAAAGGGGTTTCTCGGATATATGTAATCTTTTAATTTGTAGGCTTCCTCTGCTTCAAAAAGAACAAAATAATTCACTTTCACCCCTGCTGCCGCCCTTGGTCTTTTATGTAGACAGCTGCAGGCAATCACTAGGCTTAGCGGTCATGACTGTGTTGTCAGTATATGACTCAGCTTAGTGATTGGCTGCAGTGGTCACATCTTATAGTCATGATATCACTGCTGCAGCCATGTCAATAAAGACCAGAGGAAGAGACTGTTCTGGAGCAGTTGGGGTTTTACATGACTTATTTTTAAGCAGAAGATGCCTAGAAAACAAGATAAATATCTTAGAAAACCCCTTTAAATTTCAGATTTTAGCCATTTAGCCTTAAAAGATTCCATCTTCACACCAATAATTATTCCAGATCATCCAAACATTTGGGAGCTTTGATACGTGCTGCTAACAATGTGCTTTTTTAAGTCTAATTATGTTTTACATGAATCTGAAATTCTAATTCTGGCTGCATATACAATCCCCGGTGTCGCCTCCTGCTGTATAATAACTGAATGTTTTTGATACTAATTGTGAAAAGATAAACACTTTTTAACGTTTGATTACAAATAAACCTAATTTTCCTGTTTCCATATCTCACAATCATTTCTGTGGAAAGTGACTGCACTATCGAAAAAGCATAGGAGTCACTAATCAGTGGTGTGTCCAGCAATCCGAGGCCCCTGAGGCCATCAACCTCCATAGACGCAACCGATCTCTGTTTTGCACTACTGATATCTTCAGGAATGTGTAGATGAAATTTTATTAGTTCTTCAATTATTGAACCCACAGCATAGAGTTTACTGACAAATAACATCTGCTGCTACCGAATACGGAACTGGGTCCATGTGAAGGGCAACAGCCGCATGGTCTCTGTGAACCCACCTGGGGACAATGGCTGTAGAGCGATGCCGAATATATCGGTGCTGTATAAGCTCTTAGATTTTGTTTTTTGTTAATTTTATATATTTATTATATAAAATTAACAAAAAACAAAATCTAAGAGCATTAAAAAAATTCCCTTATGATTGCAATATAATCTGCTCCTGCTATATTTGAGTGAATATCGATGATTTTTCCTGAAACGTTACAGGACATAATTTATGTGGATAAAAATGATTGCATGACTGAAACTTAGAAGAAATTCCACCTATGTCACCTACAGTATAAATTGTTACATTTTAAAAAATACAGAAATTAATTGTAGAAAAGACTTTGCAGCTATGCATTCAGTAACGCCTCATGTTTCTCATCATAGGATCCTCGTCCTTTAATGTGTAACTTCAGTGCCTTCTCGCCCAGCATGCCGTGCACCGTGACTACAGTCTCGTAGTCTTTATTTGTCCTATGAGGATAAAATATAAAGGTTGTCATATTATACAGTATGTGTGTATACATTTACAGAAAAAGCGTGTTGGAAATAAACACCCCCCCCCCCCATGTACATTACACCAATGTTGGCTGAAACCACCAATATCACTGGATGCAACTGACACTCTAATGTGTACCAGGGTGCGGCCAACTGATTGTCGGGGACGATATCTATCAGGCATGTTCGACTTCGAACTGCTGGTGAGGAAGGTAAAGCACCAGATTCTGGGCACCTAATGTGATGCGCCAATTCTGGGACGGTTTTGGGCTTCTATTATTTGGCTCGGTATGGGCCATTAACCATGGACCGTCCCAGCCTGATAATAGAAGCCTGCAGCTGTCTGCTTTATCTGTGCTGGTTTTAAAATATAAAGGGGAACCTAACAACATTGTTTTTATTAATGCAGAACTGTGAAGATCAAAAAAACTTCTTGCTATTTCCAGGGGGCAGGTGCTGACTACAACGGTCATGTGCGTCGCCTGGTGTCACTCAGGAGATCAGGTGAGGATGATGACAGTTGTACTCATTGCCCGGTGCCTGGGAATACCGCTAGCTGTAAAGCTTTTCCCAGCTGCCAGAGCGTTTCATTCCAGTACATGTCACACGGATGTCACGCATTTCATCCGTGTGTCATCAATGTGAATGTGTGCGGCAAGCATTTCCTCCTTTCTGCTGGAAAAAAAGGATATCTGCAGGTTTTTCACACAGACACACTGTGTGAAAAAACTGACATGTACGCACAACCATTGAAAACAATGGGTGTGTGTCCGTATTTGCAGTACTTAAAAAAAAAAAAGGCCCCCCCCCCCCAAGAAAAAAAGGATGTGTGTGAGGGGGCCTATGGGGGAGATGAGCGAAATGGCTATCAACCAAACGATCAGCCGAAGCATCTTTTGACCAATGGCATCTAATGTGCATGGGGGCCTTATAAAGAATGGACATATCACATATAGTAGCTAATGTTGTCATAAGGAACCAACATTCAGACAGTACACGATCAGCAGATCATGATTATTCACAATGGTTGGATACAATTCTCATGGACTTTAAGGGTTTCACTCATCATGACAATCCATTTTATGACAAAGTCACCAAGAGATCAGCTGATTGCCAGGGGTTTGTTATGAATAGGTCACCGAGGAGGAGAGCAAGTCCAGGCTAAGCCACAGAAAACCAGAGAGCTTGGTACCCAAGTGGATTGCAGACCCCTGATCCTATCCACACAACTAGCAGTAGCCGTGAAGTGTACCTATGATGATCCTAGACGCCTCAGCACAGCCGGAGAGCTAACAGCCTAAAGCAAGAAAGGGGAAATCTAAACTGCCCCAGAGCAGACCCCAAAGGAATAGATAGCCCCCAAACATATATTGTCGGTGAGACAAGATGAAAACACAAACACAGGCAGGAAAATAGACTGAGCAAATGATGGGGCCCACACTGACTAGACAGGAAAGGAAAGACACTGTCTGCAATCACGCAAAAAAACCTGCATAAAGACCAACACGTCTGATGCAAAAAACACTGAAGTCACACGACTTCGCCCCCCACTATATCAGCACTCTGGTATATTCTGAAAGCAGAGCAAAAAGAGACCAATATAACGGGACAAAACAAACTGGCACAAGCAGTAACATAAGGGTGGTGATTCAGCACAGCCCCAGCCGGAGCTGGCTGACCCGCACCAAGAAGAGAGAGACAAAACCAGATCAAATGCAGAATAGCAAATAAACCACTTAGCTGAACACGCAGGGACAGAGCTGGAGAAATCAGACCTCAGGAGGAACAGGACGCAAATCACCAGCAGGGATAGAGGGAGTCGGCTGTCTTAAATCCCAATCTGAAACCCCAGATCTCCAATCGTCATCATCATTATCAGGTGGCTAGCCTCTGTCAATCAGATCAGCTCCATTACCTCCAGTAACCACCAGAGGGAGCCCAGAAAGAACTCGCAACCCCTCTGTCGATCTGACCAGCTCCATTACCTTCAGTAATAACCAGAGGGAGGCCAGAAAGCGAATTCACAACAGTACCCCCCCCCTTGAGGAGGGGTCACCGAACCCTCATCCACGCCACCAGGCCGATCAGGATGGGCCCGGTGAAAAGCACGAACCAATCTTTCGGCATGAATGTCAGAAGCAGAGACCCAAGAATTATCCTCCTGGCCATAACTCTTCCATTTGACCAAGTACTGGAGTCTCCGTCTAGCCAAACGAGAATCCAATATTTTTTCTACCTCATAGTCCAAATTGCCTTTAACCAATACAGGGTCAGGGGGCGCCGCCATAGGAACTACTGGCTCCACAATCCTCTTCAACAAAGATTTATGAAACACGTTATGGATCTTAAACGTTACTGGAAGAGCCAGTCGGAAAGAAACGGGATTAAGGATCTCCAAAATCTTATAAGGTCCAATGAATCTTGGCTTGAATTTTGGAGACGCAACCTTCATAGGAATATTCTTTGAAGACAACCAAACCAGATCACCCACTTTAAACCGGGGACCAATGGTCCTATGCCGGTTGGAAAACCGTTGGGCTTTTTCCTGAGAGTGGGACAACTTATCCACCACTTGGTCCCAAATCTGCTGCATTCTCTCCACCACAGAGTCAACACTTGGGCAGGCTGAAGATTCCACTTGCCCTGAAGAAAATCGAGGATGAAACCCAAAGTTACAGAAAAAGGGCGACATCAAAGTGGCAGAACTAGCTCTATTGTTTAGCGAGAATTTGGCAAAGGGCAAAAATGAGACCCAGTCATCCTGATTAGCAGATATGAAACATCTCAAATAGGACTCCAAAGTCTGGTTTGTTCTCTCAGTCTGCCCATTGGTCTGAGGAGGAAATGTAAAGGAGAAAGATAACTGAATTCTCAGTTTGGAACAAAAAGCTCTCCAAAATCTGGAAACAAACTGGACTCCTCTGTCCGACACAATGTTCTCAGGAATCCCGTGCAACCGAACCACCTGTTGTAAAAACAAGGGCACCAACTCAGAAGAAGATGGCAACTTTGGGAGTGGTACAAGATGGACCATCTTAGAAAATCTATCACAGAACACCCAGATAAGTCATTCTCAGAGAGACAGGAAAATCGGAAATAAAATCCATTAAGATATAGGTCCATGGCCTCCTGGGCACCGGCAGGGGCATCAACAACCCACTAGAACGAGAACAGGGCTTTGACCGAGAACAAGTCCCACAGGACTGCACAAAATTCTTGACATCACGAGATAAGCCAGGCCACAAAATAGACCAACTCACCAAATCTCTGGTACCAAAAATACCTGGATGACCAGCAAACGCGGAGCAATGAATTTCAGACATTACTCTTTTCCTCCACTGGTCAGGGACATACAATTTTCCCATAGGGCAACGTTCAGGTTTGTCCTCCTGAAATTCCTCCAGGGCACGTCTCAAATCAGGTGAAATAGCGGAAAGAACTACACCCTCATTTAGAATGGTAGTAGGCTCGGTCACATCAAGAGAATCCGCAAAGAAACTCCTAGAAAGGGCGTCCGCCTTAACATTCTTTGTGCCTGGAAGAAAAGAGACCACAAAATTAAAACGCATGAAAAACAAGGTCCACCTAGCCTGTCTAGGATTGAAGCGTTTGGCTGATTCAAGATAAATCAAATTCTTGTGGTCGGTGAGGACCACAACTTGATGTCTAGCTCCCTCCAACCAATGTCTCCACTCTTCAAATGCCCATTTCATGGCCAACAATTCCCGATTCCCCACGTCATAGTTGCAATCAGATGGGGAGAATTTTCGAGAAAAGAAGGCACAGGGATTCATCTTAGAAGTCACCGGATCTTTTTGGGACAAAATGGCTCCTGCACCAATCTCAGAAGCATCTACCTCCACCTGAAATGGGAGTGAGACATCAGGTTGCCATAGAACCGGAGCAGAAGTGAATCCCGGCTTAAGCTCCTGAAATACCGAGACTGCCTCTGGAGACCAATTCACCACATCAGCGCCCTTTTTGGTCAAATCAGTCAGTGGTTTAACAATACCAGAAAAATTACTTATAAATTTACGGTAGAAATTAGCAAAACCCAAAAACTTCTGGAGAGCCTTCAAAGAAGTGGGCTGAACCCAATCATAAATGGCCTGAATCTTGGCCGGGTCCATTTCAATAGCAGACGGGGACAAAATGAATCCCAAAAATGAAATCCTGTGTACACCAAAAAGGCACTTCGATCCCTTAACATACAGAGAATTTTCCCTCAAAATCCGGAACACAGTCCGGACATGTTCCACATGAGAATCCCAATCACTGGAAAAGATCAAAATATCATCCAGATAGATGATCAAAAACTTATCCACAAAGTCCCGGAAAATATCGTTCATAAAAGATTGGAAGACAGAAGGGGCATTAGTGAGCCCAAAAGGCATCACCAGGTACTCAAAATGTCCCTCCAGAGTATTAAACGCCGTCTTCCATTCATCCCCGTGCTTGATGCGAATAAGATTATACGCCCCCCTGAGGTCAAGCTTGGTAAACCAACAGGCACTTTTAACTCTGGAGAATAAATCAGAAATCAGGGGTAATGGGTACTGATATTTAACAGTGATTTTGTTAAGGGAACGATAGTCAATACATGGCCTTAATGAACCATCTTTCTTGGCCACAAAAAAAAGCCAGCGCCTAAAGGTGACGAGGATGGTCTAATATGACCCTTCTCCAACGACTCCTTGATAAAAGATCACATAGCATCATGTTCGGGTACTGATAAATTGAAAAGCCGACCCTTGGGAAATTTACACCCGAGCGTTAACTCAATTGCACAGTCATAACTCCTATGAGGAGGCAAAGACGCAGACTTACACTCACTAAATATATCAGAAAAATCAGCCAAATAGGAATATCATGAGACTGGGGAGAGATGGAGAAAACAGGAGTGTCCCTAAGAACACACTGACAACCCCAACTCACCACAGACACAGATTTCCAGTCCAAAACAGAATTATGAGTTTGCAACCAAGGAAAACCCAGAACAATAGTATCATGCAAATTGTGCAACACCAAAATGTACAATTTTCTTGGTGGTCCGGGGCGACCCGCATTATCACCTGGGTTCAAACCTGGAGTTTATTCTCCGCCAAAGGAGTAGCGTCAATACCCCTCAAAGGGATAGGAGTCCGCAGGGGTATCATGGGAAAACATGGATTTTTGTGAGTACTCACCGTAAAATCCTTTTCTCCGAGACGCTCATTGGGGGACACAGAGACTGTGGGTGTGTGCTTCTGCCGTCTGGAGGCCGACACTAAGTGTACAAAAAAAGAGTTAGCTCCTCCTCCGCCGCATACACCCTCGCCCCTAGGCCGGGCGTAACTCAGTTTAGTGCATAAGCAGTAGGAGAACGCGCCTTAAACTCAGGCAAGAAACTATATGTCTGAAAAAGGGGGCCACCCTAAACTTTGTACAAGGATTTGTATAACTCAAAATAAGTAAATGCCAACTGGCTGATAGGGTGGGTGCTGTGTCCCCCAATGAGCGTCTCGGAGAAAAGGATTTTACGGTGAGTACTCACAAAAATCCATGTTTCTCCTTCGTCTCATTGGGGGACACAGAGACTGTGGGACGTTCTAAAGCAGTCCTCTGGGCGGGATCTTAGCTCACCCAATCCATGCTAATTTGCGCCCCTGATTAGAGGTGCGCAACTGCTGCCTGGAGAATCTTTCTTCCCAGGCTTGCATCCGAGGATGCCTGGGTATGTACGTTATAATGTTTGACAAACGTATGCAAACTGGACCAGGTAGCTGCTTTGCATACCTGCTCCGCTGAAGCCTGGTGTCGCAGTGCCCATGAGGCACCCACTGCCCGTGCCGAGTGAGCCTTGATCCCTGCCGGAACCGGCGTGCCACTGATTTGATAAGCTTCTTGGACCGTCAGGCGAACCCATCTGGCCAAAGTCGCTCTGGACGCAGCGAGCCCCTTCCGCCGCCCCTCTGGAACCACGAATAGAGAGTCTGTCTGGCGGAATGGCGCTGTCCTTGTCACATACCTTCTAAGAGCTCTTACCAGATCCAGGGTGTGCAAAGCCTTCTCTACCCTGTGCACCGGTGCCGGGCAAAACGAGGGTAAGACAATGTCTTCGTTGATATGAAATGCAGACACAACCTTCGGCAAGAAGGGAGGAGCTGGCCTTAAAACTACCTTATCTTTATAAAAGGTCAGGAACGGCGGTTTACAAGATAAGGCCGCCAATTCCGAAACCCGCCTAATAGACGTTATAGCTACTAGAAAAACGACCTTTCTGGACAGGTAAGGTAAGGAGACCTCTTGCAATGGTTCGAAAGGAGCCTCCTGAAGGGCCCTGAGCACTAAGTTCAGGTCCCATGATTCCGTCGGCGCCTTATAGGGGGGTACTAAATGTGCGACCCCCTGCATAAACGTCCTAACCTGCCAGACGGAAGCGACTTTTCGTTGGAAAAGCACCGACAGGGCCGAGATTTGCGTTCTGAGCGAACTCGGAGCCAACCCTGCGTCCAGCCCTGCCTGTAGAAAAGCCAGTACGTTGGGGATCGAAAAAAACCAGAGGAGCCACTTCACGATCCCTACACCAACGGAAAAAAACTTCCCAAGTTCGATGATATACTCTCGCCGAGGAAGGCTTTCGGGCACTCACCATCGTGACCGCCACATCGCGCCTGAATCCTGCCTGTGTTAACAGCCAAGATTCAATGGCCACGCCGTCAAACACAGGGCCCCTAAGTTCGGATGGCAGATCGGCCCTTGGGACAGTAAGTCCGGCCGATCTGGAAGACGCCAGGGTACGTCCACCACTAGTTGGACCAGATCTGCATACCAGGCCCGCC
Source organism: Dendrobates tinctorius (assembly GCF_039654945.1). NCBI lineage: Eukaryota > Metazoa > Chordata > Amphibia > Anura > Dendrobatidae > Dendrobates > Dendrobates tinctorius. The sequence continues at coordinate 26,479,058 of NW_027361738.1, read as the reverse complement.
GGGGCCAGTCTGGGGCCAGCAGAATTGCTGGAACCTTCTCTCTCCTTATTTTCCTGATAACTCTTGGAAGCAGCGGCAGCGGGGGGAACAAGTACGGGAGACGAAACTGGCTCCACGGGAGCACCAGAGCGTCTGCTGCGATTGCCTGCGGATCGAGGGATCGAGCGACAAACCTTTGTACTTTGGCATTCTCTCTGGATGCCATAAGGTCCACGTCTGGTGTCCCCCACCGTTGGCAGATCTGCTGAAAGATCTCGGGGTGCAGGGACCATTCCCCTGCCGCGACCCCCTGTCGGCTGAGAAAATCTGCCGCCCAGTTTTCGACTCCTGGAATGTGCACCGCTGAAATTACCACGCGGTTCGTCTCTGCCCAACGCAGTACCAGTCCGACCTCGCGCATGGCTGCCTGGCTGCGCGTGCCCCCTTGATGGTTGACATATGCTACTGCTGTAGCATTGTCCGACTGGATGCGCACCGGCCGGTGTCTCAGGAAACACTGGAAATGTTGCAGGGCCAATCGTATTGCCTGTATCTCCAGAATGTTGATCGGGAGAACTATCTCCTGAACGGACCACCGCCCCTGGGCTATGTGACTCTGGAAAACTGCTCCCCAACCTTGCAGGCTTGCATCGGTCGTCACCACCAACCATTGTTCCGGGGGAAAGGGTTTCCCCTGGACCAGAGACGAGTCGCGAGTCCACCACCGGAGTGAACCTCGTACCAGCGGAGACAACTTGCACCGATGACTGAGAGACAGCAGCCTCCGGTCCCATGCTGTCAAGAGCGCATGCTGAAGCGGACGGAGATGGAACTGGGCAAACGGGATTGCTTCCATCGCCGCCACCATTCTGCCCAACACACTCATGCCGTACCGCATGGATCTGGTGCCCGGCTGTAGAAGGTTCCGTACCCCTTGCTTGATTTTTTGCGCCTTGTCCTGAGGGAGGATCACCAGCCCCCGGGAGGTGTCGAAAATCATGCCTAGGAACACGATTCTTTGGGCTGGAACCAAGGACGACTTGCTCCGATTGATCAACCAGCCCAGACGGGCCAGGGTATCCAGAGTGATACTGACATTGTCCTGGCACTCCTGAAACGACGGCCCCTTTACCAAAAGGTCGTCCAGGTAAGGTAACACCGTTATGCCCCGTGCATGCAGGATGGCCATAACCACCGCCATTATCTTTGTAAAGACTCTGGGGGCAGTGGCTAAGCCGAAGGGCAGAGCCACAAATTGGAAATGACGTCCTCCGATCGCAAAACGCAGGAACCTCTGGTGTGGGGGAAATATCGGAATATGCAGATATGCATCCTGCACATCGATCGAGGCCAGGAATTCCCCTGGATCCATGGCTGCAATGATCGAGCGGAGGGACTCCATCCGGAATCGCCTGACCCTGATGAATCTGTTCAGGATCTTTAGATCCAGTACTGGCCTCACAGTCCCGTCTTTTTTGGGGACCGAAAACAGATTGGAGTAAAACCCCTGCGACTCTTCGCCCTGCGGCACTGGGGCGATGACCCCTTTGCGCTGTAGCGTCATTATAGCCTGTAACAAACTCTCCGCCTGCGAATCTGTCTTGGAAAGTCGGGAACGGAAGAATCGCTGTGGTGGCCGTCCGACAAACTCTATCTTGTACCCGGACGATATTAGTTCTGCCACCCAAGTGTCGCGTGTCACTGCGACCCAAACGTGGCTGAACCCTAGTAGGCGTCCGCCCACTCTGTCGTCCGTAGGTACGGAGCGCCTCCAGTCATTTAGCTGGAGGTTTTTGGGACCTGGCCCCCCTCGCTCTGGGCAAACGGCCTCGGCCTCTACCCAGCGGATTGGCCCTGTAAGAGGCTTGCTTTTCCCTACTCTGGCCATCGTTTGCGGAGGAGTATGCCCTGGCCGAAGTCCCCCCCCAGGGGCTACGAAAGGGTCGAAAACGCCTCTGCGTTTGCCTGAATGCCGGGCAACTTCTCTGCTGCGGGAGGAAACTACTTTTCCCCCCTGTGGCTTCTGAGATAAGCTTGTCCAGCTTCTCACCGAACAGCCGATTGCCCTGAAAAGGCAATGAGGTTAAGGATTTTTTAGAGATAGAATCCGCTTTCCACAGCCTCAGCCATAATGCACGCCTAATGGCGATCGCATTCGCTGCCGCAACAGCCGAACACTCGGCCGCGTCCAGTGAAGCGCTGACAAGATAATCACTCGCTCCTGATATCTGATTTGCCACCTCCAAGACCTCCGCGGGCAGATCCCTGTCTTGGAGGGCCTTATACAGAGCGTCCCCCCACGAAACCATGGCTTTAGCCACCCAAGTTGCCGCAAAGGAGGGGGCCAGAGCCGACCCTGCTGCCTCATATACCGAGCGGGCAAGCCCGTCCATGAGGCGATCAGTTGGGTCCTTTATAGAAGAAACACTGGGTATCGACAATAGCGATCTTGATGCTAAACGTGATACCGGTGGGTCCACTACTGGCGACTCTACCCAACCCTTATGGAGCTCAGGAGGAAACGGATACTTTGCTTGCAGCGCTTTTTGCATTGCAAAACGCTTATCCGGGTGTTCTCTATGTTTCTGGACTAGCTCCTCAAACTCCGGATGCGTGGCAAACCTTCTATGTGGTCGCCTGGATTTCTTGAAAGAGACCTTGTGACCTGAGGCTGTGGGCACCTCGTCCTCGATCTCTAATGTCTGGTTGACTGCCTCAATGAGACTGTCCACCGAGTCCTGGAACCCCAGGCTTTCTAGATTCCAGGCCTCCTCCTCTCCTTCATCCTGATCGCTCCCTGAGCTCAGCGACGGGGAACGGGATGCCCTAATACCCGCCGCCGAAGCCCCGGAGGGCCCGGCCGACGGGGAACGAGCCCTTTTGATATGAGCTTGCCTGGTACTGGAGCGACCTCTAATGGTTGGAGGGTCCTGAGACGAGGACGAGCTCTCTTCCGCTGGCAGACCACCATCCTTGTTCCTGCCCGGGCCTTGAAGGGATTCAATTGCCCTTGTGAGGGACAGCATAGAATGCGATAAGGACACCGCCCATTCCGGGGGGTCCTGACCCCTGGGTTCAGAAACAGTGGGGGGCTCCTGGGCGCGCTCCGACTCGCAGGCTTCACAATATTTACCCGCCTGTGCCTTTGGCAGCCTGACCCCACAGGACACGCAAACCGCGTAAAGGAAAGAGTGAGCTTTCCCTTTGGCAGACATACTTGCACAGGCTGAAGGCAGGGTAGAAGGAGGAGGAGGGTAACCCCTTCCCTGACAACCAGTGCGGTTCTCCAAACGGAGTTACACTCACCCACCGGCAGGGTCCCACTCCTGTTTGAAGTACCCCGGGAAGCTCCGGATGCGTGGACGCGAGGTGGTAGGGCGGAAGTCTCCTCTCCGGGACCTGTGCGCCCGCCGTTTTCCACCCCTTGACCCCCAGGCCTCCTGCTCCTATACAGCGCGTCTCCCCGACGTCAGTGGGCGGGACTTCCGGCTACCACCGGAAGTCGGCGCGCGGCCTCGCGCGATAGTCACGGACCTCCTCCTGCAGCGGGGCCGCGGCCGCCGGCGGGCTTCCGGCCGCACTCCGGTACACGCGGTGTGCGGCGTCCGGTTGCAACGCCACTCTGGCTACCGTTACACACCGGGGCAAACTTGCGGTGCTCTCCAGGAGCGGATCCCCCAAATATTAAAGGTGAGCAGGGCCATCCGCCGTGGGCTCCATCCCCGGCAGGGGGGGGGGGGGACTTCTGGTACCGGCTTCTTCCCCCTGTACTCGCCACGTCCACAAACTAGATCGGCTCACCTGCGCCTCCAATTCAGCCCCTGGACTCACTACCAAGGGGTGGAAGGGGCCTCCATACATTGTTGTTGTAGGAGAGGAACAACGTGGAGGCTGACCCCTGGTTCTGCTCACACGTGCTCGCCTGATGAAGTTATGGGGAAACCGAATCCTCTTATCAGGACGCGTTGCCCCTCTTTTAAAAAAAAAATAGTTGTCTGGCAAAAAGTCCCAGATGTGTCCCTCGGTGCGGGAGAGGACACGTGGAGGGTTACTCACACGTGGTCGCCCGTTGATGATTTGGGGAGATCGGATCCTCTCTATAGGATCCGTCGCCCCTGTCTTATCTTCATAGAAAAAAAGGGAAAAAAAAAAAAAAAAATCTAGTCTGGAGCTCCAGACTGCGTGTGCCTCCATCAGACACTAAGCAAAAACTGAGTTACGCCCGGCCTAGGGGCGAGGGTGTATGCGGCGGAGGAGGAGCTAACTCTTTTTTTGTACACTTAGTGTCGGCCTCCAGACGGCAGAAGCACACACCCACAGTCTCTGTGTCCCCACAGTCTCTGTGTCCCCCAATGAGACGAAGGAGAAATCACAACATTTAGCAAAGTCCAAATCCATCAGATTCAAAGCTGCTCCTGAATCTACAAAATCCTTAGCGGTAAATGTAGACAAGGAGTAGATTAGGGTAATCGCCAAAAGAAACTTAGGCTGTACACTGCCCACCGCAAATGTGTGAGCAAAACGCTTTTCTCATTTAGGGCAGACAAATAGTATGAGAGGCGTTTCCACAGAAAAAACACAGCTTATTAAAACCCTATCACATTGCATGGGTTCAGACGTTCGTTCGAAAGGCGGCAACGCCTCTCGTGTAGTTTTACGTTCACGTAAACGCCGATCAATTTGAATGGCCAATGACATAGAATCGTCTAGACCAGAGGGAACAGGAAATCCCACCATAACATCTTTTACGGTTTCTGCCAAACCCTTCCGAAAGATAGCTGCTAGGGCATCGTCATTCCATTTAGTAAGGACTGCCCACTTTCGGAATTTCTGACAATATAACTCTGCAGAATCCTGACCCTGGTTCAATGCCAATAAGGTTTTCTCAGCTTCATCAATAGCATTAGGTTCATCATACAACAACCCCAAGGATTGAAAAAACGCGTCCACATTAGCCAGAATAGGATCTCCGGGTGTCAAAGAAAAGGCCCAATCCTGGGGATTACCGCGCAGCAGGGAGATGACAATTTTAACCTGCTGCACAGAGCTCCCTGATGAGTTAGGTTTCAAAGCAAAAAATAGTTTACAATTAGTCTTAAAATTCAAAAATTTAGACCGATCCCCAAAAAACACATCAGGAGTAGGGATTTTTGGTTCAACAGCAGATGATTGAGCGAGATAGGCAGAAATTCCCCGCACTTCAGCAGCGAGCTGCTCAACACGATCAGGCAATTGCTTAGTCTCCATTTAGAGAAAAAAAAAAAATCTCCTGCAGCCCCAGAAAAAAAAGAGGAAAATATAAATATGTTAAAAAAAATCCTGACACTTTTTTTTTTTTAAATTCTTTCCTTCTTTGGAGTACCCTAGAGTCTACAGTTAGGTTTGTGATTCTGTTATGAATGGGTCACCGAGGAGGAGAGCAGGTCCAGGCTAAGCCACAGAAAACCAGAGAGGTTGGTACCTAAGCGGATTGCAGACCCCTGATCCTATCCACACAACTAGCAGTAGACGTGTAGCGTACCTACAATGATCCTAGATGCCTCGGCACAGCTGGAGAGCTAACTAAGCCTAAAGCAAGAAAGGGGAAATCTAAACTGCCTCAGAGAAGACCCCAAAGGAATAGATAGCCCCCAAACATATATTGTCAGTGAGACAAGATGAAAACACAAATCCTTAAGGATAAAGTTATTCTCGGGCTCTCTGTGCGCTGCTTGACCGGAATAAAATCACCACAATATGAACAATTTGTCCATTTATTTCCCAACGCGTTTCGAAATGTGTACCATTTTTTCTTCAGGGGATGACATATATGTCATCCCCTGAAGAAAAAATGGTACACATTTCGAAACGCGTTGGGAAATAAATGGACAAATTGTTCATATTGTGGTGATTTTATTCCGGTCAAGCAGCGCACAGAGAGCCCGAGAATAACTTTATCCTTAAGGATTTGCATTGGAGGTCACGGAGTGGACCTTCGGGCGTGCAGCAAGCTGACGGCGAGTTTATATGCTTATCTCTCTCCTGGAAAGGGTGAGTAGACTTTATTCACATCTATTTCACTTATCACCAGATAAGACCCTATTGCGCTCTTTTGTTTCCCAGTTTTATTATATAAGATGAAAACACAAACACAGGCAGGAAAATAGACTGAGCAAATGATGGGGCCCACACTGACTAGACAGGACAGGAAAGGAAAGACACTGTCTGCAATCACGCAAAAAACCCTGCAAAAAGTCCAACACGTCTGATGCAAAAAACACTGAAGTCACATGACTTCACCCCCCACTATATCAGCACTCTGGTATATTCTGAAAGCAGAGCAAAAAGAGACCAATATAACGGGACAAAACAAACTGGCACAAGCAGTAACATAAGGGCGGTGATTCAGCACAGCCCCAGCCGGAGCTGGCTGACCCGCACCAAGAAGAGATAGACAAAACCAGATCAAATGCAAACAGAATAGCAAATAAACCACTTAGCTGAACACGCAGGGACAGCTGGAGAAATCAGACCTCAGGAGGAACAGGAAGCAAATCACCAGCAGTGATAGAGGGAGTCGGCTGTCTTAAATCCCAATCTGAAACCCCAGATCTCCAATCGTCATCATCATTATCAGGTGGCAAGCCTCTGTCAATCAGATCAGCTCCATTACCTCCAGTAACCACCAGAGGGAGCCCAGAAAGAGAACTCGCAACCCCTCTGTCGATCTGACCAGCTCCACTACCTTCAGTAATAACCAAAGCGAATTCACAACAGGTTTAGCTATAGGAACACCAGGCAGGCCGCTGCTGTTGCCAGTCTGAGCTCTGGATGGACATAGGATTTCCAGGAAATGCTCCTTTCTTTAGGCCTCATTTATATGTCCGTGTTACATGTACATGTTGTATCTGTTTCTTTCATAGATAGAACGTGTTCCATCTATTATAATCTATGCTGCTATTCACAAGTCCGTGATTTTCGTGGACCGTGAGTCCATTGAAAACTCACGGATATGTCCATTTTTTTTTTCAGTATCACTGATGAAAAGGACCAAAACAAGTCTATGGGGCACTGAAAACACGTACAGCACATGGATGGCATCTGCGTGTTGTCTGTATTTAACATTGAAAAGTGTAGGAGAAGCTTTGTAATTTATTAATCCATCTGTGAAGAACACTGATGGTAAAAACGGACACATGGGATCATACACTGATGACATGTTACCAGTTTTATACATACTGTATGTGCTTAGATGTGGATGAGGCCTTAGGTAAGGTTTCAGGCGGCAGTAATAAATAGCTGCCTGGTAACGTAGATTGTGGACAGGACTCCTCCATGTGCTTGTCTGCATTGTGGACAAGTGCTGGAGCTGCTGTTATACTACGCACTATTCCAGTGCCTGCGGCAATTCTTCCCAGATAGACCACTGGTGTAAATGAGTCCTGTAAGTAAATCACAGGAACAATGAGTCTGCTTACCTTGCAATGAAAGTCACTAATAGCATCTCCTTACTGGATGAAGTATGGCTGACGTTTGGATCCAGTATCCCACTGGTGGGGGAGATGGAAAATATATCTTGTCCACTGTATCTTTCCTGCTTGTCTGAAAGTAAGAATAAAGGCTTTTTATAGTCGATGTTACAATAGCATCGTCCATCATAATGGATCAGGAGCTTGAAGAAAACATCTTTTTGGTTAGGGTCACGCGCTTTTGCTTGTCATTTTTATTTTACTCTCCCTTCCCCCATCACCGCTACCACCCCATGAAAGCATGCATCACACGTTAATAATTGCACAGACCCGCTTTCACAGCATTGTGGAAGTAAAATCCCAAAATGCATTTTTTAAAAGTATAAAATCGCAATGAGTTGCATAGAAGACAAATAATTTAAAAAAAAAAAACAACTAAAAAACCCTTGTGCTCCAGCTCTTCACGGGAATTGTGTGAGCCGGTGATCCTCTCTGGTCTACTTTTCCCTCTTGTTGCAAATCCTACATTTTAGCCTTTTTCTCTCTTGAACTATAGTAATGGTATTCAATATTAACAGTTCTCTGTATTATTGGGTACAATATTTACCCAGTAAAGCAGTCCAGAAACTTTTTGATCCACTTCTGTTCATCAGAAAAACTTCTTGTGTCCTTGTTTGCCCGACAAAGCAGGTCCCGAAATCCACAGTGTCAGAGGAGAGCTGTAATACTGGCATGGTCAGGTACGCACTCAAGGGGACTTGCTGCAGGATGAAATTTTGGGGTGTCAGGAGAAGATTGGATGTAATTAAATAATGTATTAAATTAGTGATCGCATGAAAAGAGTCAATAGAAAAGTAACCTGAGAGCTGTTATTGCTGTACTCGATGATTAATTGCTGGGTAAAGTGCAGCTTCTCCTCGCCATTCTCTGACTGAAGGATTTTAACACCAGGCAGCATCTGATCATCCGGCAGGTTCTGGTACGTCAGTAGTTCCAGAGTTGTGCAAAATGACACCTTGACCTATGTAACGGAAGCATTCCTATTGTTAATTTTTAGGATCTACCCATCTATAGAGAATATGATGTATGCTCATCTGTATAGGAAGAACACATTATACTACTGCACTCCATCAGTTATACTTATTTCTGTAGCACGAACATATTCTGCAGCACTTTATAGACATTGTCATCGCTGTCCAAATTATGGCTCACAATCTACATTCCCTATCAGTATGTCTTTCGAGTGTGTGAGGAAACTGAAGAACCCAGAGGAAACCCATGAAAACACAAGGAGAACATACAAACTCCTTGCAGATGTTCTCCAAGGTGAAATGTGAACCACTGAGCCACTGTACTTAAAGGGTATGTACTAAGATTAGACATTACCCCCTATCCATAGGATATGGCATAACTTTCTGATCACTGGGGGTCTGACTGCTGGGGATCACCAATTGATACCAAGAGGGGGCTCTGAAGATCTTAGGATTTAGAAGCCAAGTCAACTCCTTGAACTCTATATCTTGTTTCTCAAACCATTCTTAAAAGTTATTTGCAGTATGAAATGATCCTGCTGAAAAAGACTGCTGCAGTTAAAAATATGGTTACCATGAAGTGAGTGTACTTGTTCGTTAGGTAGCATGTCATAGTAACATTCACAGAAATTCCTCGGCAGAACACAGCCCACAGTATCAACCTGCTTCTTCTGATTTCCCTCTGTCCTGCAGTATATCCTTGCATGCTGCCACCGATGTACGTAGATGAGATGTGTCTGAAGGATGTGACCATGGAAATTATAGGCCAGTAAGTCTAACCTCTATTGTTGGTGAGATATTTGAAGGGTTTCTGAGGGATGTTATTCTGGATTATCTCAATGAGAATAACTGTTTTACTCCATATCAGCATGGGTTTATGAGGAATCGCTCCTGTCAAACCAATCTAATCAGTTTCTATACAAGAGCTCTGCTATAGACTGGACCAAGGTGAGTCATTGGATGTGGTATATCTTGATTTTTCTAAAGCGTTTGATACCGTGCCACACAAGAAGTTGGTACACAAAATGAGAATGCTGGGTCTGGGGGAAAATGTGTGTAAATGGGTAAGTAACTGGCTTAGTGATAGAAAGCAGAGGGTGGTTATAAATGGTATATTCTCTAACTGGGTCGCTGTGACCAGTGGGGTACCGCAGGGGTCGGTGTTGGGACCTATTCTCTTCAATATATTTATTAACGATCTGGTAGAAGGTTTACACAGTAAAATATCGATATTTGCAGATGATACAAAACTATGTAAAGCAGTCAATACAAGAGAAGATAGTATTCTGCTACAGATGGCGCTGGATAACTTGGAAACTTGGGCCGAAAGGTGGCAGATGCAGTTTAACAATGATAAATGTAAGGTTATACACATGGGAAGAAGGAATCAATATCACCATTACACACTGAACGGTAAACCACTGGGTAAATCTGACATGGAGAAGGACTTGGGGATCCTAGTTAATGATAAACTTACCTGAAGCAGCCAGTGCCAGGCAGCAGCTGCCAAGGCAAACAGGATCATGGGGTACATTAAAAGAGGTCTGGGTACACATGATGAGAGCATTATACTGCCTCTGTACAAATCCCTGGTTAGATCGCACATGGAGTACTGTGTACAGGTTTGGGCACCGGTGCTAAGGAAGGATATAATAGAACTAGAGCGAGTACAAAGGAGGGCAACAAAATTAATAAAGGGGATGGGGGAACTACAATACCCAGAGAGATCAGCAAAATTAGGATTATTTAGTCTAGAAAAAAGACGACTGAGGGGCGATCTAATAACCATGTATAAGTATATAAGGGAACAATACAAATATCTCTCCGAGGATCTGTTTATACCAAGGAATGTGACGGTCACAAGGGGGCATTCTCTGCGTCTGGAGGAGAGAAGGTTTTTCCACCAACATAGAAGAGGATTCTTTATTGTTAGGGCAGTGAGAATCTGGAATTCCTTGTCTGAGGAGGTGGTGATGGCGAACTCAGTCGAAGGGTTCAAGAGAGGCCTGGATGTCTTCCTGGAGCGTAAGAATATTGTATCTTACAGTTATTAGGTTCTTTAGAAGGACGTAGATCTGGGGATTTATTCTGATGGAATATAGGCTGCACTAGATGGACAAATGTCTTTTTTGGCCTTGCTTGCTAACTATGTTACCATGGATCACAGCACAAGAAATGACAGAATAGGTTACTCACTAGCCTCTCCTCCCTTGCCTGATCAGCTGCATGTAGATGATCCATTAAGGAAGATGCAGTGGATGAACTTTAAGGTAGTTTATTCACAGTACTTTGGCAAATGATGATGTAGAGATGTCAGGGAAGGTAAAGGGAAGAGGATTAGGTAGAAGATAGAGGTAACAGGAGAATCCTCTCACCAGCTCTGATGCACGTTTCTGCCAAAATGGCACTGACGAGAAAGAAAGGATGTGTGTTAGGCGTCGGGTTCCTGGCTCTGCACAAGAGGAATCCTGAGCCTTGCCTCCTGCAGTCTCCCATTCTCCTCCAACCACAGAGGAGGCTGCTTAGCAAAGACATCAATCCCAGTGTCTTGCTCAAGCTAGTACTGTCGGTTTGTTTGCTGCTGCCTTCCCGGGGTCAGCTATAGCAACCTGCACTGAGCAGCAGCGAGCAGCTTCCGGGACTGTCCTTTCGGTCTACTGAGCATGCCCGTGGGTCGACCTCTCATTGGAGGTCAGGGGTCACATGCTCAGGTCCTATTGCTTCTCCAATTGGTCCAAGGGGAAGGTCCCGGAAGGACGCTGCTATAAAAGGTTCACATGACTGCCCGGCCATGCGCTAGTATAGACTCTATTTGCATGTGTGATGATGGATGCTTGAGACAGGTGACTGACTCATGACTGTAAGAAGAGAAGGAAGATCCGGTACTGTAGATTTCATAAAATCCACAGGAAACTTTATTCACATATTTTCATAATAAAAACAGAAAGGGGAAGAAGACCCCCACGCTTACGCATTTCGAACCCCACAACAGGTTCTTCTTCAGAGGCATAAAACAAAATAAATTGCAAACTAGTTATAAACATTCTCAACCAACCGAGAGACTCCACAAGTGTATAATCAAGGAGGCAGGCAATTAAGCCCTCAGATTACCGGTGAAGTCACTCCCTCGCTTGAAAAGACACCTGAACAACAATAGACAAAACACATAAAATGTACAAAAATATGTATGCATTACGTACGTATAAATATGCAAATACATGACAAATTATAAATAACATATTAATCTTATTCATAATACATAGAAATCCACAATCCTCAAAAGAGAAAGAAAGAGAGAAAAAAAAAAACCCTCAGTGCTCAGTAAAAATACATGAGGTCATTCCTATAATTTAAATCAGAAAATTGCTCCAAAGATGACTCCAAATCTTTAATGGAAGCCTCAATATTGGTCAATTTGACAGATGCTTCCCGACAATGTAGTAAATGTTCCCAGTCACCCCCTCTAGGGGGTTTCGCTACCCGTTCTATTACTTTTACTTTGAGACTACATAAATTGCCCCCATGTATTTCTAGAAAATGTTTAGATTAACCAGACACATTCTTGCGACTGGACATGGGCTCTGGATTAGAGGCAGTAATGTACTCACTTAATCTCCTCTTCAAGCTACGTGTGGTACCACCAATATAATAAATACCGCACAATGTGCACTCTGCCATGTACACTAAATGAGTGGTATTGCAGTATATAATATATATTTTTTGTTATTTTGGTGTATAAAATTTCCATGATATTGATAGATATGTTATTGGATTTTAATCACAATATTTAAGCATTTTTTTTATTTATATACATGGTTTTATATGATATATGAGTGTTTCCACAGGAAATGATGTCAAAGAAAGGTGTATTGAAACAGTTTGTGATTGTATTTATATCCTGAATTTGTGATTGTTTTTTATGCCCTGATGAAGTGGCTGGTTTTGCCACGAAACGCGTAGGCTTATTAAAGAAGTTTTTTATTATATGGACTGCCGAAGGTGCGCTTTTTTCTGGTCAGCGCGGTTTATTCAGCCCGGCTCTTTTTTCCACTTTGGATTTGTTTCATTTATTACCAGCGGGATACCAGCGACGACCGGACCTTTATGACTGATTCCCAGTTTGTTGTGACTCACACAACTTCAGCAGGTGAGTCTAACTGATTGGGCTTGCTTGCTATTGTGGTTCTTCAAGACAATACACCCTATGTGCGCTTTCCATTTTTGTTTTTTCTAGTATATAATAATGACTTTCTTACAGAAATGGAATGACATTCTGAGCAAATGTTCTTTGAAATTAATGTCTCTCATTGTGGAAGAAGAATCTGTCAAATTGACCAATATTGAAGCTTCCATTAAAGATTTGAACTCAACTTTGGAGCAATTTTCTGATTTAAATTATAGGAATGACCTCATGTATTTTTACTGAGCACTGAGGGTTTTTTTTTCTGTCTCTTTCTCTTTTGAGGATTATGGATTTCTATGTATTATGAATAAGATTAATGTTATTTATAATTTGTCATGTATTTGCACATTTTATGTGTTTTGTGTGGAGTTGGTTGAGAATGTTTATAACTAGTTTGCAATTTATTTTGTTTTATGCCTCTGAAGAAGAACCTGTTATGGGGTTCGAAACGCATAAGGTGTGGGGGTTTTCTTCCCCTTTCTGTTTTTATTATGAAAATATGTGAATAAAGTTTCCTGTGGATTTTATGAAGTCTTCAGTGCCGGATCTTCCTTCTCTTCTCTTACATTTGTTACACATGGTGGTCAGCCATTTGATCCATAGGCACGACCGGCTTACAGGACTATTTTTGGTGAGCACAAATCCATTTCCCTTTTCTCATTTTTTCAAGTTTATACTGACTCATGACTCCCTCCCTCTGGTTGTGCTTGTTTGTAGGGTATAGGGTTTAGAGTGTTAGGCGTCAGGTTTCTGCATCTGCTCTGCAGGAATCCAGAGCCTCACATTCTGCGGTCTCCTGCTGTCTATCTACCGCAGAGGAGATTACTTTGCAGCAGATCGCTCCAGAGACTAAGTCCCTCTGTTCTCCTACTGGGCATGCTCACGAGACGATCTCCCATTGGAGATCGGGAGTCATGTGCCCAGGTCCTGCTCCAGATCTCATTGGTCCATTTCGGAGATCTGGAAGCTTCCGGAAGGTCCCGGCTATAAAAAGCGCGCTTGACTGTTCGGCCAGGCGCTAGTATAGTCTCTAGTTGCTACTGTGTGAATGATGATGGATGTATGAACCTGCGAATGACTCATTAAGATCCCCTCCCTCTGATATTATGAATGTGTACAGGGACTTAGATTAGAGTCAGCGCCAGCGCGTGGCAAGCCTCAAGCCACTACTACATCATCCACAGTGCTAGCGTCCGACATTGCGCTTGCTTCCTTGCTTTGCCGACTAGTGGCAGTGTCCTACGCCACGCTGCAGCCCTCTTTGGCGTCCGCAATAGCGACGCCGCACGCACGGTAGGTCTAGACGGATGCAGTTCCTCTGCTTTGGTCCCGCACCTGTGACCGGATACCATGTGTGCAGCTACCTGAGACCTGTGACAATAACAGTCTCAGCCTTTTGTGTTTACCTCTGCTGGCGTCTCTGTGAGCAAACAGAGATTGCTTAGCGCACCTGGGTGACTAATAACCCGTGCGCGTTATACCGCCATATTGCTCGTCTGTCACTACTTAGCAGCAGTGATATCACCTTCTGCACGTAGACCCCGAGCGGCGAACGCACTTTATTATTTATTTTTATTTAGTGCGTTCCGCCGTTCCTAACATAGAGTCAGCGCCTACTAGTGGCATGGTATTGCGCTACTGATGCTACCTAGTCACAGCACCATACTTAGCACCAGATTGTGCCATCCAGCACAAGGCAATACTGCACTGCGTCTACTGCAGCACCCGTCAGAGCGGCGCCGTGCGCAAACATTGTGCTTTCCAGCCATAAGGTTAGGCTGGTTAGTGGCGTCCGCCAGTGCGGTGCTGTATGTACCTAGTGTGCTTTATCTGTAATTCGTGTGTGTCCAGGCACCGCAAAAACGGTGCCGAACGCTAGTGGGTCTTAGAGGGACTCTAACCCTGTGTCCTTGGGGCAGGGTCCTGTGACCACAACACTAGCACTCACTCAGCGGTATCGCGGTCCTGTGAAGCAACAGGGTCCGCTTCCTACTTACTGGGTGAAGTTAACCCGAGTGTACTTGCTATAGAGCCAGTTATTGTTCGCCATTACAGAGCGGCAGTTGTCATCTCTGCACGGTGGACCCTGGGCTGCGAACGCATCTCTTTATTATTTGATGCATTCCGCCAGCCCTAACATGTGAGGAAAGTTGATGATGAGGAGTTACAGAGAGAGAGGTGTAGTGGGAAATTACAGCTGCGATATGTGAGAACATTTGGCCCGTGATGGCAGCAAAGTACAACAGACTCTTTGACAAGCATAATAATACAATTCAGACATTATACGTATGTCCTAGTAATATCTTGTAAACCCTGAAGAGGATGGCTGGACAGCAGACCTTGTGTGTCTTAAATGACTCACAGATCCCGTGTCCACATGATGTAAAATAAAGCCTGATTCATCGGACTGGGACACCACCTGCGATAGCTCTCTGAGCCAATACCAGCAAGCTACACATTAAGCTTTAAGAACAGATCACTTGCTGTCTAGCATATCCCAGCCATTGTCAGGATAAATCAACGGCTTTTTATTTCACCTGGTTTTAATGTTATGGCTATTGGTACATCTTATCACATTGCTGCTAAGCCTCATCGCTGATGTAGTGTATCTCCAGGTATCTAGCAATATGTCAGATTGTATCCTACCAATGTGTTCTGTTGTGGATGCAGCACAATCTGCTCCTCCCGGTCACTCTGGGAAGTTCTGAGGCTTTTATTTGGATCAACAGCAGAGACTTTGAAGGGTTTTGAGATCAGGAATCGAAAATACAGCGGCGTCTCTGTGCAATTGATCAGTTTTAAACTTCGAGTTGTTAAAAATTCTGTCAAAATCTGAAAAGAAAATGATTACAGTATTAATGATACAGACTTCATAGTTCTGGATTATATAGGATGTTTTCCCATCTCTGAAAGTGATGGTTTCGACAATGTTTTTTTTTTCTGCAAGATGTTCCCTGATTAAATGACTGTGCATGAAACAGGAGGATTATCCCATGGAAGGACACAGCCATGTGCAGGGATTAATAGCACATGACTACACAAATGGCACTGTACCCCTTTATTTGTCAGGACTAGTGCGAGTCCCAGTTGGATAAAGGAGTGACATATTATAGTTAGATGCCATCTCTTTATTGGATTAGAAAAATTCTTCAGCATTGACATTTTTGTGCACACAGCCCCATTGATATGGGACAATAAAACTGTGTATAAATGTGGATACACAAGAGAAATGTATGGTTAGGGTGAGCATAATATTTATGGATTTGCTGGACAAAGGATCACCATGTCCATGCATATTCATAGGCAAAAACTGATGCTAAAGCCCATATTCAGACACTCCCATAAAAATGTCTCTCTTGTTCCCGATAGTAATATGATTATGTAAGTAGTAATAGATTCCTAGCAGAATGTGCGCCAACCTTGACAATCGGGACCGAAGTGTGCGACTGCATGTATTTCTATGCAGCTGAAAGCTCCGGTATTGAGATGCAAGACTCGCAAGTCTGACCCCGGCCTAAGACTGCAAAACTCTTTGTGGGAAAAAAAAACACTTCAAGATACTCTTCAAAACCACTTGAAAAAAAATCCTTCAAGAAAAAAAAAATGAGTAAAAAAACAAACAAATTTCCACCACCAAAACAAACCCTTTGAACCTAACTTTACACTACTCTTGTATATGGGTGTTTTTTTTCACCTTCTAGTTTACTCAGTGGCCAAATTTTGAGCTTCTCTACAGGCCGTAACCCCTCAAGATCTGACAAGTTTGGAATGCCCACTTAAATCTCATCGAAGCTTATCCAAAAAATGTGAAATTCTGATATGAAATTTGGAATAGAATCTGATCCAATATCCCTGCCAACAACTCAGTATAGACATACCCTAATTTGTAGCTTGTTTTAGGCTCACTGCCCTTTTTTGTTTCCTTCTATGTAGGAAATCATTACATACTAAAATTGCTCAAATGCAAAAAAATACCAAGAAAAAAAATCCATAAAATGTTGCCAACCCCCAAAACAATGTCAGATAAAAGCCTCAAGAATGTCCTATTTTCCCCATCTTTCAGGTGATCTGTTCCTGTTCTTACTAAAAACCATTAATAAAAATTACAGTATAAAATTAGATACTGACAGGCGAAGATTTCCTATCAGGAATGAGGTCACTTGCTACAGGATAAAACACTAATCCTTCTTCATCCTCATCTTCATATTCCACAGTGAGCCTACAGAGAAAAAGAGAAGACCTTAAATGTACGGACGACCACTTCTATAAACGACTCTATTTTACCGATATTCTAAAATTCACAGCATTCTGAAAGAAAATGATATATAAACATGTTTCATAAAAATTCATTCTATCACAATTGTTTTTCTTTTGCTGTGAACATGGAAGTATGAGGGCTTGTTAGTGGTGCCTTTTTGATTTACTGAATGGGTCTATGTGTATAAGTGTCTCCACTACGTATAAAAACTGTCACCGCATGTATCGGACACGCTGACTTCTGAAAGAGGCCTTATGATAATTTCACCCTTAAGTTTAACATCTACAAGTTAAATTTAATTAAAAAAAAAAGCTGTAATACATTATTCGAAACGTTTTGTTTCCTAAAAAAATTCCTGCAATAGGGAAGCGGTTTGGAGTTGTGTTCCATAATGTTGCTGTCTGCCCAGAAAGTCAGCAGCTCAATCCCATTACTCACAGAGCAGGCTTCACAAAAGCCTGCAGCTCCATTCTCATCGCTTCTACCCCATATCCATGGAGCCGTTTCACCTTTCCAGGTATCTGTCTTGTAGACTGGAAGAAAAAGATAAATGTTTTGCCGAGCATAAAAAAAAAGCTTTGCTACTAGTGAGGTGCGAACATGTTCGTATAGGGTGTTGTCCGAGCGTGCTCTTGCGCTAACCAAGTGTGTTCGGCGTGCTTGAAAAATATGTTAAGAGTCCCTGAGGCTGCATATGTGGCGGCTGTTCGACAGTCTCAACACATGCCGCCGCACGGACTCAAACATATTTTTCGATCATGCCGAAGACACGTAGTTAGCCCATAAGTACACTTGGACAACGCCCTATACGAACATGTTCGCTCATCAGTATTCACTACAAAAGGTTTTTATATAGAAGAAGGCATTTTGCTACCATGTCATCCAGACTCAGGAAGCCCAGGGCGTATCCGCTGCATTCTAACTTATTGGTGATCTCGGACAACATCAGTGGCGTGAAGGACACATGTATAGTGCTGTGTCCTCCGGCAGGAACAATCTACGAGAAAGAAATTTCATTAGTCTGCAGCTACTGTACATTTACCATGACAAAAAAATAGAGGTCAGAAAAAGTAATTGTGCCCGTACTGATACCTGCTCGCCCCCATCCCGTACTGATACCTGCTCGCCCCCATATTCCCAGTATTATGTCTCTACTCCAGCAGGGGATGACGGCTAAAGGTGTAGCTACATCTGCCGATACATAGCATTAAAAACAGGATTTTTGGGTTGCTTACCGTAAAATCTGTTTCTCGGAGCCTTCATTGGGGGACACAGAGACCTTGGGTGTATGCTGCTGCCACTAGGAGGCTGACACTATGCACAAAAAAAGTTAGCTCCTCCTCCGCAGTGTACACCCCACCGACCGGCAGAGAATTCCTCAGTTAGTGAGAAAGCAGTAGGAGAAGTAACAGAATAGGTTGACAACATAAACAACTCAACTGTAACCATTCAACCAAAGTAAGAACAGGAGCTGTAAAACATGGGAGGGTGCTGTGTCCCCCAATGAAGGCTCCGAGAAACAGATTTTACGGTAAGCAACCCAAAAATCCTGTTTTCTCGTTCGCCTTATTGGGGGACACAGAGACCTTGGGACATCCCAAAGCAGTCCCTGGGGTGGGAAACAAACTTCCATCAGGCCAGCGGACTCACCACCGCTGCCTGCAGAATCCGTCTACCTAGGCTGGCGTCCGCCGAAGCGTAGGTGTGGACTCTAGAATTTCACAAACGTGTGAACCGATGACCATGTTGCAGCTTTGCAAAGCTGCAGTGCGGAAGCTCTGTGGCGCACCGCCCAGGAGGCACCCACTGCTCGAGTAGAGTGGGCCCTGATACTCGGAGGGGCTCCGCGACGCTTAACACGGTAGGCTTCCAGGATAACCGATCTGATCCAGCGAGCGATGGTGGCTTTTGACGCCGGGTGACCTTTCCGCGCTCCATCAGGGATAATGAAAAGAGACTCTGGCTTTCGCAGGGAAGTCGTCCTAGACAGATAGACTCTTACCGCCCTAACCAGGTCCAGCTTGTTCAAGGACCGCTCTCGGGGATGAGTTGGATTCGGACAAAGGGACGGTAGCACGATATCCTCGTTGAGGTGAAACGAGGACACCACCTTCGGAAGAAACGAGGGCGGAGGCCGCAGAACTACCTTATCCTGGTGGAGAACCAGAAAGGGAGAGCGGCACGAAAGAGCTGCCAATTCCGACACGCGCCGGACGGAGGTGATGGCCACCAGAAAGGCTACCTTCCCAGAAAGGAGAGAAAGGGAAATATCCCTGAGGGGTTCAAAGGGAGGACCTTGCAGAACCTCAAGAACCAGATTAAGATCCCATGGATCCACGGGCGCCCGGTACGGCGGGACCGTGTGAGCCACGCCCTGAAGAAAGGTCTTAACCTGAGGACGGGAAGCCAACGTTTTCTGAAACAGAATGGACAGCGCCGAAACTTGACCCTTCAGGGAACTGAGGGCAAGCCCTGCATCCAATCCTGCCTGAAGAAACGCTAGGACTGAAGGGAGCGAAAAGGACATGGGCGCGACGTCATTGGTCTCACACCAAGTGAAATAGGTCTTCCAAGTACGGTAGTAAATCTTGGAAGATGATGGCTTTCTGGCTCGGATCATGGTCTGAATTACGTGGTCGGAAAATCCTGCTCGTTTCAGAACCTCGGTCTCAACAGCCACGCCGTTAAATTGAGCGGCCGAGAATTGGGGTGGCAAATCGGACCCTGAGACAGCAGATCTGTTCTGTCTGGAAGCTTCCAGGGGGCGTCCGCGAGAAGGTTGACAATGTCCGCGAACCAAGACCTTCTGGGCCAATTCGGGGCGATGAGAATGACCGGAAGTCCTTCTGCCTTGATCTTCTTCAACAGCTTGGGAAGAAGAGGCAGAGGAGGGAACAGGTAGGGAAGTTCGAACTGGGACCAAGGAACGGCCAGGGCGTCGGCGCCCACTGCCAGAGGGTCCCGAGACCTGGACACGAATTGTGGGACTTTCCTGTTGAGGCGAGACGCCATGAGGTCTACATCCGGGGTTCCCCACCGAAGGCAGAGCAGATGAAACACTTCCGGATGTAGGGACCATTCTCCCGCCGCGAGACCCTCGCGGCTGAGAAAATCGGCGGCCCAGTTGTCTACGCCGGGAATGTGAACCGCGGAAATTGTCGGAACGGAAATCTCCGCCCAACGAAGAATCTTGGACACCTCCGCCAGGGCTGAAACACTCCGTGTTCCCCCTTGGCGGTTGACATATGCCACCGCTGTGGCGTTGTCTGTCTGAATCCGTATCGGCAGTCCCTTGAGGAGCCTTTCCCAGTGGACCAGAGCAAGATGGATCGTTCGAATCTCCAGAACGTTGATTGGTAGCGCTGATTCCCGATCCGACCATCGACCCTGAACAGTGTGGTTGCGGAACACAGCACCCCAACCGAGGAGACTGGCATCTGTGGTTACTATCTGCCAGTGAATGGGAAGGAAGGATCGACCCGATAGAATGAGAGGTGACGACAACCACCAGTTGAGAGACCGCTTGATCCTGTAAGAAAGATGGACAGGGCGATCCAGGGACCGAGGCGACCTGTTCCACTTCGACAGAATGGCCTGCTGGAGAGGCCTGGCGTGAAATTGGGCAAAGGGAACTGCCTCTATCGCCGCGACCATCTTTCCCAGGACCCTCATGGCTGTACGGAGGGATGGGAATCGCGAGGTCTGCAGCGATCGTACTTCCTGCTGCAGAGAGAGAATCTTTTCTTGTGGGAGAAAGACCCTTGACCGACGAGTGTCGAACAGAAGACCTAGAAAGACCAGGCGTTGGGTAGGAACCAGACAGGACTTTTTCCTGTTGACGATCCACCCGAAATTGGAAAGAGTGTCCAGGACGATTGACAAACTTTGGTGAGCCTGTTGGAATGAGGGAGCCTTGATCAGAATATCGTCTAGGTACGGGAAAAGAACGAGGCCTCTGACTCTCAACAAAGCCATCAACGCAGCCATGATCTTCGTGAAGACTCTGGGAGCGGTGGCAAGACCGAAGGGCAGTGCAACAAACTGGTAGTGGTGCTGTCGAATCGCAAAGCGCAGGAACTTTTGATGTCCGGAGAAAATTGGAACATGTAAATAGGCATCTTGGATGTCTATTGAGCACATGACCTCCTGCTCCTCCATGGAGGCGATGACCGAGCGAAGCGACTCCATGCGGAAGTGGCGAAGGCGGACCCTCTTGTTGAGCAGCTTGAGATCCAAGATGGGTCGAACTGCGCCGTCTTTTTTCGGCACTACAAACAGGTTCGAGTAGAACCCCGTGAAGCGCTCCGATTCGGGAACGGGCACAATCACCCCGGAACTGAGGAGAGCAGCGATAGCTGTAGAGAACCCCGGGATCAAGGCTGGATCCTTTGGAGGCCGGGATTCGAAGAAACGATCCCGTGGGAGAGAGACGAACTCTATCTTGTATCCTGAGGATACGACCTCCCTGACCCAGGCGTCCTCCACGGCGGCCAGCCAAACGTCCCTGAAGGAAAGAAGTCGACCTCCCAATTGGAAAGGCCCCTCGCGTGCCCGATGATAGTCATGCTGAAGTAGACCGTCCAGATCTAGATCTGAACGGTCTGCCCTGGGAGGAGTGGGGTCGCCAGGAAGGAGTGGGTCTGAAGGAAACTTTCTTTCTCTCCTGGCGAGCCTGCGGTCTCTGTTGGCTGGAGGAGTTGTCCGCCGTATTGAAACGGCGGAAAGTCCGAAAGGGTCGAAACTGATGCCTTAGTGGGGGTCTGCGAGGCTTGGACTGAGGGAGGAGTGAACTCGTGCCTCCGGTGGCGTCCTTAATAATCTGGTCCAATTGGGACCCAAAGAGGCGCACCCCCTGAAAGGGCAGGTTAGTGAGGGACTTTTTTGAAGACAAGTCCGCTTGCCATGCCTTTAGCCAAATTGTACGTCGAATTGCAATAACGTTGCTTGACGCCTGAACTGCACAGGATGCAGCATCCAAGGAAGCGGAGAGAAGATAGTCCCCAGCATGGGAGATCTGATTGGCGAGATTGGCCAAATACTCCGGTTGCGCCTTATCTAAGATGCCCTGCCGAAGGTCGTCTGCCCACGTGGCTATGGTCTTTGCTGTCCAGGATGAAGCAAAGATTGGACACACCGCCGCTGAAGCCGCTTCAAAGGCAGACTTCGCCAGGGATTCTACAATCCTGTCATTAGAATCCTTTAGGGACGCCACGCCTGAAAGCGGGAGAACCGTGTTATTGGATAGCCTGGACACGGGCGGATCGACCGAGGGAGAGGCCGACCAGTTGTCCGTGAGCTCTTTAGCAAATGGGTAGAGTATGCCGAGACGTTTTCCTCTTTGAAAGCGTCTGGTCGGATCCTCTCTTTCCTTGGTAAAAATTTTCCCAAACTGGGAATGGAAAGGAAAAACCCTGGAGGGAGTTTCTGCCCGTCTGAACGAAACCTCCTGATCTGAGGATTTCGCAGGGGAGTCAGCAATATCGAAGGTATGATGGATCGCAGCAATGAGGTCCTGCACTGTGACCTTCATGCTTGCATCCTGGTCTGAATCCAGCTCTAAAATCCCCTCAGATGACCTGTCCGAAAGCGCTTCCCCTGACTCGGGAGAGGAGGCCCGAGAGGGAGGCTGGTGAGAAGGGCTATGCGGTGAGATGGGACTAGGAGAGGATTCCGGCTGGGAATCTTGCCTGGGTCTTTTGCGACTACCGCTGGCTGATTCAGATGGAACAATTTGGGGCCTGCTTGGCCCTGCTGAAGAGTCCAGGGGCAACTTATCAAGAACGGCCACCAGGGACTGAGACACCCTGGTGAGGTCTGCCACTGATTGAGATAGCGAGGAGGCCCAGCCAGGCATGGGGGGCTCACTCTCACCTGGGGCCGAAGATGGCTCCTGGACGGCGTCAGGCTGAATTGGATTGCTACAATCCAGGCAGAGGGGAGTGGACTGGCATGAGGGAAGTTTGCGATTGCACGAAGAACATGCAAAGTACTTGACTAAAGGGCGGTAGAGCGGGTACGATCAGACTTAGACATAGTGAAAAGCTGAGGTAATGCCGGAAGGTTGGGGGACAGAGGGCGGAGAAGGGTCAGTCTGCAGTGCAGAGCTACTCACGGTCCGGTGTCCCCAGAAGCGATGCTCTGCGACCTGTCAGTGGATGCAGGTCAGAGCGAAATCCGGCCGACAGCCCTCCTGACAAAAAACCAGCTGGAGAAGATGATGTCCAGTGAGGAGTTGGTGCCCGGCTAACAGGCTGGGAAAATGGCGCCGTCCTGAGAAAAAGCGCGCCTTAGGAGAGGAGGAAGGGCGGAGCACCACGCAGGGTTAATGATTCACCGCCCTCTAGCCAATGACAGGCTGGGCAGGTGAAGGACAGGCGGTGGGAGGACCTGGGAAGAGCGGGAGAGAAGCCCGCTTAGAAGAAAGGGGCGGGGGGCGTGGCCGCGACGCAGCGGTAGGCCCGAACTGAAGCCGGGGCCTAAATTAGTTGCGGCGGCCGCCTGTCAGCAGGGGGTCGGCGCGGAGGTCCGAAAAAGAGGGACGCCGCAGACGCAAGTCGCTCCCAATAGGGAAAAAAAACCTGTGCTCCCTGTCCCCAGAAAGGGGGGGGGAAATGCCCGGCAACATTGAGCTGCCTATAGCCTTGTGGCGACTGCGAGCGACCGCAGCGCCTACAACCGGGGTCCCCTGTGCCATTGAAGAGGTGACCGTCGGGAATGGGCAGCCAGGAAAATAAATATGAAGCCGGGGCCTAATACTCACCCATCCACGATCCGTTACCTGTCTGAAGAAGTCTTTGCGTCTCATCCAACCGACAGGCTCTGGTAGGCGAGTGGGAGGGAGACTGGCGACAAGGACCCCTGGAGTCGCTGGCACGTCTTGGTGTCGGCGTCCGTCTGGCTGGTCCTGCCGCGGAGAACTGCAAGGATACGGGGTGGCAGTACACGCCGTACTTGCAGACTCCATGTGGGAGTACAGATGTGACTTTTCACTCTGTATCCCTCTGTAGAACCTGAAAAGGAACGACGCACGACGAGGTAGATATGGGTCTAATAAAAGACCCGTGTCCACCTCCTACTGACACTAAGCTAAACTGAGGAATTCTCTGCCGGTCGGTGGGGTGTACACTGCGGAGGAGGAGCTAACTTTTTTTGTGCATAGTGTCAGCCTCCTAGTGGCAGCAGCATACACCCAAGGTCTCTGTGTCCCCCAATAAGGCGAACGAGAAAAATCATCCATCGGCTACATGTTTGCCAGTCATGGCCGTTTGGTAGCCTGTTTATACAAGCGGACCATGCTTCAGATGCACTCTGAAGGATAGATCGCTCCGTGCACATAGGCTGCCATTGTTTTCGGCAGCACAGGTCATGTTTACACAGGGCAATCTGCTACCGAAAGGATACAAAAGTTCATTTCACCTGATGAACGAGCGCTTTGCTGTTTAGTCGGGTGATCAAAAGCTTATTTACACTATTTTATCAGGAAATGCACCCTAAACGCCTGGTGGGTAGTTTGTAGCCCCAAAAAAAGCCTCTGGTTTGACTCACGATTTGCCTTGGAGTGATGCAGTATGGGTAATCAGAGGCGACTCCCTCATGGCTTCTCAGAATGACAGAAATTAATTTTTCTTCTGTTGTGATGTCGCTCCCTAGTCCATTCAGGTCATTGCTCGGGTCTTGATCTGTGTTTTCAGTCTGTTCCAATATCTCTAGTTTCTGAAGAGACCATAGACATCAGCGCGGATCAAAGTGCAGTCCAATCATTTCATACAGAACATAATACTAACATGCTCAGCAGGGGGCCACTTTATGGTTATTTTTAGGGGGGAATTCCTCCATAATATAGAATCAGATGGGGCATGCCACAATAAATGGTTGTGTACAGCTCCTTTGCAGTAGTTACCATAGGGAGGGGAGAAGAGAGGACTAGAGTGTGGAATACAAGATGACCTTTATTGGTACATTTTAAAATAATGTGATTAAAATCAAAATAACCGCAGTGGCAATGAGACAGACTGTCAGTCTAAGAACAGTGTTACACCTGGTTGTGGAAATGCTGTGTGTATCTCCTAATGCTGCAAATTGAAATCATTATCATTGAAGATGATTAAAAATTCTTGCAGTCCTTGTTTTGAAAAGACAACGGCCGCCTCTATCTAGAAATACGTGGCACCGCGATGGGAGCGGCCGTCGCGCCTACCTTCGCAAATCTCTATCTTGAGTGATGGGAGGAGGAGGTTGTCTTTTCAGATAGGATATCCAATTATGTACGCCATGTCTTAACCTGGAAATGTTATATAGATGATGACTGCAAGAATTTGTACATATCTTAAAAGATAATGATTGTATGATCACTATACATTGGGACCTAATTTTGACCACTTTTTTGGAATACTTACAACACTGATCCTGTATATGTCTACCATTTGAACATATAGTGGCACTGCAGTTATTTTGATGTTAGTCACAATATTTTATCATTTACCAATATAGGTTATATTTTATTCAACATTCTAGTCCACTCTTCTTCGTTGCTTATGGTAACTATGACTTCTTTTTCTGGTGTACTCCTATGTGGAAAAATTCTTTAAATATTAAAATAGGTTTAGTACATACTCCAGCTCCTTTGAAGGCAACACAATTGCTCTATTACATAGGCTGTCACTACCCTAGTAAAAAATATGCCACTAAAATCTGGCTCCTCTACTTA
This sequence comes from Dendrobates tinctorius, assembly GCF_039654945.1. Lineage (NCBI taxonomy): Eukaryota > Metazoa > Chordata > Amphibia > Anura > Dendrobatidae > Dendrobates > Dendrobates tinctorius. Next base: position 26,453,452 of record NW_027361738.1, on the reverse strand, counting down.
GGGGTTAGAATAGATAATATCAGATGATTGGTGGTCCAACACCCCCACCGGTCAGCTGTTATCAGCATAATATAGGAGAATAGCTGATAGACATAGCATAGAGAACCATTTGTCAGCATAACGTCTGCTATGTCTGCACATATAATTATTTTTTTCCTCCATTAACAGGATTGGATCCAAACAGAGCGGAAGTTGTTCTCTATCTGAATGTGGTTATAAGGAATGCATCTCATACTGCACCAATCTGCTAAATACTAAAACTTTTTTTTTCCTTAACCCTAGTATGTTTTATACCACACTTACACTAATACTTCTAAATGAAGAGGATGATATTGTTCCTGAAGTACTGGGTATTTTATCCCAATTCATAGGCGATTCGTCACTTTCTGGAAAATCCACACTGGAATCGACAATTTCATTTCCATCTATGTCTTTCAATGGGAAAGGGTCTCCAAAAAGCATCACCAGGTCCAGCAGCTTAGACGTCTCCTGTTCTCTGTTATACGTCTCCCAGTCTATGCGAATGTCTACAGCAGAAATGGACAGTGATCAGTAACTGATAGGAAGCCATTATTGCTTACACCTGCACTTTGGACACAAAATAACGATTTTAGATGTCCAAAAAGGATAATTTAGTCCATTTTCTGACAATCTTCAGTACCTCTCTGTGAGACGGATCAGCACGACAGACGGCGATGGATGGCAGACATCTGGCATGTTGGGATCTATTTTTTTTGTTATTCTTGAGTTTTGTAGTTCAGAGGTTGTTGATGCTAAACCACAGATCTGCATCCTACTAACGGGAGCTCAGACTAGGTCACCCTTCACAGCAGAGATCGGGAAAGGAATCCTCTTCTAAGGCCTTATTCAGACATCTGTTTTTCTCATGTACGACAAAAGTGGATGCATTACTTTGATCTGAGTTTGGTCCAAGAGTCATCTGCTTTTCTCGTACATGAAAAAAAAAATCTCCACCATCTCCTTTCTGACAGGCTGTGAAAATCAGACCACACTCAGATGTCACCCTAGACCCTAGTGCAGTCCAATTTATTCACGGACCTATAGACTTGCATTGTCTATTCTGTTTCAACCCTTGAATCTAAATCGGAATTGTCTCTATGATTTTCCTGGACTAAGACAGAATCACAGACATGTGAATGGCCCCACAGACTATCACAGGTACGAGTGCTATCTGTGAAAAAAAAAATGACATTTGGTTTGTGTCGCCATTTTCCGAAACCTAGAACATTGTTTTATTCTTCCATCAGTAGAGCTGTAGGATGACTTTATGTTTATTTGCATGCCATGCATTAGTTTTTAATGGTACCATTTTGGGCTAAGCACAATTTTTATTGTATTTTGGTGGGGGAGGAAACTGCAGAAGCCAAAAAATGGCAATTTTGTGGTTTTGTTTATAGTGTTTACCTTATAGGTTAAATATTTTTAGACTTTCATTGTTCAAAATATAGAGATAAATATGTTTACTTGGTTTTTTTTGTGACCAGATGTAGTTGATGGTACCACTTTGGGACACATTTTAATTGCTTTTTACTGTATTGTATTTTTTGGGAGAAATTCGACCAACAAAAAATAGCAATTCTGAAATTAATTTTTTTTTTGTGCTTTTATCTGACATTTACTGTGTAGGTAGATATTTTTTACAGACATGGCAGTACTAAATATGCTTACTTATTTATTATTAATTTTTAAATTGGGAAAAGGAAGGGGATTTAATTTTCTTTTATTATTTCTAATTTTTTTTTATTTTTTATTGTTTTATGTTTTTTTGCAGTATATAGTGAAAATAACTGAGCTTCACGGGAGTTCCAAGAAGGCAGTGAATGAGGCCTTCAGAGTGCACATCGTCTCTCCACAATACCATTGCAGGGAGAAGCAAGGAGGAAAGTCATAGGAGCCTAAATCATGATCTCTTGGATGCCGCAGTAAGAGATTGTCAGCAACATTTAAGTGGTTAAACAGTAGCAATGTGAGCAAGCTTTGGTCGCTGTAGATAAAGGTGTCGGCTGTATAAACAGAGGTTGGCTCAGATAGTACATCATGGAGCAGGTAGAGGTTAAAAACAACAACCCCCTCAGACGAACCACGAGCATTAAGTTGTTAAAAAATCAGATATTTGAAATCCCTAATGTCTGCCCATCTTTAGGCTTGTGGTATATATGTATTTCTGTATATTCCAGGTCAATATAGCGATGTGCTAGAATAGCAGACGATTCGTGGATAACCCTTGTACCCTGGATCCCCAAACTTTCATAAAACCTCAGGTGACGATCGAGAGCCTTCACTGGGTGAATACATATTTGCAAAATTTACACTAGACACTTACCACAAGGACTTGGGTTGTTAATACGTAGACAGCGGGAAATTGTGTCTCCACCAGAGATATGGGTTCCAAACCTTCAAATTAGAAAGTTTTCTTTTATCAATATATAACTTCTACTGTAAATAACAGTAACATATCTTTAGTGCTAAATTCAGAATCTACTTCCACGGGCCCATGACCCCAGCGGAGCCTTCAATCTAATTTTCTAATCTCTCACACACAAGTTCACACTGGAAAAATAATCAGATTACTCAGAGATAAAGTGATGACGTCTGATTACAATGGACGAAAAACTTTCTTTCTTTCTTCATGAATCATGACTTAAAGAAAGTTTCCTAAGCTTTCAGTGTGTAGGGGCGGCACTGTGGCTTTGGCCCCTCCGCCTGCCCCTGGTGTCTGTATCTTCCTCTTGTTTAAAGTTTGCGCCAACACCGCCTTCGCAATTGACGGCGCTTGCGCAGATTCATCTCCCGGCGGTCTTCAGTGAAATGGTGGCGGCGCATGCACAGATTTAGATCCAGGCTTAATGACAAGCTGAAATCTCAATCTTCGCATGCTCCTCTGTGCTATTATACTGAAAACTGATCTCTGGGAGATCAATCCGCACAAGCGCCACCCGCAGGGGAGAACGACGCTGGATCATACTTTAAAACAGGAAGAAGATACAGACACCAGAGGCAGGCGGAGGGGCCGAACAGCAGCCGATGATCCTACCCACAGTCCTGCCCTTATACACCGAAAGCTTATGAAACTCAAAATGTCAAATGCTGAATAAGCAACAACCAGGGCGCGGATTTCTTCAATAACGGCATCTATTGAATCTGTATAATAGCAACATGATGGCCATATATAATCGTGATGAAAGGTTCTCTTTAAGGCTCCCATACATATTCGGATAAAGTAGGTCAAAACCACCTATATCAGTGACAACGGCCAATGGGCTAACATGTTTTGGGGCCTCCCGAATCTACTTTGACAGATGTTGTCAGAATCTGCTGAATTTCCAGAGCCGATCCTTAAGCAACAGAGTGTTCCTCTATATGGGAGTTTGGGAGAGACAGCTGTCTGATGTGGATTGGAGTCTTTGCAGTGAAGGGTGCGTTACCTTATCACGGGTCCTTCAGTCTGTCGGTCTAGTCTTGGTCCTGTCATCTGGAAGTATAGAGGACATCCTTTCACTGTCATCTTTATGGGAATCTCTTTAGGGCTTAGATCTCCAACCTAATGGGAATATCAACGAAGGTTATTAGATGCTGTATAAAAAAATATTAAATGATACACAAACTCATGAAAAAATAATAATGAAATTGTTCATTAAAAGACATCTAACTTGCCAAATGAAGTTTAAGTACTCCTTCACACATACTTATTTTACATTTTTAAAAACGCATTTTACTGCTGTTTTTTTTACAAGTATTTTTGGTGATGTTTTTCATTTTGTACATAGTAGTTTTTTGGGGTTTTTTTAACAATGTTTTTGAAGTCCTATAGAAATCTATTCGAAAATGGCATAAAAAAAACCCACTATACCGAGAGCAAGCTGAGTTTTGAAAATATAAAATGAACCGGCTGAAAAAACACAGCAACAATTCCCAAAACTCTGTGTTTGTTGCCTTTCCAATACTTCACTATAGACTTTAAAGCAACAAAAAAAACACCATAAAGAACGCTGTGTGTGAATTTGGCCTCAAAGCGCTCACTTTGATGAATACAAGTATCTTCTCGTCCGACAAGCTGTCTTCCGAAATATAAAAATACAACTGAACAAAGATTATGTTACCCAGTTTAGGAATAAATCCAATACACTACTAGTAGTAACACTTAGCCATAATTCTGGGCACATTATATAATACAATATTAAAGGGTTGTCCTGTGATAATACCTACAATGATCGTTAATATGAACCGGTTTTTATTTGGTTCGGAATGACATATGTTTTTTTATTTGTTTGTTTGTTTTATTTAGGTTTGATTGTTTCTAAAAACAAAATTAAGGTGTGAATGTATTTTTATATCTTTCACAATAAAAAAGGATCTGATTGAAAAAAAAAAGGGTTGTCCTGTCATATAATATAGATGACCTAACCTGGGGATCAATATCAGTTTGGTGGCTGGGTGTAAACAATGAGCAAAGCTGCAGCTCCAATCAATTTGTGGCAGTCGCTGCCAAGTACTGCAGCTCTGTTCCTATTCATGGTAATGGGAGCTGTTCTGCAGCACTCAGCAGCTGCCACTACACACTGAACAGAGATTCACAGTGCAGCTCAGTGCAATGTTTTCATCTAGCGGCAGACAAAGCTGCTAGAAGCTGATCGGTGCCGGGTGTCAGACACAGGACGGATCATCAACGTCATCTGACTGTCTCCTATAACATGTTTACCATAAGCTGACGTACCGTACAGACAAGCAGATCTGAATACTCTCCCCACATATTATTATAAGCAGTCACATCTATATAGATCTGCTGGAAAGGCCCCAGAGTTCCAGTGCTTGGATGAGCGATAAATGCGGCTCCCCTTCCATCTGATAACACTGATGTTTTGAAATCTGAAAATACAGAAAAAGGACCTTATAATTTATATTAAAAGACAGTCTGTTTTTTGTTTTTTAATAGGATGTGAGAATGGCTGAACATGACCTTAGTCACCTAGTATGGCTTTCTTACTGTATTTAGGGTCTGTTAGCACAGAATGACTGTACAAAACAAGTACAGGTGCTTGGTACACCCTTGGTTGAATATTTGAGTGCACCTTCTCACCCACATGTTTTCCCCCTATTTCCACCCCCTCCCTTTTATTTCATTGTCAACTCTTAGGGTGTGTGCACACGCTGCGGATTCTGCTGCGGATCCGCAGCGGGTTTGGTCCTGCGGATCAGCAGCAGTTTCTGCTGCGGTGTACAGTACCATTATAACCTATGGAAATAGAAATCCGCAGTGCACACGTTGCGGAATTTTCCGCGTGGACTTGCTGTGGTTTCAAAACAACAGCATGTCAATTCTTTGTGCGGATTCCGCAGCGGTTTAGCACCTGCTCCATGACAGGTGTCAAACCGCAGGGGAAACCCGCAGGCTAAACCGCAGAAAATCTGCAGATAAACCGCAGGTCTTTTGATTTACACAAATCTGCGCGGAAAATTCCGCAGGACAATCCGCAGCGTGTGCACACAGCCTTAATGACAACTTTGTAAGTGAAGGGTGGGGAGAGATGGAAAACAAGTAGGTAAGAAGGTGCACTTAAATGTTTGGCCAAACCAAGGGTGCACTGAGCGCCTCTGCTTAGTTTGAGCAGTCATTCTATAATGACAGAGTTCCTTCAATACAGACAAGTGTTTTATAATTGTCCACCTGTTCTGATCTACTATTATGTTTGGCTAATAATAATTACGTCTTTAAAAGACTATTCTGATGATTTCATGAGCTTTGTCTAATAAATAAATGATGTTTTACTAGATTGCATCATTAGAGGGGTTTTCAAATGAACAAAAGGTAATCTTAGTCAATAGATCTTGGCATAATAATAAGTTCTAGCATTGGAAGGATATAAATAAAATGTTCCTGTGCTGAGATAATCTTATACATGTGCCCCTGCTGTGTACTGTGTAATGGCCGTGTCTGACCGTCCAAGAACATGGTCTGATCATAGCACAGCTCCTGGGCAGGGGAGGAAGCAAATTATTCTTTCTTTGAAGTAAAACATTGTTTCAAAACAGGCAGTGATATTTTTACCTCACAAAAAGAATCACCTGTGATCCCTGCTGTAATGTCATTTGCTTCCTCCCCTGCCCAGGAGCTGTGGTATGATCAGATCATGTTGCTGCACTGTCAGACACAGCCATTACACAGTACACAGCAGGGCCACATTTATAAGATTATCTCAGCACAAGAATATTTTATTTAAACACATCCAATTGTGGAAATTATTATTATTTCAAGATCTATTGATTAAAATTAACTACTGTTCATGGGAAAACCCCTTTATAATCTAGTGATTGTAAGCATTCACAGGTCTTCAGTTCTTAAAGCAAACTGCCATCCTGAGCCTGAAAAGTGATTATATATCACATGGTGCCTCCATTTGGGTCTTGCTGCCTCCTTTTTTCAGATTGATGTTCTTTTCCTCCTGCTTCTAAGATGGCTGCCAGTGGCACTTATTGCATCTTTCACCAGACAATGTACAGTAGTTTTTTTTCCTCCAGCACTCTAGTCCTCAGCATCAAGGTCTATCTGGTGTTTTTACTGATGTTTTAGTTACTGACTGGGCTCATGTATTTGACTATATCTTCTTCTCTGCTGCCCTCCCATCCCTCTGCCTGTCCATTATTACTAACTGAACACTGACAGCCTCGACTCCTGTTCCGCCATAGCTTGGTATTACCAGACTCCGCTAAATACCAGCTACTGCCAACAGAAACCACTCCGGGGATAGCAAGTTGTGGGAAAGTACTCAAATTCCCTTAGACATTGCTCCCTGGGTAAGGCCAGAACCAAATCTATCAGTGATACATGGGGTCACATCTTGCCAAGTTACAGAAGAGTCCAGTTCACCTACCAGCATCTGCCCTTTTTGTTACTTCTTTGGCAAACCGAGCCATCCTGTGTATGAGCGAAGATGTTGAACTGTAAGATAAAAAAAGCCTCACATCACAGCGATTCATTGATCTATAGAGAGGGAACTCTACAGCGGTATTCTGCTCAAACTTAGCACAAGCGTTCTAGAGATATTTCTGCATTAACATTGCATAATATCAGACAGAAACTAATTCTTAAACTTGAGACAATCAAAATAGGTCATGAATGGCGGATCCAGATTGGCTGACAGTTTAATGCATAGAGGGGGCACTGACCAGACGGAGGATCCACATGGTTACAACATGCCAAAATCTTTACTTTGGGAATAATCAATGTCAGAAGTGTCTGGGAGCAGTTTGTCTCCTTCTCCCCACTGGATATTCTTGTATGGTCAGCCAAGCATGATTATAGGGAGATTTGGGGAAATTGGATTCTAATTCAGTGACTCTTAACTCCCAAGAAGTCGGCAGCATCCGGCAGGCAAATTACAACTTTCCCATCTGAGTTGCCCCCTAAAGAGCTTCCATGGTCCCTAGACATTACATAGCTTGCAGGTCCTGCTAAATTTTGTACAATGACAAAAATCCCAACTTTAGAGAAGGATCACCTGGACCTGGTTATTTAAAATAAAAACAATATTGTAGTATTATTTCAACTTACATTATTTGACTTATATCTAGGCTGGGGTTGGATTTCAACTTTGGCTGTGACACAGGTTGGATGGCTGATGATCGCTGTATGCCACGGCTACATCACATCATAGTGCAAGTGAATTGGGTTGCATTGTGACCCAAAAGTTACCACAAAAAGCAAGTCACAAAGAATCCAACTGGTTCTGACTTTCTGCACCTTGCGGGTCGTAATGTGATACCCATTCACTAGCATTATGCTGTGACGTAGCAGCAGCAAACTTGTGTCGTGGTCAAAGTCGTTATGTAGCCTCATCCAAAAGGGTTTGTACCAAGATTTGAAGTTATGCCCTTTCCACAGGACAGGGAATAACTTCCTATTCTCTGGGAGTCCAAAAGCGGAGACCCCCACTAATTCTAAGAAAGTGGTCCATTAAGAACTAAGAGACTAGAGGTGCGCATGCTCGACCTCCGCTCTGTTCGGACAGTTGTCTTCGGAGCTTCCTTCTCCAGATCGGTGGTGCTCTCAGTGGTCGGACCTCCAAGCACTTGGGGAGTTATGCTATCAAAAGCATAGAGGATAACTTCACTTCTTAATACAAACCCTTTCACGGGTGTATAAAAACAGTATAGCAAAAAACGCTGACAACACCAAAAAGCTATTCCACTAGTTATATAATCCTGTAATATATAAAAATGTATGTATTGTCCGTATAACTCACTTCGAGCTCGACGGGTCTTGTGGCATGTGGCAACCACTGAAATAAGAGACTTGGAGGGAAAATGGTGCAGATAATCCAGAATGATTTGTTATAGTCAATGTCTGCTTCACTGAGCTCTGCAAAGAAACGTCTGATCCAAAGTTAAGGAGAAGCTCTCCGGCGTTTGATGGAAGTAATTCATTTGAGCTGCAAAAGTATAATAAAATATTAAATAACAGCTGTAATAAGAGAGGGCTCATTTATGTCAGGAGGATCTCCTGATCTATAGATCTGATAGGTACCACTGTATAGGCATACACTGCCATCTGTAACCCTTCACCGAGGGTGGCTCTTAAAGGGGTTGTCCACTGCTGGATAACCCCTTCTTTAATGCTAAAGTGCCCCAGGTAAAATGAACAAACATATACTCGACTCCCAGATCAGCGCCATGTCTCCTGGTGGTTGAGTGACATTGTTATTGTCGTGTTATCAGTTCAGCCAACCAGCAGTTGCTGATGGGCTGCAAACTTCACAGTTGTGTCAGGAGTGAAGGCTGCAGCCGATCAGCAGCAGCGGTCACATGACATAACAATGACGGTGTGCCAACACTGTTGGAACGGCGCTGGTCCAGTAGGTGAATATGTGTTTTTTTTTGTCTTTTGCCTGGGGTACTATAGCTTTTAAGAAGTTTTATAACAATATTTCTGTCTTGCTGCAGATAAGTCAGAGGAGCGGGAGATTAAGACAATTCATTTAATGTCATACACAGGACTATAAGGGGCAGGACGTGAGACATGGCTGATGACCCAGGATATGTAGAGAACATTTACAGTGGGGAAAAAAAGTATTTAGCCAGTCAGCAATAGTGCAAGTTACACCACTTAAAAAGATGAGAGGCGTCTGTAATTTACATCACAGGTAGACCTCAACTCTGGGAGACAAACTGAGAAAAAAAAATCCAGAAAATCACATTGTCTGTTTTTTTTTCATTTTATTTGCATATTATGGTGGAAAATAAGTATTTGGTCAGAAACAAAATGTCATCTCAATACTTTGTGATATATCCTTTGTTGGCAATGACAGAGGTCAAACGTTTTCTGTAAGTCTTCACAAGGTTGCCACACACTGTTGTTGGTATGTTGGCCCATTCCTCCATGCAGATCTCCTCTAGAGCAGTGATGTTTTTGGCTTTTCGCTTGGCAACACGGACTTTCAACTCCCTCCAAAGGTTTTCTATAGGGTTGAGATCTGGAGACTGGCTAGGCCACTCCAGGACCTTGAAATGCTTCTTACGAAGCCACTCCTTCGTTGCCCTGGCGGTGTGCTTTGGATTATTGTCATGTTGAAAGACCCAGCCACGTTTCATCTTCAATGCCCTTGCTGATGGAAGGAGGTTTGCACTCAAAATCTCACGATACATGGCCCCATTCATTCTTTCATGTACCCGGATCAGTCGTCCTGGCCCCTTTGCAGAGAAACAGCCCCAAAGCATGATGTTTCCACCACCATGCTTTACAGTAGGTATGGTGTTTGATGGATGCAACTCAGTATTCTTTTTCCTCCAAACACGACAAGTTGTGTTTCTACCAAACAGTTCCAGTTTGGTTTCATCAGACCATAGGACATTCTCCCAAAACTCCTCTGGATCATCCAAATGCTCTCTAGCAAACTTCAGACGGGCCCGGACATGTACAGGCTTAAGCAGTGGGACACGTCTGGCACTGCAGGATCTGAGTCCATGGTGGCGTAGTGTGTTACTTATGGTAGGCCTTGTTACATTGGTCCCAGCTCTCTGCAGTTCATTCACTAGGTCCCCCCGCGTGGTTCTGGGATTTTTGCTCACCGTTCTTGTGATCATTCTGACCCCACGGGGTGGGATTTTGCGTGGAGCACCAGATCGAGGGAGATTATCAATGGTCTTGTATGTCTTCCATTTTCTAATTATTGCTCCCACAGTTGATTTCTTCACTCCAAGCTGGTTGGCTATTGCAGATTCAGTCTTCCCAGCCTGGTGCAGGGCTACAATTTTGTTTCTGGTGTCCTTTGACAGCTCTTTGGTCTTCACCATAGTGGAGTTTGGAGTCAGACTGTTTGAGGGTGTACACAGGTGTCTTTTTATACTGATAACAAGTTTAAACAGGTGCCATTACTACAGGTAATGAGTGGAGGAAAGAGGAGACTCTTAAAGAAGAAGTTACAGGTCTGTGAGAGCCAGAAATCTTGATTGCTTGTTTCTGACCAAATACTTATTTTCCACCATAATATGTAAATAAAATGAAAAAAAAACAGACAATGTGATTTTCTGGATTTTTTTTTCTCAGTTTGTCTCCCATAGTTGAGGTCTATCTATGATGTAAATTACAGGCGCCTCTCATCTTTTTAAGTGGTGGAACTTGCACTATTGCTGACTGACTAAATACTTTTTTTCCCCACTGTATTTTTATATGTATTATATAGCTTCAATTGTAATGTGAGACAAAAAAAGTATCAGATGAAAAGAAGAAATTAAGGGAGGAATTGTTTGTATTCTTACATTTTTTTGTGAATTTTCTAGAGTTCTTATAAGATGTTGATTTATTTTTATGCTTAGTAAGCATTGGTAATCTATCAAATGTCTGCACCACATTTATATTCCACCAGTAGATGGTCATAGTCTTACCTCTCTTTTGAAGCTGATAAGGAGTAGCTGACATGAAGACCTTTAGCTTTTGCTTTGACATTTAAAACCAAAGGTTCCTTCATGTCTTCAACCAGACAGCATAAAGTTAAGTCATTTATTTCATCCTAAATAAAAAAATAAGTAAAGTTGGTTAGCGGCAAACAAACCTAAGGAACGTTCACATTGAGTTGTTTGACAATGATTTTGGATCCATTTCAAAATCTGCATAAAACCTATTTCCAATACATTTTGAATACCCTTACTGCTAATTTAATTGTAAATCCACTTTTCTCTAGTGACTTATTTTAGAGATTTATTTCTAGCAAGGTTTTCAAAGCCTAGCCGTGAAAAAAGGATAAGTGGCAGCGGAAAAAATAAGTGACAGGTCATTTCTTTAATGTGATCCCCATGGAATCTGCTACAAACGTGACACCGTCAAATAAAACATGGCAAAACAATATGAGGGGAAAAAAATCAAAAACGTCTTCAAAAACTTATCAAAAAACACTGAACTAATGTAAGGAAAATATCTATATACATACGGAATATACAGTATATGTGGCGTTTAAGGCTTTGTCAAGGTTTGGCTTGAAGGTCTTTAGTCATTCTTTGTGACTGCAGACTTGTGAATCATCACAACTTGTACTGTCAGAATTTGCCAGTATTGAAAGTATGCGATATGCATACTCCTGGTCACATTCTGACTAGACATTTGCGGCTTTGCTCGATTCACTTGCATGTCTAGTCGGCATGTGCATAGAAGTATGCATATCGCCAGGGCCGGCCCGAACGTATAGGCGAACTAGGCGGCCGCCTAGGGCGCCGACCCAAAGGGGACGCCAGAGAAAAAATAGAAAAAATTATAAAAAATCTTTTCAAAAGGCAAAAAGTTTTAGGTATGGAAAGAAAAGTGTACATATTTAAGGGCAAATATGACGCAAGAGAGGTTGGTTGGGTTGGCAACAATTTCAATAGAATCTGAAGTTGCTAAACAAATTAATCTCGGTGACTTAGTGTCATCCTTTTAAAAAAAAAAAGGCAAGGAAACAAAAATTTTAATTACCTATGGTCGTTTTTGTTTTGTGTTATTGATTACTTTGTATATATTTGTCCTATACAACTTCTCAGAAGATTAAAGCATTAGGAGAGAGTTAATTAATCATTGTTGTTGTGGTTTATTTTGCTCCTAAATTTATATCCCAAGTTTTCATCTACTGCTAAGAATAGTAGGGGCGCAACAAAATAGTTTCGCCTAGGGCGCCGTAATCTCTCGGGCCGGCCCTGCATATTGCATACTTGCGATCACATGACTGCCAGCTACCATCACTGGAGAATCCTTACAGCGCACACTGTGCGTACATAGAGTCACTGCAGATTTTCATGCCAAACCTCGACAAAGCCCTTTGATGACCCGTGATCTAATGGTTATGTGGGCAGCAAGGGAGAGACAAAGGGATTGTTTTGGATTTCAGCATGAATAATCCATGACTCCTCCAGGAGATAAGAACTACTATAAGTGTCTGGCTAAGGCCGGGTTCAGATGGCTGTGCTAAAATTTGGGCCCGTCTCATCTACAATTTGAGGACGTCACTGGCTCTGAGTCTAGCTCCGTGTGCTTGTCCACATAACGGATGAGTGCAGGAGCTAGTTACATGCACTAGTCTTGTCAATAAATCACACAACAGTAGTGCATGCTGAGATTTTCTTTCCAAGCAAACAGTTGGTCCGTGTAAATACAGGCAATGAGGGTAAACGTCAAAGAGATACATACTGCACATAAAACCTCTCCTAGCGAGATGGCGCCCACCCGAACATGCGCTTTGGCGGTCTGCCTTCGTCTAGCGGCTATTAGTTGCATGTATTGTTTTTACCATACCCTCATTGTCTGTATTAATCCAGTTCCCCTTTTCGCTTATTGTGTGCCTTACCTTATGGCATAATTACTCAGGGATGTGCGTCTGTCTACACTATATTTCAACTAATAAAAATAGCTCATGAAAGGAATTAGCATAATTAGAAGGTACAAACAAACATGTGGTATACTAGTATATCATAGAAAATGCTAATATAAGTATAAGACTAAATCAGGACTGATCGTTCTACATAGCATGACCAGGGGAAGGAGAAACAATGATCAAGGAGTCCCATATAGAGTAAAAAAAAAAATATCACATCTTAAATAGTAGAACAGACACGGGGAAACGTGGACAAATAGCATGCACAAAAACACACATAAGATACGTGCATAGGCCACACAGGGCAAGGAGCTAACATATCCCACAATAATAAGGTATTAGTAATGAAGCATATATTGCAAATTGAGAACATGTAAGGGAACCCTGCAATGGCCATCTACCTTAAATTCACTTCTCCTTTGGTCATCTGTATATGCTGATACCCAGTCCTACATATACCATCTGACTTCTATTGCAGGGTTCCCTTACATGAGCTAGGGGTAAAAGCTATGAGTGTTAGGGGCACTGTACAAATTGCATTAAGTTAATAGTATTTACAAAAATGGTTACCTACCACTGAATAGCTTTCCAGCATCACACACACTTCAACCTCTTCATTAGGTCCTAATAAGCCATGTGTTGGAGTTACGGATACTGACAAGGCGGCAGGAAGGCTAACTGGAAACTGCAGAAAATAGAGGTCATTAGATGAAACAGTTATGTAGACAACATGTACTAGGTCCACCTAAAGTATCACAGTTCTGCTTCAACATGTAAAAAGACAGTAAAATATTTTGCATTTCTTGCATTTCCCATCATTTTAACCCTTTGTCGCCATAGCCTATTTACATTTTTGCATTTTCATTTTTTTCCTTTCTTTCTTCCAGGAGCTTTAACTATGGTATTTTTTTTTTCTTCTGACATAGCCGATTTAGGACATACCGTATTTTTTGCAGGGCGAGTTACATTTTTTAAATTTCACAATTCATTTTACCAATATGTTGAAATACATGAAAAAAATTAAAAATTTCAAGAGCGTTGAAATTGTGAGTTTTGCTTTACAGTATTCAGTGGGCGGTAAGGATTATTTGGTGACATAATTCTCCGCACAATTTCAGTGAATACAAACTTTTAAAGTTCTTTATATTTTAGTTGCCGAAAAAAAAAAAATCTGAAATTTGTAGAAATAAAAAAGTAAAAAATTTTTGTTGTCTGGCAAGCTGATGTTTTTGTTGATGCCATTTTGAGGTCCTTTATTTATAGCATTTTTATGGGGGAGGTGCAGTGATAAAAAAAAAAAACAGCAGCTCTAGCATTTTGATTTTATTGTTTATTTGTTCTACAGCATTACCATTAAGGGTTAAATTACTTTATATTTTGTGAGATTAGACGTTTGCGGATGTAGTGATACCAAACATGATTTTGTTTATTTTTGCATTTCTTTATTGTTAATGGGACAAAATGCTCTCCCATTACCCGCACCTGACAGCTGTCATACATGTACAATAGATGGGTTACGATTAACAGCTCAACATATTGGCTGTAAATGTAATGTTATAGCTAAAGCTAAGGCAATGTCGGCTACTCACAATTAAAAAAAAAAGTTAAAAATGCTGCAAAATAAATACAAATATCAATTCTTACATTACTTTTCCCCTAGCTCTCTTGTTCCAATGCTTCCTGTGTCTCTCATCAATCTCTGTATTTCATGTTTGGTCTGGTTGGGCAAGTGACCACTATAGCCAATCACTGACTGTAGCAGCACAATGATCACTGCTGCAGTCAGTGCTTGGCTGCATAGGTAATATATCTGTACTGAGACGGGAGCACAGAGACAACTCTGCACTTTCCGTCTGGTCCACATGAATTTACAGCCCTATTTTTGACCTGCTATAGTAGAAAGAAAAAGTGTTTTACCTCTTGCCAGGAAAACTTTGCCGGGAGCTGTCCCTGGTTAAGCATTTTTATAGTTGACTGTGCTTGGACTCCTACATAGATCTCATTGAACACCAAGGAACTGGTCAGAAGGCAAACCTGAGGCACCTGGACATTCGCCGTGACAGGGAGATAGCTAGAACAAATGGACCAGGTAAAACAACCAGTGGGCAACTCACCTGGAAATTTCAGCTAAAACGACAAAGATACAATACATAGCACAAAATGGAAGTATAGTCACTGCACTTTCAGATAACTCCATATTTTTGATAAAAAATGCCAATCTAAAGATCACTTTATTTCAAATTTATTTTACTACCTGTGAAAAATTGCTCCGATGTGCCAGTAACTAGGTGCCAATCCCATTTGTCTAACTTGCTATCCACAGCTTACTGGAAGGTGTAATCCCTCACTAGCAGCAGATACGGTTACAAGTGCAGATAAGTCTTTGTCTCTCCGTTGCTACTTGCCTGTTTGCCACACACTATATATTATTGGGAGAGAAGCGGGCTTTCAGTTCAGAGCAGGCAAACTATTGGAAATGGCAAGAGTGATGAATGCTGGAAACAACGTTACAGCACATATAGTGCTGGAAGAATGTGGATGAAGAAGACTCACCCACTTCAAAAAAGAGTGTATGGCCAATTCCAGAGCATGAGAATTGGGATAGTTCTTGGAAAATTCGACTGGTTAAATGCACAAAAAATCATTTTGACCTTGTGTGAGATGAGAGAAGCACTAGAATGGGCTTCTAGAGATTATGTGTGATATGTCAGGTAGACATTAACTCCTACATTGGTGAAATATTGACAGTGCTTAGCACATTAGTGCAGGCCATTAAATCCAAGAAATTGGTGAACTCTAAGTGTTTAATTCTTACCTTCCTTCACCATTTTCTACTTCCAGCTCCAGCACCGTCTCCAACCTCTGACACATCGATGGCTTAAATAGCACAGAGACCTCCCGTGTACCTAGAGGAGGCAACACACCACTCTCCGGAGAAATGGAGAATCTTGATTTCTATTATAACACAATTATAACTATGTATTATTTCCATTTAGAAGATAAAAAAAGATACAGTCCTTAGATTCAGTGGAAAGACTTGTACATGTATGACATGCTCTAAGAATCTAGATCAAGGAGGAGATCCCCACAGGACTCTACAAGTAATTCATTGCCTAAAGGTCACACATTTTCCTTCTTCTTGGGTTTTATAACATTTGTCACTACACATAAATCTAGGAGTAGTCCAAGAGAAAAATCCTGCAATCTGCTGCAAACTACATGAAACTTTCATGGTGTGGTGTAAAATCTGAATACGTGTATGAGCCGTATGGAGAGAGCCAGACAGACCCCATGCACACAGGCTGAAAAGTGGCACCCAGATCACTACATTACAGAGCCACAGAAGTGCCACCACATGATGCCTCGGTAATGTATTACGGAGATGTTCTACCCTAATAGAGAAGCTTACCTCCTCTCCTCTCGCTTCTATACAAGCTTTACTCTCTTGAATTTTCCACTTTGCTGCCAAGGGACTCATGTTTTCAATAGTAAATTTGCTGAGTGTTTTATTACCCAGTTTCATGAGCCCCAGGTAAAGAGATGGAATTGTGATATCTATCAGTGGCCCCTGTCAGGGAAAGCAAAAGAAGTTTTTACGTATGAAGTTAAACCAACTAAGCAAGTTAAATGGCAGACTTTGTCAGAATGACAGGTAATTTTCATAAGACCATGTGCTTGCATAAACGGTATAGATAAAACACGGTGTTTCATGGTTAAAGGGTATCAATCATTTTATGTTTTGTATATGCTACTCTACTTCGTACATGATGCAGAGCAGTGAGGTCTCGCTCCCAAGACCTCCTCACCAATGGCTTTAAAGACTGCTCAAATGCGTTCACCTCCTACATGAGCGTACGAACAGAGAGAGGTGTACAGACCAATATTCTTACTATTGAAGAGAATCTGTCAACAGAATCTCACACCCCTACATATTTATATGTGTATGTAGCTTTTTCAAAGACAATTCCAGCAATACCTTTACAATGCCAATTCATTCCTCCGTTACTGAGAAATCAGAGTTTGAATTGATATGCAAAGGCTATGGTAGATCTGAAGACTGTGTCACTCCAGCTCCATTCCTCAGCCCACACAGAAACCTCCTGCTTGACTGACGCTCCTTTGCCTGAAGTTGCACATCATAGAGGGTGGAGCAGGAGGAGATCGCGCTGGGCAGGGAACAGAGCTGGAGTGACACAGTCTTCAGATCTACCATAGCCATTTGCTATCAATTGAAACGATGATTTATGAGTAATGGAGGAATGAACCGGTCATGAAAAGGTATCGTTGGATTTTTCTTTGAAAGAGTTTGTAACAAATAACACAACAATAGATAAAAAAATATTAATTATTACAATAGTAATCTAGGTTGAATAATTATATATCCTATATAAAAAGATCAATCGTTGTGTCAAGAGAAATGGATAACCATTCAAAAATGTTGAAGCCAAAAAGGGGGTTATTACTTGGACTGGTAAGATAATAGAAGACAATAAATTCAATTTAATTCACTTTATTGTCTTCTATTACCTTACCAGTCCAAGTAATAACCAACTTTTTGGATTCAATCTTGCCTTTGAAAGAGCAACATTGCACATATAATTAGTTTGGGGGGTGAAATCCCGCTGACAGATTCCCTTTAAACTTGTCTGTGCGTTCATGCAGGGCGCAGTTCTTTGAGCCGTCAGTGACCGGGCCCCCCCACCGATCTACAGCACACTTAAGAGGGGAATAGCATATAAGTAAAAATTAACATGATTGATACTCTTTACTAAAAGCAGAAAACAACAACAAGCAGCATCTTCTCATTATATGTCACAGTGATTACTATAATAGGAGTATGTGACCCCTCACTCTTGTGGTATAGGGCAGGTTTGCATTTGCTCTTTTAAGTCTGTGCTAATCACACCTGAGCCACTTTTTGATGATAACATTCAGGAGTAGTATAATGTAAATATTGTATTCTGCATGGTATCCGTAGTTTTAGTATATGATTCTGCATGGAATAGCAAAGTCTACCACAATATTCCTTAGGGCTCATACTCACATGCGAGAAACTTGGACAAGTCTCGCACGTCAATACCCGGCACTGCCACCGGCACTCAGGAGCGGAGCGTTCAGCTGCACAGAAATACATGCGAGATGTCCGAGTTTCTCGCATGTGAGTGTGAGCCCTTACAGTGATAAAAATATGCCAACATATGCCAAAAGATATTCTTTTGGAATAGAGTCAGTGAGGTCCTATGGATACATTCAGGGGATATACTGAGGGATTTCCGGAGCTTACAACAAATATAATGCAATGGCAAAATTGAACTGTTGGATACTAAGGGACGACAAATAAAAATGGAAAGGTTTTATCCAGTGTAAACTTTAGTTTGGCACCATGTTTAACGCAGTTATGTGTAATATGCCAGATGAATAGTACAATAGTACAAACCTTAAATGTGGCCTCCACGGGCAAAGCCACCGGCTCAGAAGAGTGTAGTATGTGACACTTCACAGTCTCACTGGTGAACCCAATTTTCAGTCCAGTGAACATCAATTCAAATTCACAGAATTTACCACATTCTGAAAAGACATTTCTATGTCAGCTACAAGGGAGCGAAAATCAAATCAGAAGCCCCAGGATAGGACCTATACATACATGCTGCATAACAAGGGCTACGGGAAATCATTTCAACAAAACGTAAATGTTGGTGCAAATGAAAGTCAAAGACTCTCTGGCCTTTTATACAAAAACACCAGAAGTTCTCAATGTTTTTTATAGGATGTGCATGGACTTTTTCAACATTCTAAAATGAGGAATAAACATCCCATTTTTGAAATCAGGGGACTTGCAAATATATTCACTTTTCAAGGGAGTTTAGCAGCAGGATAGGTGATCAATGTGTGATCAATGGGGGTCCCACCTCTGAGGCCTACCCGATCACTGAACCTGCTGTAAAAGGTGGTAAGGATTAAATAAAGTATCATGGTCTCGAAATCTGGTTGCTGTCCCACTTATTGTCCATAAGGCTGACAGAGATATCCAAGTATTACACCATCTCTGTTACAATGCTGATTGGGCACAGGGCTCACATGACATGACAACCACATGTGAGCCCCTGGAACGCGAGTGCCGACACCGCTGGAACAGCGCCAGCTTGGAAGGAGAGTATAGTAGTTTAATGGTGGAAAACATGGTAAATGAGAAGGAGTTGTCCTAGTAGTTGACAACACCTTTAATTCAAGGGGAAATTATCAGACATTTGTCTCTGGGGTTGTATACTTCTTTCCTTGTGTGACATAGTCCAATCATAAGCAAGCAGGAACAATTGAGATGCAAAAATAACCCCCCCCCCACAATACCTTAGAACAGGTTTCTCAGTGTGAGACAGGTAATAACGGACAGCCTGCTCTTTTTACTGGTCTATCTGCAGAGTGAGTACAACTAGAGCATAGCTTAACATCTTTCACCTCACGACAGTCAAGGAGGTAGGGAGGGGATGCTGCAGAACTGACAGCACTGGTAGTGGAGAGCTGCAGACATGTTTGTATGAGACAAAACTCTCCTGTACTGCCCCTCCCGTCAGTCTGACTGTTGTGAGATGAAAGCTGACATATGCATGTAATCACCATCATCTCTGCTCTATTGTTGGCACAGTTTAATCACACACAGTTCTGCAGTGAGATCAGTATCAGAGAAGACTCTCTGTTATTACATGTCTCATACTGGAGAAAACCTGTTCTAACCCATTGTTTGTTCGAGTATTTTTGCCGTTGTATGATGCTGCCTGCTTTTGACTGGGCAAGGTCATACAGAGGAAGAAGTACACTCCCTCTGGTAATGCCCCCTTGAATTTAACATAAATTAAAACCTAAACTATATAAGCTAAAATCTCCCCAATTAACAAAATAAGTAAAAAAAATTAAAAAGACATTTTACTCATCTTTGCAGCTACTATTCCATGATGTGGTCAGTTTAATATGCTCAAATTGGTGAAAGGTCCTGTTTAATCCTGACTGCTGGTTGGAGGAATGGGGATCTTTTCACCATTCTATTGATTGATAGGAATCCAAGTGATAGGATCCCCAGCAATTAGACACTTATATCTTACATAGTGTACAGATTGTTTCCAAGGAACTCGGTCACCAGAACCTGTTGAGTGTGCTCAGTAACTACATTCCAGGAGACGTGTTAATACCCAAAATCCCACTCAACCCTCTCCTACCAATTGATTTCCCTACAACAGTTAGTTACTACAGTTACAACGTTGCGGATTCGTGTGTGGATTTTTCCACGCGGAATCTGCAGGTCAAAATACCCGTGTTTTTACTGCGGATTTCCTGCGGATTTTATGTGGATTTAGTGCGGATTTCGCATGCGTTTTTACACCTGCGGATTCCTATAATGGAATGAGTGTCAAAACACTGCAGAATCCGCCCAAAGAATTGACATGCTGCGGAATATAAACCGCTGCGTTTCGGCACGGAGCATGTGCACAGCGTTTTTTTTCCCATAGGATAACATGTACATCACTAGTGCATCTGCAGCGGATCCGCAGGGCCAAATCCTCTGCAAATCCGCACACGAATCCGCAACGTGTGCACATACCCAAAGTTGCTCAGCTCACTCCCTCTGAGCTCCTGAGCCGTTACCAGTGCTGTAAAATAACTAGCCCCCCACACCTCCATTGGGAGCTTCCAGATGTTCTTCTAACCATGGCTCTCACTTTCCTAAGGCTACTTTCACATTTCCGTTTTGAAGCATCAGGCGCGATGTGGCGAAAAATAGAAAAACCGGATCCGGCGCCTGCTGCCACTGGATCCGGCTTTTTTCCCATAGACTTACATTATTGCCGCATTGCGCCTGATGGCCATGCGGCGTGTCCAGCTTTAGCCGGAAACGGCAAAAAATGCCTGTCCGGTGTCTGCAAAAAAAACGTTCCATGCAACGTTTTTTGACAGCGCCGGACCGCTTTTTTGCAGAGCGCATGCGCGAAGATTCTCTTTCCCTCTCCTGCAACGTATCCAGCAAAAACAGATGATCCGGCGGGCTGCGGCTCCTACCGGATCAGGTTTGACAACTTTTCGCCGCAGCCCGCCGGATTTAAAATCCGGAAATGTGAAAGTAGCCTTAGCATGTTCATATACAAATATAGCGATGACAGTGTAGAGTCAGAACAGGCACTGACAGACCATTAATGTGTAGAAGCAGGAACTGTCATACAAGCAGGAGTACCCTCTCCCCCAAGCAATCAATAAGTAGAGAGACTGGATATCTCTGTGCTGCTCACGACACAACTTGACAATACCCCTTTAAAGGTATGTGCACACAATGTTTTCTTTCAGGGGGCAAACCAGCTGTGTTTTTTAGGAAATGCTGCTTTTGACTCTTCCTGAGCGCTTTTGGGATGTCTCTGATCGCTGGTGGATTTTTTTTTTTACTGCTTTCCTTGTCCATTTGGGGGCATCTTTTTTAATGGTGTTTTCAGGATGCTTTTTAAACTTCATTTAACAATGAAGAAACCGCCATTGGTTTTTGAAGCAAAAATGCTCAAAAGAAACTCGGCTATCTTTCAGGCATCTTCCTTCCTATTGACTTGTAATGAGAGTGGAAAATACCTGAAATATTGCCGGCATCTTCTCATTTATTTTATCCGTTTGGAATCTTTGGAAACTTGAAGTGTTTAAAAGAAGCTCCAAAATCTGAGCATACGAACAATAAATCATTTTATATCTTTGAGTGTTTAGATAGTTCTGCGGATTTTGGGAGTGGACTCACCTGAAAGAGAAACGTTATGTGCACATACCCTAAGGCTACGTTTTCACAATGAGCTTTTGATGAGTTTTTGATGTTGCAGATTTTTTGTACCCATTAAGTAAAATAGATTACTTGCATTTTTTTAAAAATATGCAAAGTAAAAAAACTCAACAAAAGCTCATAGTGGGAACGTAGCCTAAGAGAATATAACTTGCAAAGTCACTGTGAGACATTTAGTTGCTTCATCCTGTTACATCATAACACCTTACCATGTTGCAAATAAAGTCCGTGGAGCCTCATTTAAGAGTCTCAAACACGGGACCAGCCAGATCTTCCTCCAGGGAAGGACCCAGCCAAGGGGTGGCTCTTTTCGGAAACCACCATTACCACCATATTAAGTGGCCCTTTAAGTTAATATCCAGCTCTTTACTAGTTTACAGCTATGACAAGGGAAATACCAAGGCCAGGTATCCATCCACAGACAGCTGTTTCGGGGTGTTGCCCCTCATCAATGTGGAGTAGGATTCTGGCTAGATGGGAGCAATGCCTAGTAGACCAACATCACAAATCACTCATTTAAGAGTCTCAAACACGGGACCAGACAGATCTTCCTCCAGGGAAGGACCCAGCCAAGGGGTGGCTCCTTTCGGAAACCACCATTACCACCATATTAATTGGCCCTTTAAGTCAATATCTAGCTCTTATTTGCACATTTGTATTTCCCAGGGAGCACTGCACCTAGGATTTCACTGATTGAGCGCCTTTGCCGGCTGCCGCAGTGTTTTCTTTGACTGGTCTCCCTGAGGTCAGTGATTGTTTTGTGATGTTGGTCTACTAGGCATTGCTCCCATCTAGCCAGAATCCTACTCCACACTGATGAGGGGCAACACCCCGAAACAGCTGTCTGTGGATGGATACCTGGCCTTGGTATTTCCCTTGTCATAGCTGTAAACTCGTAAAGAGCTGGATATTGACTTAAAGGGCCACTTAATATGGTGGTAATGGTGGTTTCCGAAAGGAGCCACCCCTTGGCTGGGTCCGTCCCTGGAGGAAGATCTGGCTGGTCCCGTGTTTGAGACTCTTAAATGAGGCTCCACGGACTTTATTTGCATATTTGTATTTCCCAGGGAGCATTGCACCTAGGATTTCACTGATTGAGCGCCTTTGTCGGCTGCCGCAGTTTTTTCTTTGACTGGTCTCCCTGAGGTCAGTGATTGTTTTGTGATGTTGGTCACCTTACCATGTTGTATATCCAATTATTTCCTACATTTAATAGAAGATAATTTCTTAAAAGTACAATGCATGATAACAATATGGAAAAAGGACAATACATGAGTACCAATGTTTCCAGAGTGCGGTTCAATCTGAATAATATTTGGAAACGAGATGTTTTCCCACTCAAACTGGATTGTAGATTTGCTGTTATTCCACATCTACAAGACATTGCACAACATATAGTAAAACAAGAAGGGAAATCATGGTACGAATAGGCAAAATTATGGTATTATTTTTACAGATTTAATACTGACCTTAAACTGTTTTCTCATAGCCGTGCCAGTAAAGCTTTCTCCAGAAAAGATGACTGCATATGGCTCCAAGAGTATATAAAAAGGCTCAGTTGTGCCTTTAATATCAAGGTCAATGACGATCATATCTTGTAATGCAGGGTCCAGTTCAGTGACGCTGGATGGATGCTGTTCTGTGCTGCATATAAGTATTAAATGTTTATTCACTTCTACAATTACACCGTTTATGGTAAAAATGTATTATAGTTAATGTACAAGAAGAAACTACAAAGGCAATAACTTTATCACAAATATTTTGCACAGATCAGTTGATTAACCTCTCAAAGACTGCTGCAATTTGTGACAGCGGCATCTAAGTGGTTAAAAGACCCCCATTGGAAGGATCGACCCCAGTGATTGTAATCGCGGGTGCCAATCATTGCCATGGTAAGCTGATGTCATCAATCTGATGTCCCCAGAGTACGACGGCATGTAAGATCACATTGACTGTTAGTGGTCTCAGTCACTACAATACACAAGTACTGCAATGCATGAGACCAGCGATCAGAGTAAAACTTATACATGTCCCACAGTGGGACTAAGTGGAATAAAATGTGTACAAAAGTTAAAAAAAAAAAACACAAAAAGTGCACGCAAATCATGAAAAGCCATTTCACCACTAAAAATGCAGCGTTTGTGTTAAAACAAAAATAAACACAAAAAGTACACATAATTGGTATTACTGTGTCCGGACCTACTCGAACTATAAAACGGTTATGTTATTTATTCTGTACAGCAAACACTGTAAAAAAAAACAAAACAAACAAAAATTATAAAAATTATAAAAAATTATTATGTTAAAAAAATGGTACAAATAAAGTCAAACTGTCTTGCAAAAAAACAAGCCCTAATATGACTTGTGTAGGAAAAAATAAAGTTCCAGCTGTCAGAATATGGCAATGCAAAAACAAATTAATGTTTATAAAATATTGTTTGCAGTCTGTAAAAGTAGCAAAACATAAAAAATGATATAAATCTTGTATCACTGAAATCGTACTGACCCGACAAACAAGAATAAAGTCGCCTTATCACTTATACTGCATGGTACAAAAAGAAGAACTATTCTTGTACTGTTTATTTGTTCAGTCTGCGTCCCCAAAATCAAAATTAGATTTCGGGTCACATTTATCCTGCACTCTCTGCTGAGCACTTGATGTTTCCGTGTAAATCCCAAAGAATGTGATTCAGACAAAACCCCTGATGAATCCATTCACTTATGAGGCAGATGGAAATCTGTGCTCCCAAATCCAAATACCCCCTCATTCTAAGCCCCTCTGTGCCTAAACCTCAGAAAGTGGCCACATGTTTGGCATTACTGTAGTGGCTCAAGCCCAATTAACAATTTAGGGGGTGCGTGTCACCAGATGCACAAGCTGGACACAATGAATGGAGGAGCTTACAATTTATAGGGGCTCTACACTTTATGGAGGCACAATGAATGGGCACTAAACTGGCAGATTTACAATTCTCTAGAATAAAGCCTGGCGTGGAGGATGTTACAAAACAGGTACTGTAGCCGGAAATGAATTCATTGAAAGGTGCAATTTCTTTAATGGGGTCACTTTTGGGGGGGTTTCTGCTGTTCTGGCACCTTAGAGGTTCCCCAAATGTCAGCCAAAAACTATTCTAGGGCTCAAAAAGCCAAACAGTGCTCCTTCCTTCGCAGCCTTGATGTTTGGCCTAACAGTAGGTTCTGATGACATATTCAGGAGAAATCACTGATCACTGAATTCAGGAGAAATTGCGCATTAAATTGTGGGGTCTGGTTTAACCTATTAACCCTTGGGTTACTGAAAAATTTTCTGCAAATAAAAAAACACGTTTTTACCACTAAAAAGTTGATAAATATCCTAATGTTTAACATATACCAATGTTATAAAATTCTGTGACGCACGTATGCGTTCAAAATACTCACTACACCCGCACATGAATTCCTTAAGCAGTGAAGTTTCTGACTTGGGCTCATCTGGGGGGGTTTCTGGTGTTTTGGCACCTCAGGGGCTCAGCTAGTGGAGCTCACAATCTATCCAAACGGAATCTGCAATCTAAAAGCCAAGTATTGCTCCTTCCCATCCGATCCCTGCTGTGTGCTACAACAGAAGTGTACAACCACATGTGGGGTATCACTCACTGTAGTCAGTAAAAATTGCATAACAAATTATGGGGTCCATTTTCCCTTATTATCCCTTGTGTAAATTATAAATTTGGTTATAAAACAGTATTTTAGTAGAAAAAAATATATATTTTTTTGTTTTCATATCCAAATGTTATAACATTTTGTGAATCACCTGTAGGTTAAAAATGCTCAGTACAGCACTAGATTAAATCCTTGAGGAGTCAAGTTTCCAAAAGATCACTTTTGGGGGGGGGGGGGGGGTTCTGCTGTTTTGGCATGTCAAAGGCTCTGCAATGAAAACTTGACATGACAATCTACTCCAAAAATCAAATAGCGCTTTTTCCTTTCTAAGCCCTGCCATATGCACAAACAGGAGTTTTTGAGCACATATGGGGCATTGTCGTGTTCGTGAGAAATTGCGTTAGAAATAATGGGGTTTCCTATTATCAATTGTGAAAATCACAAATTTGAGGCTAAAACAACATTTTAGCAGAAAAAATAAAATACCTTTTGCTTTTACATCCACATTTGAAAAATTTTAAAGGTTCAACAAGATCAACACACCCCTAGATGAATTCCTTGATGGGTCTAGTTTAAAAAATGGAGTCACATGTGGGGGTTTCTACTCTTTTGATACCTCAGGGCCTCTGTAAATGAGACATGGTGTCTGTGATCTATTTCAGCCAAATTTACATTCCAAATACCAAATGTCGATTCTTCCCTTCTAAGCCATGCTGGGGTCCAAACAGAACTTTTTACATGTGGGGTATCACCACGCTCAAAAGAAAGTGGGTACCAAACTGTGGAGTTTACTTTTTCATGTTACCACTTGCAAAAGTGAAAAATTTAGGGCCAAAGCAACATTTTCGTAAAAAAAATAAATAAATTTTCAATCTGACGAGCTAATGTTATCAGATTCTGTGTAGTACCTGATGGTTCAAAATGCTCACTACACACCCTGGATAAGATCCTTGAGAGGTGTAGTTTCCAAAATGGAAACCTGGTCATTTGTGGTGGGAGGTTTTGCTGTTTATGCACATTAAGGGCGCTCACAATCTATTTCAGCCATATTTACGCTCCAAAATTCAAATGGTGCTCCTTCCCTTCCGAGCTCTGCCATTTGTCCAATAGAGGTTTCTGACCACATGTGGGGTATCAGCGCACTCAGAGGAAACTAGGTAATACATTTTTCATTCCATTTTCTTAGGCTAATCGTTGTACAGTAAATGTTTAAAAAAAATTTGGGCTAATTGCAATAAATATACAGTGGGGAAAAAAAGTATTTAGTCAGTCAGCAATAGTGCAAGTTCCACCACTTAAAAAGATGAGAGGCGTCTGTAATTTACATCATAGGTAGACCTCAACTATGGGAGACAAACTGAGGAAAAAAAATCCAGAAAATCACATTGTCTGTTTTTGTTTCATTTTATTTGCATATTATGGTGGAAAATAAATATTTGGTCAGAAACAAAATATCATCTCAATACTTTGTGATATATCCTTTGTTGGCAATGACAGAGGTCAAACGTTTTCTGTAAGTCTTCACAAGGTTGCCACACACTGTTGTTGGTATGTTGGCCCATTCCTCCATGCAGATCTCCTCTAGAGCAGTGATGTTTTTGGCTTTTCGCTTGGCAACACAGACTTTCAACTCCCTCCAAAGGTTTTCTATAGGGTTGAGATCTGGAGACTGGCTAGGCCACTCCAGGACCTTGAAATGCTTCTTACGAAGCCACTCCTTCGTTGCCCTGGCGGTGTGCTTTGGATCATTGTCATGTTGAAAGACCCAGCCACGTTTCATCTTCAATACCCTTGCTGATGGAAGGAGGTTTGCACTCAAAATCTCACGATACATGGCCCCATTCATTCTTTCATGTACCCGGATCAGTCGTCCTGGCCCCTTTGCAGAGAAACAGCCCCAAAGCATGATGTTTCCACCACCATGCTTTACAGTAGGTATGGTGTTTGATGGATGCAACTCAGTATTCTTTTTCCTCCAAACACGACAAGTTGTGTTTCTACCAAACAGTTCCAGTTTGGTTTCATCAGACCATAGGACATTCTCCCAAAACTCCTCTGGATCATCCAAATGCTCTCTAGCAAACTTCAGACGGGCCCGGACATGTACAGGCTTAAGCAGTGGGACACGTCTGGCACTGCAGGATCTGAGTCCATGGTGGCGTAGTGTGTTACTTATGGTAGGCCTTGTTACATTGGTCCCAGCTCTCTGCAGTTCATTCACTAGGTCCCCCCGCGTGGTTCTGGGATTTTTGCTCACCGTTCTTGTGATCATTCTGACCCCACGGGGTGGGATTTTGCGTGGAGCACCAGATCGAGGGAGATTATCAGTGGTCTTGTATGTCTTCCATTTTCTAATTATTGCTCCCACAGTTGATTTCTTCACTCCAAGCTGGTTGGCTATTGCAGATTCAGTCTTCCCAGCCTGGTGCAGGGCTACAATTTTGTTTCTGGTGTCCTTTGACAGCTCTTTGGTCTTCACCATAGTGGAGTTTGGAGTCAGACTGTTTGAGGGTGTGCACAGGTGTCTTTTTATACTGATAACAAGTTTAAACAGGTGCCATTACTACAGGTAATGAGTGGAGGAAAGAGGAGACTCTTAAAGAAGAAGTTACAGGTCTGTGAGAGCCAGAAATCTTGATTGCTTGTTTCTGACCAAATACTTATTTTCCACCATAATATGCAAATAAAATGAAAAAAAAACAGACAATGTGATTTTCTGGATTTTTTTTTCTCAGTTTGTCTCCCATAGTTGAGGTCTACCTATGATGTAAATTACAGACGCCTCTCATCTTTTTAAGTGGTGGAACTTGCACTATTGCTGACTGACTAAATACTTTTTTTCCCCACTGTATTAAAAGCACCATGCATTGACATTAGGATATAACCATTATTCTTACCCTGGGGGTGCTGGAATGTCTCTTAATATCATCTGTGCAATACTGTGATAGTCAGTGAGCTAGAATTGAATGCAAGCAAGGCATCAGTATAAGGACAAGTAGAAAGAAAAGCAGTTTATAGTTTTTGATGCATTTCTTTTCAAGCTTAAGACTCTTGGATCTAAGCTTAGTTTTGCTAAAATCTAAATCAGTGTGAAGATGGCCTAATGGATACACATATCAAATCTAAGGCTAAAATCTATGTAGAGTCTGCAGCAGAAAGAGACTTCAAGAAGTGTTTGATCCCAATAGAATAGAAAACGTCTCTACTTTAAAATGTATGCACTTTTCGAACCATTTTATTTGATTGACTCAATACATTAAACAAATATATAACAAGCCACTTTAGGAAAGAGTCTTATTACAAAAGTCTTACCACGTGAAAAAGAGTTCAGCTTCTTAGTAATATCGATTAATGGCAATACTTTCCTTACAATCATAAACTATAATTATTGAATTGTGCGCATGAAAAGGAATCTGTCACCAGGTTTTTGCTATGTAATCTGAGAGAGTGAAGTAGGTGCAGAGATCCTGATTCCAGCGATGTGTCACTTACTAGTCTGCTTGGTGCAGTTTTGATAAGATCACTGTATTCTTTGCTGCAGTTCTCTGAATGCTGAGCTCTGTATAACTATGCCCACATCACTGATTGGCTGCTTTCTGCGTACAATGTGTATAAGCAGAAAGCTGCCAATCAGGGGTGGGGGTGGGGTTATACAGAGCAGGATGACTACATGGCATGAGACAACTAGTCCTCTAGTAATAAAGCACTGATTTTATTGAAACTACATTGAGCAAGCAAGAAAGTGACACATCACTGGAACAAGGGTCTCTGCCTCTACATCATGCTGCTCTCAGATTACATATCAAAGCCTGCTGACGGATTTCCTTCTATAAAGTGAATAATGCCACTGTAACACATGACTGCTGAATGGCACTACACATTTCAATGTCATGACAAAGAAGATATTGAAATGCTAATCAGAACGGGACTGCAACTTATATGAGAAAAATATCAATAAAAAATTTTGTAAAAAATTCATGCATCATTGGGAGATGTGTTTTTATATGGACTTTTCTTAGAAAAATAAGAAGTAAAGTCCTAAACTCTACGACAGCTTCTCATGAGCAATGACCCAAACATGATGCAGACAGTTTAGGTCATTAGACCTTTGGGCTGGGACTTGCAGCCATAATATGGGTGCGGAAGAGTGCAGACACACATTTTCAGTTCACATCACAATATAAAACAATCCTGGCATCGCTTTCCTTGCTGCTTCTCCCTATCCTCATACCTCCGTTGGAGTGTAAGTCACAGTGAAGATATTGTCCTTGTGAGGCTGCAGGATGCCTTGTAATGGACTAACAGTGAATGCCGTACACTCATCTATCTTGTACTCCACAGTAGTCATATCTGATTGTTCCTCTGCTTGTAAAGCTTCTACATGTGGCTTCACTATCTGCCAATAGAATGGAAGTTCCACATGCCTGCAAACAATTGGGGAAATAGCAAAATTAGTAATCAATAAGCTTAATCACATCAATAATCACATTTCCACATCACATCCTTGTGGATAGACACTGGTGCTTACAAGTTTGTGAACTCTAAAGGCCCCGTTACACACAACGATATTGTGAACGATATCGTTGCAACATCACCAGTTTGGTGACGTTGCAGCGATGTCAAAACGACATTGTTGCGTGTGACATGTAACAACGATCAACGATCAGTTGGCTGATAACGTTAATCGTTGCCTAAAGCCCCCGTCTCACATAGTGAGATCGCTAACGAGATCGCTGTTGCGTCACCGATTTTGTGACACAACAGCGATCTCGCCTGAGATCTCGCTACGTGCGACACATAGCGGCGATCTGGCCTCTGCTGCGATGTCGCTGATTGTGCTCGAATGTCCTGGGCCATTTTTTGATCGCTTGTGTCCCGCTGGCCAGCATGCATCGCTGTGTTTGACAGGGACAACAACGAACAACCTCAATACTACAGGTCTGAGAGACAGGGTCCCAATGACCATCGTATCGTTCCGTATCGTTGCTGCGTCGCTGGTGAGATCTGACTGTTTGACATCTCACCAGCGACCACGTAGCGACGCACCAGCGATCCCTACTAGGTCATATCGTTGTCGGGATCGCTGGTGCGTCGCCAAGTGTGACGGCACCCTAATGGTCTGGGCCATAAATCTAACGTTGGTCTCTCATGTGACAGCGAGAGACCAACGATCAGCGAGCTCCCATCGCCGTACAGCAGACGCTGGAAGCTGGTATCCAGGGTAAACAGCGGGTAACTAATCGCCGTGCGGCGGTTAGATACCCGCTGTTTACCCTGGATACCGGCGTGATCACTGGTCCTGATCGCTGGCGAGTCTGCCTATGTGACAGCTCATCAGCGATCAGCTAACTATGTCCCAGCGATCCCATCCACGTCGGATCGTTGGTGGGATCGCTGGGACATTGAAGCGTGTAACGGGGCCCTAAAACTCCATCCAAATCCTAAAAGTAGATAACGAGAAGCAAATCAAACAAATGAGTCAAAAATATTGGATTTTTTTTTTTCCAATGAAGAAAATGATCCTATATCACACGACTGTGAGGGAAAAAGTAAGTGAACCTATGTAGTTAGCAAATACTTTGAAGTTGAATTTAATGAGATGGCAATCAGGTATGAGGGATGAGTGAATGATGCTTTATTTCAAGAACAGAGATCTATCAAAGTCTGATCTTAACAAGATAAGTGTGTGGAAGTGTATCATGGCACAAACGGGAGATTTCTGAGGAGCTTAGGAGAGCAGATATTGATGCTCTTCAGGTAGGAAATGTTACAAAACTATATCTAAAGAGTTTGGACAGCACCAATCTTCAATTAAACAGATTGTGTACAAATGGAGGAGATTCAAGACCATCATTACCCTCTAGGAGTCGTCAACCAAAACAAATGGCTCCAAGCGTATTGGGCATAATAGTCCAGGAAGTCATAAAGGAACCAAATATAACCTCTAAGGAACTAAAGGCTTCTCTTATATTACCTAACATTAATGTTCATGAGTCCACCAACGGGGGAACGCTAAACAATGATGTCCATTAAAAGACTGCAAGAATAATGGAATCGTTCTTCAAAAAGAACATTGCTGCTCATCTGCAGTCTGCTAAAGATCACCTGGACAAGCCATAAGGTTATTGAAACTATGATTTGTGAACGGATGAGACCAAACTAGAGCTTTATGTTTGGAGAAAAAAACCCAATATATTATAGCATAAAACTCAAATATCATCTGTGAAACACGGTGATGATAGTAGCATGGTTTGGGGCCTTTGTTGTCATCTGGGCCAGGATGGCATGTCATTGATGGAACAATAAATTCTGAATTATACCAGAAAATTCTAAAGGAAAATGAGCTGAATCTCAAGAGAACGTGGATCAGGCAACAAGGCAAGGACCCAAAGTATAAGTCATTCTACAAAAAAATGGTTACAGAAGAATAACATTAACGTTTTGGAATAATCAAGTCAAAGATCTAACCTTAATCCCGTAGAAATGCTACAGGAGGACTTGCAGTGAGCAGCTCATGGCAAAAAAACCACCAATGTGACAGACTTTAAACTGTTTTGTAGGGAGAAATGGGCTATAATTCCTCCAAACCGATCTGCAGAACTAATCAATTACCAGAGACATTTAGGTGCAATTATTACTGCACAAAGGGGTTACAACACATACTGAAAGCAAAGGTTCACATACTTTTGCCACTCATAGACATGTGATACTGGATAATTTTCCTCATTTAAAAAATTACAAAGTCTAGTATTTTTGACTAATTTGTTGGACTTGGGGCTCTTTATCTACTTTTGAACCTATGTAAAAAGTTTTATGTAGTTTTACGTCACAGTTATGCAGAAGTATGTAAAATTCTGTAGGGTTCACAAACTTTCAACCAAAACTGTACAGTACATGTGGATATTACATTTGTAGAAAAGATCCATTAACTGTCAAAAGAGTTTCTCTAAGGCCTCTTTCACACTTCAGTTTTTTGCATCAGTCAAAATCCGCCAAAAGCCGTTTTAGAATTGATGACAACGGATGCCACCCATCCGTTTTTTTGACGGATCCGCAAAATGAAGAAGTTTAAAGGAAAGAGAGAGAGAGAGAGAGAGTTTTGTTTTTTGTTTTTTTTTGGCCGGCACCCAGAAAGAATTTCGGGTTAAATGAGTGTCTGGAGGATCCGCCACCAAAAAAAACGTTACAAGCTCCGTTTTTAAATCTTTGAGGATGGTGACGGACAGCAACTTTTGGCGGATCCTCAAAAAAAACAGATGCAACGGACAGCAATCCGTCACAATCCACCATTAATGAAAGTCAATGGAGAAAAAAAACGGATCCTCAAAAGAAAATTGAGGATCCGTTTTTTTCAAAACCTGGCGGATTGTGACTGATTGTAAAAAACTGAAGTGTGAAAGAGGCCTAAGATGGACAATTATCACCTATTCCTAGGAAGGGATGATAAGTGTATAATCACTGGGGGCCCCACTGATTACAAGAACAGGGGTCCTGAGCCCCGTATTCCTCCTCACTGAGGACTATGAATGGAGTAATCATTAAGCAAGCGTGATAGCCCACTACTCAAAGCCTACATGACTGATGGAGACAGCTGAATACAACTCAATGAACATTGGATGAGAAAAGGTGTCCCAATTGTGGGGTCCATGTAGATGTTTCTCCCCTTTGCAGTGGACAGGTGATGATTGACTCTTTTCGGAAAACTCCTATGAACCCTTCCGAAAACCCCCATGGTTGCCATATGAGATCTCCTAGCACAGGGCGGGTCCAAGTTTAGTAAGGAAACTAATTACAAAATGTAAAAAACGCATACAAATATTTTATAAAAAATATAAAACTCCTCAAATTAGAAAAGTTTTAATCACTCCCTTTTTCCTCAAATGCAAATAGAAAAAAGTAAAAGATAAAAAATGCATATATTAGGTATTGCTGTTTGTAGAACTGCCTGAACTAATAAAATATTTATGTGGTGAACGTACAAAAAAAAAAATTGCCCCTTAACAGAAGCTGCAATTTCCCCCCCAAATTACAGTAAAAAGTGATCATTGTGTTGTATAAACCCCAAAATGATATAAATAAAGGTCAGCTTGACATACGAAAACAAGCTGTCCTGTAGCTCCACCGTCAAAAAAATAGAAACATTGTGGGTCTTTGAAGGTGGTGACACAAAATGTTTTTTAATTTCTGATTGTTTACAACTCTGAAATTAACAAAAACAAAACTATGCAAGCTTGGTACTGCCATAATCCTACTGACTTGGAAAAAAATGCTGTCTGGTAATTTCTACTGTGCAATAAGCGTAAAGAAAAATACCAAAAATAATCGTGGCGTTTTTGTTTTTTTTCCCCACATTTTCACAGCATTTTCGATTTTTTTTTTTTACCTTTTATCATTCTTTAGTACATTATATGGTAAAATGAATGGTGTAGTTGAATTTAAGAAATGAATGGATGCTTTTCTTGTGTGTAACAGTATAGAAGGTTACGAATAACATAATATTATAGGTAGATGGGTGACCCAGCTTAGGGGAAGGAATTTTTTTCCCTATGGAGAAAATTGGCTTCTACTCTGTGGGTTTTTTGCCTTCCCCAGGATCAACAATGCAGAACAGCTGCACTAAAAATAGGCTGAACTAGATGGACATAAGGTCTTCCTCCAGCCTTCAAAACTATGTTACTATGTTACTAAAGTTTCAACTCATTCAGCAAAATAACAAGCCGTCATACGGCTTTGTTGATTCAAAAATAAAAAAAGTTATGGCTCTTGGAGTAAAGAAGAAAAAAAATGGCAAAAACAAA
The DNA here is from genome assembly GCF_039654945.1 of Dendrobates tinctorius. Lineage (NCBI taxonomy): Eukaryota > Metazoa > Chordata > Amphibia > Anura > Dendrobatidae > Dendrobates > Dendrobates tinctorius. The sequence goes on along the minus strand of NW_027361738.1, from coordinate 26,419,355 downwards.
AAAATTGCCCGATCCCTAAGTTTATACAGTAGGGTGGCTGTTCATACAACATGGGAAGAGGGAGTTCCAGCCCTCGTTGATCATATTTCCCTATGCCACTGGATGTAGAGATTCCGCACTGGAGTCCCCTCTCCAGAAGAACTGGATTAATTACAAATGAAGGGGTAAAGAATTATGTCAAGGAATATGGAAAAGGTACGATGGGGAAACCTTCTGTGGAAAAACCTGACACTATTAGGGAATGTGGACACAGAGTCCTTTTCGGGGGGGGTACGCTCTGTAACGTGCTCGAAAACGTACTCAAGAAATGCTAAAGAGAATGAATATATACAAAGCAATGTAATAATAATAATCTTTATTTACATAGCGCTAACATATTCCGCAGTGCTTTACAATTCAACAGTTCACATACAACTCATAAGTAACAACGATTAAGATAATACAATAATTACAGCAAAATAAAAAGCAAATGTAAAAATGACTTGCAGTGCGTTTGTTCAGTTTTTTAACCGCTAAAAGGTTTCCAAAACCACAGAGTGGTTCAAAAAACCGACCTTGCCCTCCAAGCCACTCAATAGTTTTAAAAAAAAACAGCAAAAAATGTCTAAGAAGATGGTGAAAAAGATACTTCGGGAAAAACCTGCGTTTCTCTGAAACCTCTTCCTTTTGCAGAAATTCGCAGGTACTAAAAGATGCATATAACCTAGTGGGTGGACACTGCAAAACAGTCAGTACCCCATGGACATGGAAGGATTCCACTAGAAAGAATTGGATAAATGTACTCACGTTGTATTTCGGATGCCGATGCTCTTCTGTTCTGTAGAATGTAAGTTTGTACTTGGGAATTGTACTAAATGTTCGGCAAAAGGATTGGTAATCTCAGCAGGAATACCCCTGTCCTCACTGACAGGTACCAGCTGCAACCCAACAAGTTGTCCATATCCTTGATAAAAAGTATGACGATAGTCAGTATATACAGGACCATAAGACATATTGTCACAACTCTGTTGCCAAGACCGTGGGCTCCTTCCCTGTCCCTAAGGCTGGGGGCGGTCTAGCTTGCCTTGTTCCCTGGATTACTTCTGATGGTGAAGATGCCGGGGCCACGTACCTTGCCTTAGCTCCTGAATCTGCCCTCAATCTGTATCCTTCCCCCACCCAGGGAAGAGGGGAGTAGTAGTGTACCGTAATACACCAACTAGACTAACAAGGTAATACGAACAGGGATAAAGAAAAATACCAATCATACAAATATACACACATAAACAACAGAGAAATGCACCAGGGAGTGGAGAATGGGGTTAAACCAAAGTAGGAGAAGAAAGGGAATTATCATACACTCAAAACCTAGCAACGGTCACAGATAAATCCATCAAACGCCTAATCAGATGCTGCTGTCTTCTGCCTCCTCTCTGTCACAGTAAACCTGTGACACATATGCGGTACAAAAGAAGGTACCGTATTCATTTATAGCTCACCTGTTAAAGTGATATCCTTGACTTGGCAATTATCACACACAATTGTAAAAACCTGGCTGTGTGTTTCTGAAGATAAAGGGAAAAATACAACCTGGAAAAAAAAGCCACATAAATAATATAATTCTAATAAAAAATAGCTTAATATATGTAGAAAATGTATTTTATGTATTTGTCACTGACCTCGATAATAATTTCTTGTCCAGGGTATAATTCAAACATGACAGGTCGAATGCAAAACGGTACCTGCTCCACAAATCCTGCATTTGCCACAGTCTAAAGATAAGAAACATACATTATTTTATGTTTATTGGAAATTCACTAATATCGATTTTTCAGGGATTTTGATTTTCCTCTTTGTTGACACAGTTGCAGCAGTGAGGTCACGACTACAGCACCTGACTGCTGCAGCCAATCACTGGGCATCTACATGCACAAGAACGCTGTGCCCAGTGATTGGCTGCAGTGTGCTGTAGTCATGATGTCACTGCCGCAGTCGAGTCAACAAAGATCAGGGTCAACAGCGAAATCGCACTATTGGTAATCAAAGGGGAAATCTTTCTCCCTTTGGAGAGTACCAAGTAGACATATTGAGACCTATAAGCCATGCAATGCTCCTCTGGGAATTTAAACATGCAAACAGCCTCTTCAGAGAGGAAGAAAACAGGAACTCTAATGTCATCTATTAGCAATCCTAAAAGTCAACAATATTGTCCCTTCAACGAGCCTCGGACATGACTTAGGATAAGAAGCTAAACTGGAAACTCCATTTGCAGACACATATTACAGGGTGATTGCCGCTGATCCAGTAGGTGGCACTCATGTTCCTGGCCTCTTCCTCTCTGAGCCCATTGGCAGGTAAGGTAAGTAATATGGACTTTCTTATTTTTACACAAAGAATCCCAATGTAAAAAAAACCCAGTAAACCAAGAAAAACCCTTTAACTATATGTGTTGCACTGTGACGAGTTAACAGCAGGCTGTGTCAAGACCTAGACAGGTGAATGAAGATATTTCCATTGGAATCTTGCCTTAGTGATATGATTTGCTTTTATCACATACTGGGTAAATTATGAGTGGTGATTTAATATATTTAGAAAGTCCTCAAAAGCTAAAATCATGAAAACTTAAAAGAATAGAAGCTGATCTGTAGTACTGAGCTGGAAGAATAGCAATTCCTCAGGTTACTACCCGAGCAGCTGTTGCCTGTAGTACCCGTCTTCTAAGATTTGCATTGCTAGATGTGAAGGTAAGAGCTCCACAAAAATGTGGCCTGGAAAATACGTAGTGGCGCTATGGAGAAGAAGACCAGACGCATGGAGGCATATGACTCAGGAGGCTTCACATGGGGGAGTGAGCCGTGCCCTGGCAGGGGCGTCCTAGCTTAGCCGATCTTCCACATTGGCAGAACAAAATGGTAGCCGTAGTGATCAATGGTAGCCCTAGAGGTGGTCTGACCTCTGCCAGAGCATACTGGGATGACCCACAAGGCATCTGTACTGAGCTGTAAGAGACAGGTAGAGCTGCACAGCTCTGACTACAGCAGATTGGGTAAGAACCTCTCAGGAAGATGAGAGCCAAAGTAACTAAAGGAAGGTGGAGAACACGCTAAGGAGCGTAACCTAACAAAGGAAAAGACAGGTATGACCCATGTCAACTTCCAGTGTAACACTAAGCTAAACTGCATGGCTGGGAGTCAGCTGGCCAGATGCAGTCTTTGGGGAGGAGTCAGCATTTTTTCTAAGATGTATTCGGAATGTCAGCCTCCAGGCGGCAGCATATAACCCAATAACCCATGGTTTTTGTGTTCCCCAATGAAGCATCCAACAAACTTACATGAAGTTATAATTAACAATTATAAAACTTACTCTAAAATTTGCCGGGGGCCAGACACTCTTAGGCATAATGCAGAACTTCCCACGACTTAAACCTTCATTTCTGCAGAGCCATTCGATGAGCTTCACTCCACCAACCAAGCAAGGTCCACAATTCAGAGTCCGGGGCACTGTATGAGACACAAACAATTTGTCAATAGATGGAAAGATAGCTGCTACAGCTAAAAACCAACATTTTCAATGTTACATTATCTACCAAGTGATCCACAGACAGGAAGCAAAGTAGGGTTTATAAAGATGTATGGATGTCATTGAGATAATCCATTTTGTTAGTAGGATTCCTCTGAGAATGATTGGACTACAGACTGTGTTGAATGTCTATCCATGCTTTCAAGACATGTTGGGTCCTCTAAAACAAGAGCATCTCTTTGTAGTAGCTGTTACCTATAGCTCATATATAGAATGGGCTAAATGAACAGAGAATTCTATAAAAACACATTTTAAATTGGGTTTTCTACATTTGTCATCTTTAAGAAAATTGAATCCTTCCCCTTTAGTAAGACATAAGAGTTACATACATTTGTGCAGTCAGTATACAATCCATAGTCACCATGTTCAATAACTGTTGAACTATTTTTCAGTTCTGGCCTTTTGGCCATTTTTGGTTTATTTTTTTGCTTTTGTATTTTTTGCGCTCTTGTCTTTTCCTCCTTGCCTTTCAAGATAAATATTTTTGTTTGATTATTGACAAAACTATATGAGGGCCATATGTTGTTTGTTCCACAGGTCAGTAAGGTCATGGTGATATAAAAATCTATATAGTTTTGTATTTTTTCTAGTACTTGAAAAAAATAAAAATTTGCTTCAGCTGCTTTATTTTGAAAGCCACATCTTTTTCCTTGGATGTGGTCTTTATTTTTTTTTGAGAGATGAGCTGTAGGCTGTGTCGGTACCATTTTAGAGTCCATACAACTTCCGCATCTTTTTTATTCCATGTTTTCATAAGGCTACAAGATGGAAAAACATGGATTCAACCATTCAGAATTTTCCATTTCAATATTTCATCTTATCGGATGAATATTTTAACAGTTACATATGTGTTGATATAAAATATGTATTTTTTTAGATTTCGGTATTTGCATTTTTGGAAAAGTGGTTGATTAAGGCTATGTGCCCACGTCGCGTCTTTCACGCGATTTTTTCCTGAGCAGAAATGCATGCCCCTGCCAGGGAAATTGCATGCGGTTTTTGACACGCGTTTTTGACGCGATTGTCAAGCGTTTTCCCATGCGCTTTTGCTCATAAAATGGATGGTATGCGGAATCGCGGGCGATTCCGCAAAATTAATGAACATGCTGCGTTTTTTTACCGCTAAGCGATTCCGCAGCGGTAACAATCGCATCATTGGCACAACATGTGCGTTTTGTATTAAAAATGAATGGAATGCTTTTTTAAAGCGTTTCCGCGGCAGAATCGCGCATTTAAAAACGCCGCGGAAACGCTTAAAAATCGCATTGTGGGCACACATCCTTAGACTTTTATATTTTCTTTATTTATGTTGTAAAAATATTATTTGGTACAATTTTATTAAATACACATTACAATGCAATAACATACTGTAAGTAAAACAAGAGATAAAACCTAGCTGGAAGATTCAAATAGTTTTTAATGTTCTATTTATAGTTTTTATTAGTCCCATCAGGGAACTTGAACCTGCAATTATTTGATAGCTTACAAAAAAATGCTGCAATTCTGCAATACTATATCTACAGCATGGGATGCCTTAAACCTAACTTTTAATTGACAAAGATAAAAATATACTACAAATACCAATACAACATGTATAATAAGTAACAAATAGAAAAGATGCTCACGACGAAATAAGTGCAAGTAAAAAATGGGGGATCTCCCGCTTACTTCCACAGATCACCCTTGGAGGACAGTGTAGAAGGAAAAGGATAAGTGGAAGGGTAACATCTCTAATGTTCCTTGTCATGCCCTGGATGCAGGACTCCCGCCATAACAAAGGGAGTACCCAAGTGTGGCCCTGTAGTAATGAACCAAAGCACTTCCCTATGCATTTCTACCTCTTTGAATAGGCTTCATCAGGGGGAAGATGTAACAATAGGGTAAATATAATTATATGTTCATTGAATAGTGCACTGGCACTAAGTACTCAAGAATGGGCATATCGGTTAGTATTTCCTATAGTGTGCCTGACAGCTTGAAGAGCATGTGTGATATTACAATCAGTTTTGCAATTACCAGTCACACAGTTGTAGTAACATGTCAGACATGGGCCCATGGCTGTCACAAAGACCCCTCGATTTCCCCATGCAATCGTGTTGCAGATTAGCCACTGGGAGTCAAAATGACCCTCATCCATGTTCCTAATCTCTTAAAACCTCTTAAATACTGCTGTCATGATTGAAATTGTTGTGATCAGAGTTTGATCTGATCACAGCAGTAAAGGCCCCGTCACACACAGCGATCTCGCTAGCGAGATCACTGATTTTGTGACGCGCCAACGAGATCGCTGTGTGTGACGGGGATCAGCGACTGGCCCCCCCCGCCGGGTATCGCTGATCGTGCTCGATCGGCCTGGGCCATTTTTTGATCGCTGGTCTCCCGCTGGCCAGCGTGCATCGCTGAGTGTGGCAGCGGGAGCCAACAATCAGCGAGGCTCCCAGCGCTCTAAGCAGGCGCTGGGAGCTGGTCTCTAAGGTAAATATCGGGTTACTAAGCTGTGCGCCGTCACTTAGTTACCCGATGTGTACCTTAGAAACCTGCGTGCTGGCAGCTTCCGGCGCGAGCACGCAGGTTTCTAAGGTACACTTTGGGTAACTAAGTGACGCGCGCCACTTAGTAACCCGATATTTACCTTAGAAACCAGCGTCCTCGCTGGTGGTAATCGGTGGTGAAGCTGCCTGTTTGGCAGCTCAGCAGCGATCACGTAGCGATGCACCAGCGATCTTGACAAGGTCGTTTCGTTGTCGGGATCACTGGTGCATCTTTAAGTGTAACGGTACCCTTAGTTCATAACGAGTTAAAGATACATGGCCTGATTATTTGCGATTTATAATCAGAAAATGGAAGAAATTATCATTCATGATCTAAGATTTCCACTAGAGACTGCTGGATTATTCTCTAATGGGATTAATAAAAAGTCAGGATTATAGTTGATGATTCCTATATGACTGCTGGCCCAATGACTATATCACATGGGTGGATTATCTGTTGTGTAGGCATTTGGTGATTACATTTCGCTGTATATTAGAGATGATATTGGAAGTTTGGGGACTGATCCAATGGGTGCTTCTGTAGTCTGTGGATAATTTACCTATGTGTCATAGCCATTATTCCCATTAATACCCCAAGTACCTAAACTATATTTGAAATATGTTTTGAAACAAAGGTAAATTTACACATTGAATAGATTTTCCTGAACTAAATCTTCATGAAAATCAGCCCCAAAATGTGTTTTAGGGCAAATACAGCGACAGGTACGGCTGCAGACTTTACTCTTTCCTTAGCAGATAGTAAAAGTTGCTGTGAAAATGTGACATTTCTGCAACAGATTCTGCGCTGTGCAGATTTGTATCTGATGCAAAACCTTTTTATTCTGTGAGTAGATTGTGATTGTTGATATACCATTCTTACTTTGTACTTGTCTACATTCGCTCCTTTTCATATGTAAAGCACCATGGAATAAATGGCGCTATCAAAATGTATAATAATAATAATAAAAAATTTATCGAAGTCAATTATCTTTTATTGTCATGTTGTATTCGCTGACATTTTTTTTACTTAAATTCATCAACATGGTGCATGTGGTTCATAAATTCGGTGTAAAATAAGAAATGCCCTTTATTTTTGTGAATTTTCAGCACCAAAAGTTGCAAAATCTTTGAAAAGTGCACAAAATTGAAAACTCGACCAGAAACCTTACTCCAAGGAAATAATAGAGTGAGATGTGCCAAAAAAAATGGGACATTTGGCAAAAGTCGCATGTCATTTATATATCTACAACATCTGGGTAAGCAAAGTTGTCAAGTAAAAAAAACTGAAAAAAGAAAGACAAGTTCAAAGTGTCAGAACGTATAGAGAATAAGGTGCAAATACTAAGGCCAACAAAAAGAAGACAATTAGTGCGGAAAACTGGAGAAACAGCAATGATCAATGGAAATGAATACTGATTTAAATGAATGGAAACAGAATTACAGGACAATAATGGGGCACGTTAACATTTAATTCCAGTGGGGAAGAATTTCTTGCTTCCTGGCTTTGTCCTGTGGAGTTTTATATTACTGTAATCTTCAGTATATCTATTTTTTTTAGTTTAAATGAAAGACACTGGCTGTGTAACATCGTGCAGGATAATTATTTGCATAAAGATCTGTATAGATCGAAACGTCACAACAGATGGCAGAATGAAGTGATTGAATTTCACCAACTTGGGAAGCACCGTGCTCATTTTTTATAAGGTGCAGGATAATGTCACAGAGTTATGTACATTGATCATTTATGAAATCTTTCGTCCTACAAATGCATGTAATCCTGCCTCGCGGCTGGAGGGAAAGAACGTGAACATAAATTAGGTTCCACAATAAAACCAATTTGGTTCACTTAAAATATTCAGTATTATATAGATGTAGTTTATGATGATGAGCATAGTTTAAATCTGGCGCAAATCATCTCTAAATAATTCCTATAGAGCTGAGGAGCAGTTTTGGGAACTAGTTTTACTGACCTATCACTCAGCCTGACAGGTTCAGAGCGGGACACAGAGCAGAAGGAAAAAAGCTGTTCCGATCTGCTCATAGAGAGTCTCCAAGCGTTTTTGAATTTTCTGACATGGTAGAGCACGGAGACTGTAGAATCACGAAGCGGCTTTTTTCCTCCTGCTCTGTTTCTTGTTGTAAACCTGTCATCCTGAGTGGGAAGATCAGTTATTCTAGTTCCCATTGCTGCTCCTCAGCCTGATGGGAACTATATAGTAACCCAGGGACATGTTCTTTGAGCAGCATTTCATCATGCGTGCCTAGGATGGGTTGCAGCATTAAATAGGTGACAGCAGTCATCTTAGATTACTTTTCGGAGAACCCCTTTAATAGTAAATCATTATAATATGAATTAATTGCTTGATTGCGTATAATTATCGGTTATAATTATCATTACCTGTCAGTATTGGAGGAGGTCTCCTTGCTTCAATAGGCACTAAGACAGGATACGGAGCCTGGGTTTCTACCAGTATAAAGTCCTCAAAATCTGCCAGTGAATCAGGAACAAACCGTACGGTATAATGGCAGCTCATTCCTGGTGCTACAATCCCTCCTTCTCCTGGAAATTTTCCTGAATGAACACAAACATATAAAACTTTACAGCACAAGCTGCATTTTTTTAGAAACATGGTAGGGGATGATGAGCAATCCAGTGATTATTGACATCAGTATCATATATTCACCATATAACTTTTCTAAATAGAGTTAGATAACTAAGAACAGACTAATTTAGAGAATACATCACACACACACATACCATTGGGCTCAAAAGTTTACATACCCCGGTAGAATTTTTTCTTTCTTGGCCTTTTTTTCAGAGAATATGAATGATAACACCAAAAGTTTTTCTCCACTCATGGTTAGTGGTTGGGTGAAGCCATTTATTGTCAAACTACTGCGTTTTCTTTTTTAAATCATAATGACAACCCAAAGCTGTCATTAAAGTTAGAGAGGGCAATACATGGTATTAAGAAATGGGGTATGTGAGCTTTTGATCAGGGTCATTTGGCTTTCTTCTGGTGACTCGATAATGCAGCCCATTTTTCTTCAGTAGCCATTCAAATCCGTTCGTGTCAACTTCTGTGCATGTTATCAGTCCAAAATCACCAGGGTATGTGAACTTTTGATCCGGGGCTTTTGGCTGTTTTGGGTTGTCATTATGATTTAAAAAGAGAAAACACAGTAGTTTGACAATAAATGGCTTCGCCCAACCACTAACCATGAGTGGAGAAAAAAGTTGTGGTGTAATTCATTCATATTCTCTGAAAAAAGGGCAAAAAAGCAAAAATTAGGCTAAGGTATGTAAACTTTTGAGCACAACTGTATGCAGTGTCCATAGTCCCTCCTGGAATAGGACGTCACAGGGGGCAGCACTGCAGTTACTCACTAGTGTCTGGCATCACTGCCCACTCTGAAGATGTCCCTAGATCCTAGGTGATGGACGCTGTGGCAGATAAGAGCAGTCGCAGCTCCCTTCTTCTATCTCCAATATCGCCGTAGCATTTTAACTGAAAGAAAATGTCATCAGGGGTTGAAGCTAGAAGCAGTGAGTGGCAACAGCTTCTAGCACCACCCTCAGATGAATCATTATCATCGGGGTGGCGCTGGTGTCCCTCACAGCTTACAGCATCGAACCCTGGAGACAACTCGTTTGAGGCCAGTGATAGAAGCTGTGGTGTGGCGTTGGTGTCAATCACTGCTTCAAGCTCCACCCCCTGATGATGTCTTTATCCACAAACGCTACAGAAGTAGGGAATCAGCGCTATACTCACATCAGCAACACAATCCATCACCCAGGATCCAGGATGTCTTCAGAGGGTGCAGTGATGCAAGAAACAATAACTTCAGCGCTGCTCCCTGTGACGGCCTGTTCCAGGAGGAGCAATGGCCACTGCAGGGAGTGAGTGCAAGCCCCAGCCTCCTGTGATATCACGTTTGAGAATCATCACAAATGAAACATCACAGAAAGTACGTTAAAAAACACACATTTAGAGATTAGGTAGGTAGGAAAAAGTGCAGGGTGTTGTGTAATAAAGGAAATTAAAAAGTGGTTAGGGTGTAAGGATAGAAAGTTAGACAATACGTTTTAGATGACGGACAACACCTTTATATATTCCCAATTATTTGTCAGTGTGAACATGCTGGAGATCACCCAACGAATAAACAAAATGCTGGTTCATTGAGTGATCGAATCTTTTATGCTTGCAAATAAATCCGTTTTATCAGCTGCACGTTGCTCTGTGTAAACAGAGGATGTTCAGCTAATAACATGGTACTGTATGGGGTCAGAATGATGGTATTAGGCCAGGGTCACACTTGCGAGTGTGATGCAAGAAACTCGCGAGAGTCTCTTGCATCAATACCAGGCAGTAGGAATACATGCCGCCGCACAGTCCGGTCCCGAATGCCGGCGGCAGTGCCGGGTATTGATGCGAGAGACTTGCACGAGTTTCTCGCATGACACTCGCAAGTGTGACCCCGGCCTTAATGATATCTCTGTCCACAATACTGTTTGTCAGCTTGTGTAAAGAGGCCAGCAAACGAGTGCCAGACAAGTTGAATGTAGTTGAATGGCTAATGTTTATACCATATCTGATTACTGTCCATTGCTTGGTAAAGACTAGAGATAAGCTAATTTGTTCGGATTCGGTTACGGATACGATCGGAATCGAATATTGGTTTTGCAATATTCGTCGAACACAGCCGAACGTCATTGGAGTCAATGGGAGTAAAAATTACTGAATATGTTCGGCACCGATCATAAGACATACATTCAGCACAAATATTGTTTGAATATGGCCCGAATATGGCAAAATCAGATTCGGGGCCAAAATCCAAACAAATTTGCTTATCTCTACTAAAGACTACTTGTCCTGCAAGGTAAAAAAAACAAACTATGAACAGATACTGAGTCAGTATAGGATGCTGGGGAATTTTAGCTCAGAATAATAGCTGTAACTCAGGACTAGTGAAGAACAAGTGACTCAACTTTTTATGTTGGATTATTATATACTGTGATGCTATAAAACATTATTCATAGAAATTCATAGATGTGTTTTCACGTAAGACTTAACCATGACTTCTCCTTTCAAAATAAGAAATGGTGGACATTATTGTATTTTGGAGAACGCTCTATTCTAGGTAAGGAGCATGCACTGCTAGCAGGCTTTATTCTAGGTAAGGAGCATGCACCACTAACAGGCTCTATTCTAGGTAAGGAGCATGCACCACTAGCAGGCTCTATTCTAGGTAAGGAGCATGCACTGCAAGCAGGCTTTATTCTAGGTAAGGAGCATGCACCGCAAGCAGGCTCTATTCTAGGTAAGGAGCATGCACCACTAACAGGCTCTATTCTAGGTAAGGAGCATGCACTGCTAGCAGGCTCAATTCTAGGTAAGGAGCATGCACCACTAGCAGGCTCTATTCTAGGTAAGGAGCATGCACTGCAAGCAGGCTCTATACTAGGTAAGGAGCATGCACCACTAGCAGGCTCTATTCTAGGTAAGGAGCATGCACTGCTAGCAGGCTCTATTCTAGGTAAGGAGCATGCACTGCTAGCAGGCTCTATTCTGGGTAAGGAGCATGCACCACTAGCAGGCTGTATTCTAGGTAAGGAGCAAGCACCACAAGCAGGCTCTATTCTAGGTAAGGAGCATGCACCACTAGCAGGCTCTATTCTAGGTAAGGAGCATGCACTGCAAGCAGGCTCTATACTAGGTAAGGAGCATGCACCACTAGCAGGCTCTATTCTAGGTAAGGAGCATGCACTGCTAGCAGGCTCTATTCTAGGTAAGGAGCATGCACTGCTAGCAGGCTCTATTCTGGGTAAGGAGCATGCACCACTAGCAGGCTGTATTCTAGGTAAGGAGCAAGCACCGCAAGCAGGCTTTATTCTAGGTAAGGAGCATGCACCACTGGCAGGCTCTATTCTAGGTAACTGCTCACAGACTCTATTCTAGGTAAGGAGCATGCACTGCAAGCAGGCTTTATTCTAGGTAAGGAGCATGCACCACTAGCAGGCTCTATTCTAGGAAAGGAGCATGCACCACTTGCAGGCTCTATTCTAGGTAAGGAGCATGCACCGCAAGCAGGCTTTATTCTAGGTAAGGAGCATGCACCGCAAGCAGGCTCTATTCTAGGTAAGGAGCATGCACCACTAGCAGGCTCTATTCTAGGTAAGGAGCATGCACTGCAAGCAGGCTCTATACTAGGTAAGGAGCATGCACCACTAGCAGGCTCTATTCTAGGTAAGGAGCATGCACTGCTAGCAGGCTCTATTCTAGGTAAGGAGCATGCACTGCTAGCAGGCTCTATTCTGGGTAAGGAGCATGCACCACTAGCAGGCTGTATTCTAGGTAAGGAGCAAGCACCGCAAGCAGGCTTTATTCTAGGTAAGGAGCATGCACCACTAGCAGGCTCTATTCTAGGTAACTGCTCACAGACTCTATTCTAGGTAAGGAGCATGCACTGCAAGCAGGCTTTATTCTAGGTAAGGAGCATGCACCACTAGCAGGCTCTATTCTAGGAAAGGAGCATGCACCACTTGCAGGCTCTATTCTAGGTAAGGAGCATGCACCGCAAGCAGGCTTTATTCTAGGTAAGGAGCATGCACCGCAAGCAGGCTCTATTCTAGGTAAGGAGCATGCACCACTAGCAGGCTCTATTCTAGGTAAGGAGCATGCACCACTTGCAGGCTCTATTCTAGGTAAGGAGCATGCACCGCAAGCAGGCTTTATTCTAGGTAAGGAGCATGCACCGCAAGCAGGCTCTATTCTAGGTAAGGAGCATGCACTGCTAGCAGGCTTTATTCTAGGTAAGGAGCATGCACCGCAAGCAGGCTCTATTCTAGGTAAGGAGCATGCACCACTAGCAGGCTCTATTCTAGGTAAGGAGCATGCACCACTAGCAGGCTCTATTCTAGGTAAGGAGCATGCACCACTTGCAGGCTCTATTCTAGGTAAGGAGCATGCACCACTTGCAGGCTCTATTCTAGGTAAGGAGCATGCACCACTAGCAGGCTTTATTCTAGGTAAGGAGCATGCACCGCAAGCAGGCTCTATTCTAGGTAAGGAGCATGCACCACTAGCAGGCTCTATTCTAGGTAAGGAGCATGCACCACTAGCAGGCTCTATTCTAGGTAAGGAGCATGCACCACTTGCAGGCTCTATTCTAGGTAAGGAGCATGCACCGCAAGCAGGCTTTATTCTAGGTAAGGAGCATGCACCGCAAGCAGGCTCTATTCTAGGTAAGGAGCATGCACCACTAGCAGGCTCTATTCTAGGTAAGGAGCATGCACCACTTGCAGGCTCTATTCTAGTTAAGGAGCATGCACTGCCAGCAGGCTGTATTCTAGGTAAGGAGCATGCAGCACTAGCAGGCTCTATTCTAGGTAAGGAGCATACAGCACTAGCAGGCTCTATTCTAGGTAAGGAGCATGCACCACTAGCAGGCTCTATTCTAGGTAAGGAGCATGCACCGCTAGCAGGCTCTATTCTAGGTAACTGCTCACAGACTCTATTCTAGGTAAGGAGCATGCACTGCCAGCAGGCTGTATTCTAGGTAAGGAGCATGCACTGCAAGCAGGCTTTATTCTAGGTAAGGAGCATGCACCACTAGCAGGCTCTATTCTAGGTAAGGCGCATGCACCACTTGCAGGCTCTATTCTAGGTAAGGAGCATGCACCGCAAGCAGGCTTTATTCTAGGTAAGGAGCATGCACCGCAAGCAGGCTCTATTCTAGGTAAGGAGCATGCACCACTAGCAGGCTCTATTCTAGGTAAGGAGCATGCACCACTTGCAGGCTCTATTCTAGGTAAGGAGCATGCACCGCAAGCAGGCTTTATTCTAGGTAAGGAGCATGCACCGCAAGCAGGCTCTATTCTAGGTAAGGAGCATGCACCACTAGCAGGCTCTATTCTAGGTAAGGAGCATGCACCACTTGCAGGCTCTATTCTAGTTAAGGAGCATGCACTGCCAGCAGGCTGTATTCTAGGTAAGGAGCATGCAGCACTAGCAGGCTCTATTCTAGGTAAGGAGCATGCACCACTAGCAGGCTCTATTCTAGGTAAGGAGCATGCACCGCTAGCAGGCTCTATTCTAGGTAACTGCTCACAGACTCTATTCTAGGTAAGGAGCATGCACCACTTGCAGGCTCTATTCTAGGTAAGGAGCATGCACCGCAAGCAGGCTTTATTCTAGGTAAGGAGCATGCACCGCAAGCAGGCTCTATTCTAGGTAAGGAGCATGCACCACTAGCAGGCTCTATTCTAGGTAAGGAGCATGCACCACTTGCAGACTCTATTCTAGGTAAGGAGCATGCACCGCAAGCAGGCTTTATTCTAGGTAAGGAGCATGCACCGCAAGCAGGCTCTATTCTAGGTAAGGAGCATGCACCACTAGCAGGCTCTATTCTAGGTAAGGAGCATGCACCACTTGCAGGCTCTATTCTAGTTAAGGAGCATGCACTGCCAGCAGGCTGTATTCTAGGTAAGTAGCATGCAGCACTAGCAGGCTCTATTCTAGGTAAGGAGCATGCACCACTAGCAGGCTCTATTCTAGGTAAGGAGCATGCACCGCTAGCAGGCTCTATTCTAGGTAACTGCTCACAGACTCTATTCTAGGTAAGGAGCATGCACTGCCAGCAGGCTGTATTCTAGGTAAGGAGCATGCACTGCAAGCAGGCTTTATTCTAGGTAAGGAGCATGCACCACTAGCAGGCTCTATTCTAGGTAAGGCGCATGCACCACTTGCAGGCTCTATTCTAGGTAAGGAGCATGCACCGCAAGCAGGCTTTATTCTAGGTAAGGAGCATGCACCGCAAGCAGGCTTTATTCTAGGTAAGGAGCATGCACCACTAGCAGGCTCTATTCTAGGTAAGGAGCATGCACCACTAGCAGGCTCTATTCTAGGTAAGGAGCATGCACCGCAAGCAGGCTCTATTCTAAGTAAAGAGCATGCACTGCAAGCAGACTTTAGGCCATGTGCACACACTGCGCTTTTTGCTGCGGTTCTGCTGCGGTTTTGGCCCTGCAGAACTGCAGCAGTTCCGCAGACATGGTACTTTACCATGTTAGCCTATGGGTTTTCAAAACCGCAGTGCTCACGCTGCGGTTTTTTACCTGCGGAAAAGCTGCGGGTTTTTTCCGCAGCATGTCAATTGTTTCTGCAGATTCTGCTGCGGTTTCCCACCTTTAACATAGGAGAGGTGAGAAACAGCAGGGCAAAACCGCAGGCCAAACCGCAGCAAAACCGCAGGTCACTTTACCTGCGGTTTTACCTGCGGTTCCGCGGGAAAAAACCCGCAAGTGAATCTGCAGTGTGTGCACATAGCCTTATTTTAGGTAAGGAGCATGCACTGCTAGCAGGCTCTATTCTAGGTAAGAAACCCGCACTGTAAGGCCGGGGTCACACTGGCGAGGAATACGGCCGAGTGAGAGGCGCTAAAAGCACGCATTAGACACGGACCAATGATTCTCTATCGGTTCACTCGCACCAGGCGTATATTTCTCATCCGTATTCTACGGTCCGTGCCAATCGCAGCATGCAGCGATTGTCAGCGTACTACGGCCGTAGTACGCCAATGCAAGTCTATGGGTGCGCGAAAAATACGAATTACACACGGACCACATGTGACTTGCGAGAAATACGCACCCGGTGTCTTTTAGCAAAGCCGGCAATTCTGTGCGCTATACAGTAAACTCACACTGACAGTTTTAATAAAGAAACAAAAGAATAGATATATACACATAGAATACACATATATATATATATATATATATGTATTCTATGTGTCTTTATCTATTCTTTGGTTTGTGTTATAAATCCTGTCATAGGGCTCCATTATATGTCCATTTTGCAAGCCTGCGAGAAAATCTCGCCATACGAATTACATACGGATGCTTACATGCGCAAAATACGCGACCACACCTTGATTACGGATGACATACGGAGCACTGTTTAGGGGTCATTCATCCGTATTGCGCATGTAAAATACTGACCGTATTTTGCATTGGTTAGTGTGACCCCGGCCTAAGCAGGCTCTTTTCTGGGTAAGGAGTGTGCACTACCTGCAGGCTCTATACTAGGTAAGGAGCATGCACTGCTAGCAGGCTGTATTCTAGGTAAGGAGCATGTACGGCTAACAAGCTCTATTCTAGGTAAGGAGCGTGCACTGCTAGTAGGCTCTTTTCTGGGTAAGGAGTGTGCACTACCTGCAGGCTCTATACTAGGTAAGGAGCGTGCACTGCTAGTAGGCTCTATTCTAGGTAAGGAGCATGCACTGCTCACAGGCTCTATTCTAGGTAAGAAACTCGCACTGTAAGCAGGCTCTTTTCTGGGTAAGGAGCATGCACTACTTGCAGGCTCTCTTTTTTAAAATCTGCAAGCGCTGCTCCGAAGCGGTCCAGGTCGCTGGATCCAACCATCCTCTGTTTCCCAAAGGAAAGCTACATCTTCTAGCAGCCTGGGAGTGCGGTCAGTTCGAGTTTACTATGACTGCCAACCTTCAGGAGAACAACCCTTTAAGTACTTGAATTCCGGGCAATTCTCACAGACTCTGACATTGTGCGAAGAAACATTTAATAACCGTCAGCTGAATATTACCAACAGTAATTTATTCTGCTACATCAGTCACATAACTTGGAATAATAACCTCCTCAAAATCATGAGAAATCCAGATGATAACAACTAAGGATACAGAATATTAATGTTACCTGTTAATAATTCACTACACAGGATTAGTATACATGTTGTCAAACCTGTCGCTGCCTTACCAAGGCTTACAGAAAAGTACGGAGTTGATGGGGGGATCACTCTGACATGGCGACTTGATGCAGTCATATTTCTCAGCTCCACTGTCATCTTTATGTGAGAGGAGAATAATTAGTTCTATTTTCTGATATCAGTCAAATCTCAAGATAACTTACACCATTCCTTAATGCATAATAGATAACATTTTCATAGGGATAATAATCAGAGCCATAAAAATCAGAACCTCATTACATGTTTTTAGAAAACACTGATCATAAATGGTTTTAAATATTGCCCCATGGAAAGGGAGATTAAAGGGGTTGCTCCACCTCATACAGATATGCCGTACCCCACCTATGGGTCCTGCATTCATCACTATAAAAGAACCCTGTAGCCTGCCATCCAGGAATAAGGCCGTGCATGCATCACCTTTCATTTGAGTTCCGAAAACTGACAAGCACACTTGTCATACGTGTGCGGCCACCTCCCCTGAGGATCACAATGGAGCCCAGTAATCATGACGGATGTCGGTCCCAATGGTAGGATGTGCACCTATCAGACATTTATGGTATTTCCAGCAGATGTAACATAAATGTAGGAATACCCCATGAAGATTTTAATTTGGGAAAGTTTAGCCTCAGACTTTTGGATGTAATGGGTAAAGTATAGATATTTCTAAATAGCATAAATGGTATAATCACAACCACCAATCAGTGTTTAACGGTCATTTTGCAGCAAAGATTAACTCCCTCCCGAAATATGACATAATGGAACATCATATTTCGGGTCTACTTCGTTGACGCGGGAACTGAGCCTCCATTTTTCTTGGCAGATGATGGCTGTATTATTCTGCCATCATCTGCTTCTAACAGCCGCAAATGGAGTGTAGCTCCGCTCGCGGCTGTTAACCTATTAAATGCCGCTGTAATTTCCTAACAATATTTACAATGCACAGCCCGGTGGATGCGCTGTTCTCATCATCCATTACCCTCCCTGCAATGTGATTGCAGGGTGCCGATGGGTTGCCATCCCAATTGAGGGTCTGCTGAAGACCCCAATGCCTGTCATGATGGTACTCCCATGAAAGCAACCTGCAACTAGTGTTCATAGGATACCGTGATTTTTGCTATATACAGCAATAGTATTTTTTTTATATAGTACAAGCGATTGTGCAATCACAGGCTGACAGTACTGCAAATTAGAGTAAAAATAAAAAAAGTTTTTAAAAAATCTGAAAAAAATATATAAAAATTCTAAACACCCACCTATTCCCAATTAAAAAAAAATAAAGATATGTGGTATCTCCACCTCTGTAAATGTCCAATCTATCAAACTATAAAATTAATTGTCAAATAGAAAAAAACAATCAGCTCACCATGGAAAAGAGGAATTCCCGATGAACGGATAAATCCACTGGTATGGGAAAGGGTCAAGCACGAAAAATATGTGCAGAAATCCAGTAAGGGGAATCCTTGCTGGATTTTTGCACAATTTTTTTTCCCTATAAAATTATTTAACCTGTTTGGTAAATGTCGTAAGGAGAAATAAACCAAATCGGTCCTATGATTTTTTGAACACCACAAAATATATGCAATAAGAACCAATCGTAACATGGCATCTTTCCCAAAATGGTATCAATAAAAACATGATGACCCAGTTTATACATTCTCTCCCACACGTCTTAATTGCATTCAAAATTACAAGTGTACATGGCGCAAGTAAATAACCTACTTCATATATCTGTCCAACATTATATTCGGGGAAGAACACAATGGGAGGGTTAGCCAGGAATACTGGTATTGGCTCATTTGCATCACTGAAAAAAAAAAGACGTAAAAATAATTAATTGATCATTTTTAGTTAAGAGTGAACGTGTTAGTTAAGGTGCTATCCGAGCATGCTCGAGTGCTAGCCGAATGACTATGGCGTACTCAAAAAATATGTTCGAGTCCCCGTGGCTGTTCGACAGCGGCTACACGTCGGGATTGTCTGTTTGTTCGAACAGCCGCGAGACATGCAGCCGCAGGGACTCAGATATTCCATTTTCTTTGTATTTTACGGATATATTTGCAGACCCCAGTTATAATGAATCACCACCATTTAGGCATTCTTCAATGACTAGGAAATGTCTTACTGCTCCTCAATCACTCTGTTCTTTCCAGAAATTAACATTTCCTTTTTCTTTGTTGGGAGAATAAGAGACCGTCCTCCATGCTGACTGTTTGGTGGTAAAAACCGGGGATTTTTAAGGAAATTGTGTCTCTTTTCTAGCTGATACAGACGGGCCCGCTCAGCCTCTCTTTCTTCCGCACTCATCTCCGCTTTCTGTAATCTTTTCTTTGATGATCTAGACTTCTGAAAGATAAAAAGGGATTTTCTGCACAGACATCGTCATTAACCTGAATGTGTTTTTAAAGTCTAGCATGTACTAAGTATATAAAATCGAGTATGGCGAGACTGAGCAACATAGACTGGAGGAAATCATTTGCTGCCGGGTCAATGCGCCAGAATTGTTCTTTGTATATTTGGGTAAAAGCATTTTAATAGTAATATTTCATTAAAAAAAATTGTGACCGTTTGGCTTCTGCAGCCTATATTAATCACCGTACACAACAGATTTCAGAATAGGCTAATAGTGAATCAATCAGCAAGCTTGTGTGTCAGACATTTTTTAACCCTTACCTCTCTTCTCCTGAAAAATCTGCTAAGTTGAATTATAACCAGTTAAAATTTAAACTTCAATGTGGTGATAAATCAGTTCAGGATAAGAGAGATAAAGGTTACAAACATGATGTCTGATGAGCTCACTACCAGATTCACTGTTAACTCATTCTGCAATCTGCTATGCACTTTTTAAAACAAGGCTGCAGTGGGAGGGGGTTTTCAGCTCTGGAGTGGTGCTTCTTCCTGACGCTATTTTATAACCTACCCATCATTATCTTCTTCACTTTTTTTTTTTTTCAGTCGCTCCAGTTCCGCTGCGCCATCTAGTGACTGGCTGAAAATCAGAAGATATGTCACAAGCTCTCAATGCAAATCTATAAGAGCCACAAAGAGGCCTGAAGGGGATCTCATAGATTTATATTGAAAAGTGACCTCTGGCTACAACCATCAAACACTGGAGCGATCCGACAAGTCACAAATTAATGGAGGCCGTTCGAAGCTGCAGCGATGGACGGTGAAGACGGCGGCGGGTACTAGTTCTGTATTACTAGTGTGACATTTACCGTACTTGGCTTCCTTTGACTTATATTTTCCGAGATAGATGATGATGATGATGATAAAGTCAAGCTGGATATTGAGGCTTCTACCAGACCCTTAGGCGAGGTTTTTGGAGGTGAAGGGTCATTGTATCCATCATCCACGGGGCTTCTGGAAACGTGTTGGTGAAAACTGAATGTCTCCTTATATAAAGAAGGTTCTGATAATCCTAAAATATAACAGCATAGGAGATTTAATGGGTCAACTGGTTACCGCACCATGATAGTATATTTATCATAAGACAGGGGCACTACTCATTAAGAGCCCAAATGTGAGGTCTCTTTATATCTTGATCAGGTGTTAGGAACATGTGACTGCTGCAGCCGATCACTAGACAGTAATTGGCTGCAGCAGTCATATGCCTGTCCCTAATGCTTGGAGACCACGGTTTCAGGTATAGTGCAAGAAAAGAGGTCAGGGGTTGGTAGACAATTATATATGTTTTATTTTTACACCACTAAACCATCACCATTAAACTGGTGGTCAATCCCTTTAAGCCTTGATTCATGTGGCATATTCCTTGGTTTATAGGTGTTTTTTCCAGAAGGCACATACCTCTAGGAGCTTTGGTAATGGCCTGCGTGTCTGTGATGTAATTGTCGGGGCAGATGAGGTTGTGCTTCTTCAGGAGATCGTTATCTATGCACCATCTAAAATAGGATTCAACTATGAAGAATAAATTAGTGGTTAATTCATAAGGTATTGTATACAATGACGTTTATTTTTGCTTTTTTTTGTGGGGAGTCAAATAAATGAAACACGTCACGAACAAAACATATTTTAAGGGAGCATGTGAACCCCAATGACTGTTCAAAACAAGCCCAGACCTTTATAAGGGGTATATAGCCCTAATAAAAACTGTACATTTAATGTCCAAATCCATTGCTGTGTTTGGCTAAATAAGTTATTTATTACGTACGCTAATGAATCGCTCTATGCACCCTTTGTGTGGCCGATCAGTTCAATGCACCTTCCCAACCACTTGTTTTCCATCTATCCCTGCCCCCTGACCCCTGTAAAGCCAGAGCTGTCAATCAAGGAAGATGAAGGTGGAGATGGGCAGAAAAGAAGCAGCTGTGAAGGTGCTGCAAGCGACTCATTAACATATTTGAAAAAAATAACAATTTCTAGCAAATGTAGAAAATAATTTGGACACTAAAGGAATGATTTTTCAAGGCAATGTCATCTACAAGGTGATGTGCTGAGTTGAGCAGAATCCCCAAAAGACAAGACCATGACGCAAACCCCTACAGAACCATTCACTTCAATAAAGATGGAGTCAATGTGGCTCTGTCTGGCCTCCTTTCTGGCAGTATTCGTCTTTTTCAGCCATGCACAAGAACATGGCAGACCATGTGCATGCTTGAAAAAAAAATGAGTATTACCAGGATGGAAGCCAGGCATGTCCCAAAGTGTCCGTCAGCTTCTACTGGTTCCATTGGGGCTCAATGACTGTTCCTATCAGAATCCTGCAGATTCTGACAGAGACCCCGACATTGGGCTAAGCACTGCATGTGTGTGAGCCAAGCCTGACACTTAGGATCGGGCACACTTTCCCACAAGTTTAGTAGGAACAGCCCTAAGACATTTGGCTGCTCTTATGTTTGACATATTCATCACAGTCTTCCGTATTTACTGAGTGAATCTTCTCACATCATACAATAGCCCCGCTGTGCTCTGCAGTGGCACCAGAAGTCCATTGTCCCTGGCTTGTTCTTGTGTTACCTGGCGGTAATCCCAGGATTTGGAAGGAGTCTCCAGCTTCATTCCTCAGACTATTTAGCATCCGCTCCTCTTCAGCAGTTGCTCGAGCGCGTGCCTGGATGATGTGACGTTCCACCTTGTCACACTCCGCCATTCTGCTGTCATATTCTGTACGAAGCTGCAGAAAGAAAAACAAAAGGACTAAAACGGAATGAAACAATCCATGAAACGTTACAGATTAGTGATTGCAAAATCTAATTCACTAATGACTCAGAAAACTTAGGGTATGTGCACACGCTGCGGTTTTGCTGTGGTTTTGGCCCTGCAGAACTGAAGCAGTTCCGCAGACATGGTACTTCACCATGTTAGCCTATGGGTTTTCAAAACCGCAGTGCTCACGCTGCGGTTTTTTACCTGTGGAAAAGCTGCGGTTTTTTTTCCGCAGCATGTCAATTGTTTCTGCGGATTCTGCTGCGGTTTCACACCTTTAACATAGTAGAGGTGTGAAACCGCAGGGCAAAACCGCAGGCCAAACCGCAGCAAAACCGCAGGTCACTTTACCTGCGGTTTTACCTGCGTTTCCGCGGGAAAAAACCCGCAGCAGAATCCGCAGCGTGTGCACTCACCCTAATAGCATTAAGATTTACATTACAATAATGAGTATTTATTTTACTCACTTATATAGCGCCATCATATTCTGTAACGCTATATCTTTGCACTGTTTTAATGCACTGGACCAATGAAATAACTTGTCAACCTAATTTAACCTCGAAAGGGAATCTGTCAGCAGGTTTTTCCTACTTCATCTGAGAGCAGCATGATGT
This sequence comes from Dendrobates tinctorius, assembly GCF_039654945.1. Lineage (NCBI taxonomy): Eukaryota > Metazoa > Chordata > Amphibia > Anura > Dendrobatidae > Dendrobates > Dendrobates tinctorius. Next base: position 26,396,729 of record NW_027361738.1, on the reverse strand, counting down.
AGGGGCAGAGACCCTGATTCTAGGGATCTGGCACTTACTGGGCTGCTTGCTGCAGTTTTATAAAAGCACCAATTTATTTGGTGCAGATCTAACAACTCTATGAATACTGAGCTCTATATAACCAGCTCACACCAGTGATTGGAAGCTTTCTGTGTACACTGTGCATAGGCAGAAAGCTGCCAATCAGTGGTGGTGGTGTAGGCGGGGTTATACAGAGCTCATAAATTTAGAGGACTACATGGCAACAGGTTACTAATCATCTAGGGAGAATATACTACTGATAAAATAATGATTTTATGAAAAACGACACTAAACAGCAATGGCGTAACTAAAGTCCGATGGGCCACATTCAAATTTGGACCTTGGCCCCCACCTACATGTTGGTCAGATGTATTAGCCCTTGTAGCGTTCTTAATCCTAAAAAGACATATGTGTTTACCCCAATGTAATAATTCCATCCTGAGCCCCTTGCTGATATAATGTTCTCCACCCTGGGCCTCTTCCAGTAAAAATGTCACCCATCCTGTGGTCCTTCCAATAATAATGTCCCAAATCCTGGGCCCCTTGTAGTAACAATGTTCCCCAACCTAGGCCACTTTCAGTAATAATGTCCAACGTCCTGGACGGGCCCCTTCCTGGTATAATGTCCTCCATTCGGAATCTCCTTCCTGCTATAATGTACCCCATAATGAGCCCTTTCCTGGTCTAATGTTCCCCATCCTGGGCTCCTTCCAGTAATAATGTACCCCACCACGGGCCCCTTCCTGATACAATGTCCCCCTTCCTGGTATAATGTCCCCCATCATGGGCCACTTCCTGGTATAAAGTCCTGATGTAATGTAACCTAGCCTGTTCCTTTCCATGAATATATGTCCTCCATCCTAGGCTCCTTCTAGTAATATATGTCCCCCATCCTGAGCCATTTCCAGTAATAATGCCTCCCATCCTGGTGTAATGTCCCCATCCTGGCCCCTTCTAGTGATATATGGCCGCTATCCTGGGACCCTTTCTGGTATGTCCCAGCTCCTGGGCCCATCCTGTAGTAATGCTCCTCATTCTGCTGCTGTGGTTTAACACATTATAAAAAAATTCTTCTCACCTACCACTGCTCTCATGACGCGCGGTGTCCTCTTCTACAGCGTCTGTCAGCTGGCTTCAGTGTACCTGCTATGGGCAACGAATGACGTCACTGTTATGAGATACCTGTGACTTCAACTCCGACGTCAGCAGCTAGCCTTTGATTGGCCGGCGGTATGTATTGCGATATGGGTTTCTCTGCTGCAATACATTTCAGCTGAAAATGTATCCTCCGGTGCACATCCAGCTGAAATAGGCACTGGCGTCGGAGCTCTCCCCACCGCATGGGTCTGGTCACATTTGCAGCCTAGTAAGGCTAGTTTCACACTAGCGTTTATTCGACGCAGCGCACGTCGCCACTAAGCCCCGCCCCCTGCCGGCTCCCTGCCCGCCCCATCCGGTCATCGCCGCCTACTATCGCACATGGACGCTTGCGATCTGCGCACCCTATCTTTAGCATAGGGTGCGCAGATCGTGCGCTAGTAGGATTTTGGCGTGCGTTGCGCACTTTTGAAGGTGCGCCCGTGTGCGCCGAACGCAGCATGTTGCATTTCGGCGCGCACGGCGCACGCCAAAATCCCACTAGCGCACGATCTGCGCACCCTATGCTAAAGATAGGGTGCGCAGATCGCAGGCGTCCATGTGCGATAGTAGGCGGCGATGACCGGATGGGGCGGGAAGGGAGCGGGCAGGGGGCGGGGCTTAGCGGCGCCATGCGCTGCGTCGAATAAACGCTAGTGTGAAACTAGCCTAAGTGATATATCACAGGAATCAGGGTATTTGCCCCTAGATTATGCTGCACTCGGACTAGGTGTTAAAAACCTGGTGACAGATTCTCTTTAAGTTTTCTCGCCCGTGCTATTGGGGGACACATGATTATGGGTTATAGGGGATGCCAACTAGGAGGCAGAGAAGGAGTAGTTAAGTGTTTGCTCCTCCATCAACTAGACCCTCCTGCAGCAACTGAGCTAATTAGTTTTGCTTAGTGTCCAGGGGAGGCAGACATACCTGATTGACAGGTACAATTTTTTCATGATTTTTCCTCTCTCTATTTTAGGTTAAGTTCTCTCCCTGTTACTCCACACGAGGGGGGAAGAACAGTGAGGTGTTAACCACCCAGTTACAGTCCCTACCTCTCATAGAAAAGTGGGCACAGCAGAGCTCAATTCCCCGAACAGCCATAGGGTCGCCCACTGTTCCCCCCACCAAAGGGTGAAGTACCAAACGGGCAACCCTGCTAAACAAGAGTGACACCACAGAGGTACATAGGTGAGATTAGGAGGGGTCCTTTTCATTGGCAAGTATCGATGTCACATTTTTATTTCATTTATTAAAAAAAAGGGAAGGGAGATGTTATTTATTTTATTTCAAATTAATTTCTTTATTCTTTCTAAATGGTAAAAGGTCTCCCCGACAAGTTCCCAAATTAAGGTGTTGAATGAACTCAGTTCAACTTCTCCAGAGGAGCTGAGCTACATCCGATTCTATAGATTGTCATTCACACTCCATAAAGCTGGGCGGCACAACTCCTGTCATGATGCCGGTCAGTTTGCTATCTTGTGTGGAGCCATGTGGTGTCAGTCAGCCTTTATTAGACTGGCAACTCGAGGAATCCATTCAACACCTACTTGACTTGGAGCCAGGCGCTGCGCGCGTTTCCGGTCAGTGTATGTACCTAGCTCCGACCTGGGCGGCACATGCACCCAGCCTGGAGTAAGGTGCTAGTAATTTTACTCACAGCTGATCGACTCATAAGCTGGCCAGGCTGGCCCAATCTTTTGTATTCCAGGGGGCTTTTTTTCTAATGTATAATAATAAAGTAACTTGGCACTCAGCTGAATTGTCCTTTTTAAGTGAAGTTTTTATTTATGTGCAGTCCTACAAAAAGACGTTTCGGCCTACACTTGGCCTTCGTCAGTCCGACTGCTGTCTATATAGTATGAACAACCGTATATCCACGAGCAAAATAATTTTTTGCAAGCTCCTGCTTCCAAATATGGTGTAGGCATATAGCAGGCTTCCAGCTACCCGTAAGGTGTGCTGTGCTGGTAATTCAATTAGATGCAATATATTCCATAAGAAAATGAGGAGAGGTTCCCGCTGGATTGCTGAAGTAATTTGCCTGTGGAAGATGTCTGTACTGAGACCGGTGTAAAAATATACCTGTAGAAAATGTCTGTACTGAGACTGGTAGCAAAAGGCTCGTATGGGGCATATAATAGTAGCTTGCAGGTGTGCAGGTGAGACCGGCAGTCTAAGGCTAATATGGGGCTTATAGAAGTAGGTTACAAGTGGGCAGGGCTGAACGCGGTATCCACCGCCGTTTGGAAGCCTATTATATGCCCCATACGGGCCTTTTGCTACCGTTGTTTTAACCCAAGAGAGTGGTCAACACATGTCCAGGAAGTCACCAAACTTAGCTGAAGATGGAGACCTTGAGATGCTGACCTTATGTCCACCAAACTTAACCACAAGTTATCAATTTTCGTGTCCTGGTCCCACGATCCCAAAGCACTGGTAGTGAATGCTTTGGTAATACCCTTGACCTAATTTGATCTACCCTACATCTACACTCCTCTTCCATGTCTTCCTTTAGAGCAAACCAGTAATCTTCATCACTTCAAACTGGCCCAGATCTGGTTAACCTCCTAGCAGATGTCCTACTATGCTTTCCTCTTTATACTGTTTTCTTCTCTCCTATGTAAATCAGCAGTGAGGTGGACGGGGCATACAAAACCTGTGGGTGGAGCTGTGCACTGAGCCCCTTAGCTATGACAGGGGTACACCGAGCACCCCGATTACCATGTTTCATTAAACTTCAGTATCTTTGAAAAGGAGGTAATGATTATAGAACTATATGTGTGATTTTTATGGGGTCTACTGTACACCCCCTGCTTAGCTTATACTGTCAGTTTGGGCAGACAAACTCCTTTAAAAAATACTTTATGTTAACATTAAGTAAGCAATTTTTAGATATTTTCTAACTAGGCAATTTCATGTTAGATGACTTTAATAAATAGCTTAAATAAGAACCATTTTGTAGTGCTATAGTAGTGTGGCTTCTTGACCCATTACCACAACGATATATGAACATAATTTCAGAATATGTTTAAAAATTGCAAAAAAATATTAACCATTAGAATTCTGCAAAATGTGGAATCCATAGCAAATTACCAGAAAAAAACATGACATAAAGTTCAGGTTCAAATCCACAGAATATTCTAAAATTTGTGCAGATTTATTGTGACACCCCACGCATTGTATACTTTCCATCACAACAAATATGACAAAAATATGACGTGTCTTAACAGGACCATAATGTTCAGGGGATAACAATTACCAGCTTCAGTTCCTCTACAAATTTTTGATGGTAAGGGTTGTCACCTCCCTTTGACCGGATCAGGTTGGCTCCTGTGTCTTTACCAATAACCTCTCCAGTATATTCATTTTTGAAGAGACTTGTTAATAAATGTGATATATCCTATGAAGAAGAGAAAAAATAAAAATATTAATAAACCTTACAAGTAATCAGAAACTACCTGTAGACTTCTAAAAGTCATCCTAACAACTGCCTTTCTGACAAGAAACACACACTCTAAGGCTGTGTACCCACGTAAGCATTTTTTTCGCATTTTTTAAGTGTTTTTACCGGCGAAAACGCTTACAAGAAGCATCCCATTCATTTTAATGAATTCTGCACTTTTTGTGCATGTTTATGCGGTTTTTTTTCTGCGAAAAAAAAAACGCATCGTGGTAAAAAACGCAGCATGCTCATTAATTTCGGAGAAAAATCCGCATTTCTAACTATTTTCTATGAGACTGGGGACACTCCGGAAAAAAAACGTATAAAAACTGCGCAAAAATCGCATGAAAAACGCGCGGAAAAAACACGCGTTTTCTGGGAAGGAGTCCGGTTTTCAGTTAGGAATTTTCTACGTGGGTACATAGCCTAAGTGTGTTCCATGTGTCATCGCCAGTCTAGTATGGTGGACTATCGGAGCCAGCACGTGACATTGGCTCAATCAGGCCATTTAGATAAAGAACTACTTTAGCTAAATTAATATCTGCCCAGGGTGAAATAAAGCCCAAAGCTGCTCTCATCTTTCTCCGGCGGTCCCATTCACAATGAATGGAGCGAAGGTCGAGAATGCACAACTCCACTGCTTTCACGACCATTCCCAAGTTCCAGAGCCCCAACTCAGGATCCTCAGGGGGACCCAGTGGCCTGACCCCAGAAATGAGTAAATTAGTCCCTGGAGATAATTTCATATTTGGGGAAAAACCCTTCAAATAGCCGCTCTCTAACTTGTAACAGAAGTATATCAAATTTAGCTTGCAGTGCAACACTTGAACCTTTAAAAAGAAGGAGGGATAACTCACTATTGCTTGTCCTCTCTTTCAACAACCCACTGGGCTTCTCATTGTCCCTCTAAGACCCACCAGTACATTTGCTCTACAGGACTTAATTCCACAGCCCAGATTGACCCAGAAATTATTCTCAAAGTCTCACAGTGTCCAGCTACATCACTCAGGCCTGTGCGCTGCTACACTTTTTACCCTTGATGTCGCAGTCTCTTAAAGGGAACCTGTCAGCAGGATTGTGCACAGTAACAAACCCCCAAATATAACAGAAATCATGGAAAGTTTACACGAAGGCAGATAGATGAAGCTGCAACCCATAATGAGGTCCTTGTTATGGGGGACTTTACCTGGATATTAACTGGGAAACAGAGACTTGCAAAACCCATAAAGGCAAGAGGTTTCCGCTAATAACCAAGAAAAATTATCTATCACAATTGGTGCATAATCCAACCAGAGGAGCAGCACTTTTAGACCTAATACTATCTAATAGACCTGACAGAATAACAAATCTGCAGGTTGTTGGGCATCTAGGAAATAGCGACCACAATATTGTGCAGTTTCACTTGTCTTCCGCTAGGGGGACATGTCAAGGAGTCACAAAAACACTGAACTTTAGGAAGGCAAAGTTTACCAGCTTAGAGATGTCCTTAATCTGGTTGACTGGGACAATGTCCTCAGAAATAAGACAACAGAAAATAAATGGGAAATGTTTAAGAACATGTTAAATAGGCACTGTAAGTGGTTTATACCTTGTAGGAATAAAAGGACAAGAAATAGGAAATACCCAATGTGGCTAAACAAAGAAGTAAGAGGGGCAATTAACAGTAAAAAGAAAGCATTTAAACTACTAAGGCAGGATGGCACCGGTGAAGCTCTAAAAAACTATAAGGAGAAAAATTCTTTATCTAAAAAAATAATTAAAGCTGCCAAAAAGGAAACAGAGAAGCACATTGCTAAGGAGAGTATAACTAATCCCAAGCTGTTCTTCAACTATATCAATAGTAAAAGAATCAAAAGTGGAAGTGTAGGCCCATTAAAAATTGGGAGGAAAGTATGGTTGTAGATGATGAGGAAAAAGCTAATATATTAAACACCTTATTCTCCACGGTATTCACGGTGGAAAATGAAATGCTAGGTGAAATGCCGAGAGACAAAGAAAACCCTATCTTAAGGGTCACCAATCTAACCCTAGAAGAGGTGCAAAACCGGCTAAATAAGATTAAAATAGATAAATCTCAGGGTCCGGATGGCATACACCCACGAGTACTAAGAGAACTAAGTAATGTAATAGACAAACCATTATTTCTTATATTTAGAGACTCTATAGCGACGGGGTCTGTTCCACAGGACTGGCGCATAGCAAATGTGGTACCAATATTCGAAAAGGGCTCTAAAAGTGAACCTGGAAATTATAGGCCAGTAAGTCTAACCTCTATTGTTGGTAAAATATTTGAAGGGTTTCTGAGTGATGTTATTCTGGATTATCTCAATGAGAATAACTGATTAACGCCATATCAGCATGGGTTTATGAGGAATCGCTCCTGTCAAACCAATCTAATCAGATTTTATGAAGAAGTAAGCTATAGACTGGATCAAGGTGAGTCATTAGATGTGGTATATCTTGATTTTTCCAAAGCGTTTGATACCGTGCCACACAAGAGGTTGGAGCACAAAATGAGAATGCTGGGTCTGGGGGAAAATGTGTGTAAATGGGTAAGTAACTGGCTAAGTGATAGAAAGCAGAGGGTGGTTATAAATGGTATATTATCTAACTGGGTCGCTGTGACCAGTGGGGTACCGCAGGGGTCGGTGTTGGGACCTATTCTCTTCAACATATTTATTAACGATCTGGTAGAAGGTTTGCACAGTAAAATATCGATATTTGCAAATGATACAAAACTATGTAAAGCAGTCAATACAAGAGACGATAGTATTCTGCTACAGATGGATCTGGATAAGTTGGGAACTTGGGCCGAAAGGTGGCAGATGCAGTTTAACAATGATAAATGTAAGGTTATACACATGGGAAGAAGGAATCAATATTAACATTACACACTGAATGGTAAACCACTGGATAAATCTGACATGGAGAAGGACTTGGGGATCCTAGTTAATGATAAACTTACCTGGAGCAGCCAGTGCCAGGCAGCGGCTTCCAAGGCAAACAGGATCATGGGGTGCATTAAAAGAGGTCTGGATACACATGATGAGAGCATTATACTGCCTCTGTACAAATCTCTGGTTAGACCGCACATGGAGTACTGTGTACAGTTTTGGGCACCGCTGCTCAGGAAGGATATAATGGAACTAGAGCGGGTACAAAGGAGGGCAACAAAATTAATAAAGGGGATGGGGTCTGCTCTTATGGCGATATCACTTAATATTGTAGCGTGGAATGTTAGGGGGCTCGGGGATGCAAATAAGAGATGTGCTATATTTACTAATATGCAGAAATTTCTCCCGGCTATCCTGTGTATGTCCGAGACCCACATGGTGAAAGATAATATTCATTGGCTAAGAAAGGGATGGGTTTCACATGAATATCATTCCACGTACTCGACCCATGCGCGGGGTGTCAGTGTGCTGGTGCACAGGTCCATCCCCTTCTCATGTACTAAATCAGTGGTTGACCCTGGGGGCAGATTTGTATGTTTGCTTTGCACGTTATACGGTATACAATTTATTTTGGTTGCCATATACATCCCCCCGCCCTATTCAGTCGAACCAGTAAAAAGAATCTTGTCTATTTTGGGTTCCTTTCCCCCTGCACCGACTCTTCTAATAGGAGATTTTAATACATATTTGCATCCCTATTTGGATAAGTTGCATTCGGGAAACATATCAGAGGATGCAGCCTCAACCTCATTTGCTAGAACGTTAGTGGAGCTGGGTATGGTAGATCTTTGGCGTGTCCAAAACCCCACAGCCAGACAGTTTTCCTGCTACTCTAGCTCCCACCACGCTATGTCACGGATAGACCTGGCCATTGGGAATACACTCATGACCCCATATGTACGAGGGGTGGCCTACCTGCCTAGAAGTGTATCTGATCACTCGCCGCTACATGTCACACTTTCATGGGGACACCCCCTCACCCTATCTAGACCTATCTGGAAGCTTAATCCCTTCTGGATCCAGCTTATAGGGGGATCTTTGCATGATGCCATTCTAGAATATTTTCAACTTAATGAGTACTCTGCATCATCACACATAGTCTGGGATTCCATGAAAGCCTATGTCAGGGGCTTATATATTAGAGAAATATGCACACGGAAAAGCCAAAATAGACGCTACACCCAGAGTCTGATCCAGGAGGTGTCTGTTGCGGAGGCTGCGGTGATACTCAACCCGACAGAGGAAACTAAAAAAGCTTTGGAGAGGGCACAGGGGTCGCTCAGGGAAAACCTCATGTCGGCGGCAGCAAATAAACGTTATTTCCTCAAACAAAAATATTTTATAGAGGGGGAGGGAGTAGGACATTTATTGGCCACGGTCATTAGAGCACAGGACGGATCTTCATATATCAATAGGCTAAAAACGGACTCGGGTGGTCCTGTGACAGACAGTGCGGACATAGTGAGTGAGATAAGGAGGTATTATATGCGACTATACACATCAGATTGCAGTCTCACGGAGACTGAGATTGAGCGGTACCTGGATGCTCTCTCTCTCCCTGCATTGGCTGATAGCGATAGGGATTCATTGGATCGGGACATCCTGTTGGAGGAGTTGGAGGAGGCGCTTGGTCAGATGCAAAATGAAAAGGCTCCAGGAATGGATGGCCTGCCTGGCGAGTTTTACAAAACCTATGCACCCTTACTGCTACCTAAGCTACTTAAGGTATTTGAAGAGGCTGAAAGGCAGAGGGTCCTCCCGCCATCTATGAGGGAAGCTTTGATAGTTTTAATATTAAAGCCCGGAAAGGATCCAGAGGTCCCGGATTCATATCGCCCGATTTCCCTATTATCAACAGATGTTAAATTATTGGCCAAGGTACTCGCCAATAGGATGTCCCGAGTTATCTCATCTGTTATACAGAAGGATCAGACGGGATTTATCCCAGGCAGAGCCACATCTATGAACCTTAGGAAACTATACTTGGGGATTCAACATAGTTCTGGGGAGTTGGGGGGAAGAGCAATTTTGTCCTTAGACGCCGCTAAGGCGTTCGATAGTCTGGAGTGGGGTTTTTTGTGGGCGGTACTTCGGAAAATGGGCTTTGGACACAGATTTATAAATTGGGTGAGGCTGTTGTATGGCTCGCCGGTGGCGAAGGTTGGGGCTAATGGCAGGGTCTCTGAGTCTTTTCCTCTTGGGAGAGGTACTAGACAGGGGTGCCCGCTCTCGCCCTTGCTATTTGCTACTGCGGTGGAGCCATTGGCAGTTGCAATTCGGAAGTCCAGAGAAATAATGGGATTCAGATGTGGAACTGTGGAGTTGAGGATATCATTGTACGCGGATGATTTACTTCTATATTTAGATAAGGTACATTCCTCGATTTTGCCGGCAATGGAGGTCATTCGAGAATTTGGGCTGAGGTCTGGTCTTCGGATTAATTGGTCCAAATCAGCTTTAATGCCGATAGACCCTCTCCCGGCGGATTTCTCAGATTTGCAGATACCGGTCCCTGTAGTTCGGAGGTTTAAGTATCTGGGTATAATTGTTAGTCCTGCCCCGAAGGATTTTCGGGCTCTGAATCTGGAGCCCCTGTTGCAGCGATTTAGAGCAAAAGTACATACTTGGTGTCGCCTGCCGTTGTCGAATATTGGTAGATCTAACTTAATCAAAATGGTAATGATGCCACAATTATTATATTTGATACATAATTCTCCGGTGTGGATCTGTAGGGACTTTTTTGCAAAAATAAATACATTATTCCGGGAATTAATTTGGAAGAAAAAACAGGCTAGGATTCGCTTGGAGATACTGCAGCGAGGGAAGGAGGAGGGAGGATTGGCGGTGCCAAACCCATTCATATACTTTATAGCCTCCCAGATGCAACATCTTAAGGGTTGGGGTAGAGACGGGGCGTGTGACAATGGTGGTGATATTGTGAGGGAAGGATCGGTATGGAAATATCCAGGGTGCCGGTTGGAGGTGGGAAGACGGCAGATAAATGGGGCACGATACCCCACGTTGGCTATGATTTTCAGGGTGTGGGATAGGGGTAAGTCTCTTTTGAAGATAAATGGGCCTACGGAATTGTGGCCATTGTGGCGAAATCCGGATTTGCAAGAGATCAAAAAGCTGGTGGGGTTCGGAAGATGGGAAGATAAAGGGATTTATCTGGTGTCACAAATTTTGCAAAATAATACTCTTAAGAGTTTTGAACAATTGAGAACAGAATTTCACCTCCCGCACGTCTTCTTTTATCAGTACTTACAGCTAAGACATGCATTGGAAAAACAGAGAAGGACAAATCCGGTGATAGTGACACATAATCAAACACTACATATGCTACTTACATCTGAGTCTTCTAGGGGACTTATCTCTGAATTATATAAAAGATTATTACCTGCCCATCTGGAGACATATCCACTGACTGCTGCTAAGAATAAGTGGGAACGGGACGTTGGCCCCCTGACGGAGGACCAGTGGTCCGATATTCTAGAACAGGTCCCTAAAATGGCGGTTTCTGAGTGCCAGCGGCTTTCGCAAATATATCTCATTCACAGGGTATATAAAACACCCAGCTTATTATTTAAAATGGGACTTAGGCCCAATACACAATGTGTTAGGTGTGGGCAGGATGATGCCCACTTGATGCATGTTATGTGGGAGTGCGGGCACATTGGGGATTTCTGGAGGCAGACCCTGGGACTCATAGCCCAAGTATACCATATCACAATACGACCGTCACCTCGTCTATGTTTGTTGAATTTGTGGGAGGAGGGGGTTGACCCGGACTCTGCAGTGGCCCTGGGAATAGCACGCATCCTGTATCAGGCAAGAAAGATACTTGCATATCATTGGTTGGATCCTATGCCACCAACATTGTCAGAGCTTAAAAATAAACTAAATAATGTCATCAGATTGGAAAGGGGGGCTTATTTAAAAAGAAATGCATTAAGAAAGTTTTACAAAATTTGGCAGCCATGGATGGAGTCACCGGGTCTCCCCTCGGGCGCACTGGTACGGGATGCGATGTTGGACCAGTTGCTGTTGTGCTTGCGATGAGGGGATGCTTGGGGGGTGAAAATAAAGTCTAGTGCCCTTTGTGGCGAAGTAGATTTTGAGTGGCGCGGTGGGAGGGAGCTGGGGTGGATTGGACCTGATATCCGTGGGGGGCGGGGGGGGGCGAAATATGATGCGGAGTGGCGCGGCTGGCGGGGATGGTTTTCCCGCTGAAATGAGGCACTGATGTATAATTTTGATTTTTGTTTATTTGTGGAGCCATGTTGTTTATAGGCTCAATTTTATGCAAATATCTGTGTTTTGAGATTTCTTCTTTTTATTTATTCTTACACAGGAAGAGTTTTACCCTTTAAATAATATTTGCTCTCAATGTAAATTTTACTAGCTATATAAGATGTCATATTCTTTCTGTATTGATTCCTGAATGTTTAATAAAAAAGATCTGATTCAAAAAAAAAAAAATAAAGGGGATGGGGGAACTACAATACCCAGAGAGATTAGCAAAATTAGGATTATTTAGTCTAGAAAAAAGACGACTGAGGGGCGATCTAATAACCATGTATAAGTATATAAGGGGACAATACAAATATCTCTCCGAGGATCTGTTTATACCAAGGAATGTGACGGTCACAAGGGGGCGTTCTCTGCATCTGGAGGAGAAAAGGTTTTTCCACCAACATAGAAGAGGATTCTTTACTGTTAGGGCAGTGAGAATCTGGAATTCCCTGCCTGAGGAGGTGGTGATGGTGAACTCAGTCAAAGGGTTCAAGAGAGGCCTGGATGTCTTCCTGGAGCGTAACAATATTGTATCTTACAGTTATTGTTAGGTTCTTTAGAAGGACATAGATCTGGGGATTTATTCTGACAGAATTTTATAGGCTGAACTGGATGGACTAATGTCTTTTTTCTGCCTTACTAACTATGTTACTATGTATGTTACTATGTAACCTACACACAGTGCCAGGTCGGCGCCGTTATACTGATTACAATGATACCTTGGTTGATGAAATCCGTCTTGTGGTTGTTGTTTAATCTTTATTTTCAGTTTTGTGTTAATTATATGCTTGTGCCCTAAGGCGGGGCTGGATACTGCAATAAAATTTGCAACAAAATCTGCATGTACCACAGATTGAGCAGTAGATTTCAGCCTACTGTATTACAAAGTATTGAATATCTGTGAAAATTTGCTCAATAATCAGCATCCTATATATCTGCAAAATTGTAGAACGCTCCAATTGCTACTACCATATGAGAATTGGGTTTTAAGCGCTCCATTTATTTGTACTGTACTGATTGTTGCAAATTTGTGGTGTGGAATCCACAGAGAATCCTGCAATGGCCTTAGGCTGTATTCACACCTTGCATTTTGACTGCTTTTTTTCTGCAGGCAAAACCTGCTCTCTTGGCAGTAAAGAAGCTGCTTAAAAAAAGTAGGATTTGCTGTGTTGTTGTTGTCTCTTGCAAAAAATCGTGTGAACAAAGCTTTACTCTGACTAATCGGCAGTCTCACGTTGCTTCTCTGGACCACTCAACACCACGCCACTAAGGGTCCCCATCGCTTTACTTCTACCTGCCTCACCGCTACCTTCTTGCTTACACACTCTGAGCAGGTTCCCTGGAGCCCAGCGGGGTCCCGACGCAGTCTCCGCTACCAGTGCCTTCCTTCCTCTGTCCTCTCTTACCAGCATTTTTGCACAATGCTGCTCTCCACAACACTCATCAACATTTCACTAACAGGCTCTACAAGCATTTATGCTGATGTAGGACACCTCTGACTCATGCAAGGATCAGGGTCTGCTGGCAACACTGTACGCTCACCCATCAGCTCTATACAACACTAGCACAACAGGTACATAACCATGTGGAAACACCACATGCCAACAATGCAATTTAAAGGGAATCTGTTACCATTGTAATCAGAGAACACCATAATGTAGCAGAGATCCTGATTACAGAAATGTTTAATTACTGGGTTGCTTTGCTGTTTCAATACAATCAGTGTTTTATCAGCAGGAGATTATCATTAGAGGACTTCTGGCCCCCTGCATCTTAGTCCAAACACACCCTCAGCACTGATTAGCAGCTCTCTGTCACTATACATTGTACACCGAAAGCTGTGGTGTGGGCAGGTTATACACAGATCTGCAGCAGAGAAACTGACTATCATAACTGCTGCACCCAGTAAACTAAAGGCCCCGTCACACATAGCGATGCTACAATGATCCCGACAACGATACGACTTGGTAGGGATCGTTGCTGCATCGCTATGTGGTCGCTGGTGAGATGTCAAACAGTCCGATCTACCCAACGCAGCAACGGCCCGACGCAGCACCGATACGGCGGGCGTAGCGACCTTTGTAACGATGTCGGCTGTCTTTGGGACCCTGTCACATTGCAGCTACTCTGAGGATTCAAACCTCGATGAGGGATGTACTGTGTGACTGTGTATTCACACAGGTGTGGATTGCGTTCCCTTTTTCACGCCCTCTGAGCTCCGATTGGTGGCCGCTACTGTCTCCTGATTGGCGGTCTTGCCTTTAAAATTAGGTGACATAGTAGCGCTTCAGTTCTTTGTTCCTGATCGCATGCGTCCTTGGCTTGCGGAACCTAGTAGCGTTCACCGGCTGTCCTAGTAGCGTTCACTGTGACTCCACATGGATTGATCTATTATTCAACAGTTCTTCAGACACCTAAACTCTGTTCACGGTAGATATCTTTGGGGTCTCAAATGTGTTTCCATCTGCTTAATTTATAGGACACCTAACAATTATCTGCTATTATTGCTCTGGGGGGAGGGCTTGGCTTCTATCTGTGTACATATGCTTTTGTATGGTCAGCCATTTTAGTTGGTCAAAGCACATTTACAGGCACGCCCGCTAATAGAATGGTAGGCAATTTTGCATCACACGTTGCATGTAGTTTTAATAATTGCATTTTTGGTTTTGTTGAAACTTTTATAATATTTTTCCTTTTTTTTTCTTCAGTTTGCTCCATCATGAACAATGCGCAGTGTTCAGTTGTGGTGGCTGCCTTGTTGGTTGAGGAAGCTCAGTGTCGAGATGAGGCCCAGATGCTGGAGAGGCGTTCTAAAGGAAAACGTTGCATGTGGACCAGAGAATGGCTGCAGAGGAGGTCCGAATTGTCCCACATGCAACTAGTGTGAGAGTTGCAGGACAAAAATCCACATGACTTCTGGAACTATCTGCAGATGTCTGAGGAATCATTAGTCTATTTACTGGAGCAAATTACTCCACTTATTGAACGGAGGGATACAAAAATGCGTGCTGCCATCCCCGCAGATGAAAGATTGGCAGTCACGCTGCGATTCCTGGCCACCGGACGCTCACTTCGGAGACTTGTAAAGCTATTTTCAAATGTCTATGGAGATACATGGAGCTTCCAAATACGGAGGAGCATTGGAAAAAGATTGCCTCCGATTTTGAGGAACTTTGGCAATTTCCTAACTGTGGTGGGGCTTTGGACGGCAAACATGTCCGCATCACACAACCACCCAACAGCGGGTCCTATTTCTTTAATTACAAGGGCTATTTCAGCATCATCCTGATGGCCCTTGTGAACGCAAACTATGAATTTATTTATGTAGGCGTTGGCATGAACGGAAGGGTGTCCAATGGTGGAGTTTTGGCGCACACACATTTTTGAGAACGTTTATATAGCTGTGACCTTCACTTACCTCCCAACTCCGAGACTAGAGGAAACCTGAACTTTGTTTTTGTCGGTGACGAGGCCTTCCCGCTTAATCCAAATTTGATCAAACCGTTCCCCCAAAAAACTCTAACGGGTGAAAGAAGGATTTTCAACTACCGCTTGTCAAGGGCACGTCAGGTGGTTGAAAATGCCTTTGGGATCATGGCCAATCGATTTTGCGTTTTGCACACACCTATAAACATGAAGCTGGAATCAATTGACTCTGTTGTGTTGGCCTGCTGTGTGCTTCATAATTTTCTTAGGTGGCGAGATTCTAGTGCGTATTGTCCGCTTGGGTTCGTGGACTCCGTGGACCAAACTAATGGCGAAGTGCAGCTGAGTGAATGGTGTTCAAACGAACCGGCAATTGCAGGCCTTCGACCATTGGTACCCGGCAGATACATCCATGATGCCAAGACCTGCCGTGGCAAGTACTGCGATTATTTCAATGGTCCTGGTGCTGCTGCTTGGCAGCATCAGCACTGACTACAATACCCTTTATTTTTAAAGTGTTTAAAAATTTTAACTTTTTTGTATAATAAACTAAGTGTTTTAATTAGAAAAAGCTTTTTTTCTCATTCTTTGTGTAACATACATTTTCAGGAACATACCAATCTACACAGATACACACACATATACCCAGTGGCGTAGGAAGGGGGGTGCGGGGGGCCGCCCCAGGCGGCACGTGTGTGGGGGCGGCGCAGCACGGCAGGAGCAGAAATTCCTCCTCTCTGTGCTGTGGGAGAGAAGCGTGGAGGCGGACGAGGCGCAGGTGGGTCACTCACCATTTGGGAGGAGGATGCTCTGCCTCTCCCCAGCCTCCCTCCATGCTCAGTCAGCTGCTGAGCTCTCCCTGTGGGCGGCTTCCTTCGTCAGTGTCACACACACAGCAGGCAGCCTGTGTAAGTGTAACTTATACTGCGGCCAGGGGCAGAGGAGGCGGAGCTGAGCCTGCACATTACTGTCTGTGCTGCCTGGGAGCAGGCAGTGTGTCAGAATGTCTGTGTGATTAATCATTAACATCCCTAACCAGTAACCACCCAGGCTGGTACCCCCTCCCAAGAGCGGCCATTTTATTCCTTTCCAGACCCCGCATCCGAGCAGGCCAATTTGGGAACAGCCCCGGACGGCAAAAACTCTAGCTACGCCTCTGCATATACCGTTACCTAAATAAACACATACTTACTCACACACATACTGATAGGCATACATATATATTCTTTATCCTATGAATATGTGTCTATTTTACAAAATTACTGTTTTGGGACGCAGTAGCGTCTCCGGTGTGACCAACCGAATGGTAACAGTTCCTACGAGAACGCAGTAGCGTCCTCTAAACCGCAGCATGTCAATAACACCGTGGACGGAGCTGTTGCGTCGTGGGCGGGTTTTATGACCTTAATGCGGCCTAGCTTGTTTGCTGAGGCGGTAAAAAGGTGGCTAGGAGGCGTTCTACTCCCTGGGGGGACGCTGAGGTGCGCTATCTCATCAGGGAGATGGATGCAAGAGATTATGTCTGCACCCATCAACATGATCAACAGGCTGTTCTGCGGAGGATTAGACGGAGCCTGGCCAGAAAGTGTCCAGCGCTCCACAAGGCAGATTAGGAAAAAGCTGGCAGATCTGCAGTACAGATCAAGTGACCGCATCGCCAGCATCCGGTGTTATGATTGGGTCACCGAGGAGGATAGCAGGCCCAGGCTAAGCCACAGAAAACCAGAGAGGTTGTAAACTAAACGGATTGCAGACCCCTGATCCTATCCACACAACTAGCAGTAGCCGTGGAGCGTACCTACGATGATCCTAGATGCCTCGGCACAGCCGGAGAGCTAACTAAGCCTAAAGCAAGAAAGGGGAAATCTAAACTGCAGACCCAAAAGGAATAAATAGCCTCCAAACATATATTGTCAGTGAGACAAGATGAAAACACAAACGCAGGCAGAAAAATAGACTGAGCAAATGATGGGGCCCACACTGACTAGACAAGACAGGAAAGGAAAGACACTGTCTGCAATCACGCAAAAAACCCTGCAAAAAGTCCAACACGTCTGATGCACAAAAAACACTGCCAGCTGGAGCTGGCTGACACGCACAAAGCAGAGATAGACAAAACCAGATCAAATGCAAACAGAATAGCAAATGAACCACTTAGCTGAACCATGCAGGGAAAGAGCAGGAGACATCAGACCTCAGAAGGCACAGGAAGAAAATCACCAGCAGGGACAGAGGGAGTCAGCTGCCTTAAATCCCAATCAGAAACCCCAGATCTCCAATCGTCTTCCTCATTATCAGGTGGCAAGCCTCTGTCAATCAGATAAGCTCCAGTACCTCCAGTAACCATCAAAGGGAGTCCAGAAAGAGAACTCGCAACCCCTCTGTCAATCTGACCAGCTCCACTACCTTCAGTAATCACCAAAGGGAAGCCAAAGAGAATTCACAACAGTTCGGGCCCAGATGGTCCCCCATCGTGGTGAGTGCACATTCTCAGATTCCCTGTACAGTCCCTGCAAAGGCCAGCACAGACCCGCATAGTACCTGCACAGTCCCACACAGCCCCGTATAGTCCATGAAAAGTCCCTGCAAAGGCCAGCCCAGACCCGCATAGTACCTGCACAGTCCCACACAGCCCCGTATAGTCCCTAAAAAGTCCCTGCAAAGGTCAGCACAGACCCGCATAGTACCTGCACAGTCCCACCAAGCCCCGTATAGTTCCTGAAAAGTCCCTGCAAAGGCCAGCACAGACCCGCATAATACCTGCACAGTCCCACAAAGCACCTTATAGTCCCTGAAAAGTGTCACGGCTGCGGCGGTAGCCGCCGCCGTTCCAGCAGCGGCGGAGCCCGCCGCTGCCAGCACTCACCTGTCCTCCCCCTGCTGCGCTGGTTCCGCCTCCTCCTCACTCCCGTCCTCCTGGCGCCGGCGGGCCATGTGCACTCGCTCTTAACCCTGCAGCACCTGCCCAGAGCTGTGAGGCCACCAATGAGAGCTGAGCACAGGCTATATCAGGCGTCTCCAAGATGGTGGAGACGCCTGATTATCGTGTGCCTTGCCTGCGGTGTTCTGGCCGGGTTGCAGGAGCCTTCCTGTAACCTTCCTCCTATTCCTGCCTTGTTTCAGTCTGGTGCTCGCTCCCAGTTCTGTACTCCAGTGTCCTGTCCTGTACTCTGTTTCTCCGTCCTGTACCCCAGTGTCCTGTCCTGTACTCTCTATCTCCGCCCTGTACCCCAGTGCCCAGTTCTGTGCTCTGTATCTCCGTCCTGTACTCCAGTGCCCTGTCTTGTACTCTGTGTCTCCGTCCTGTACCCCAGTGCCCAGTTCTGTGCTCCGTATCCCCGTCCTGTACTCCAGTGCCCTGTCCTGTACTCAGTGTCTTCACCCGGTACTCCAGTGCCCAGTCCTGTACTCCGTATCTCTGTCCAGTACTCCAGTCCTGTACTCCGTGTCTCCGTTCTATACCTTGACCTGCACTTCCTACCCCGTTCTGTATTCTATCCTCAGTCCTGTACCTTTCACTCATCCGTACCTCCTGTGAGCCGCCCCTCTTGGTACCGGCTGTCGCGGTTCTGACCTCTGCGGTCCTGCCCCTAACGCTCCCTGTATAGGGGTCGGTCATCACCTGGCGTGCTCGGCCCAGGGGCTCCAGATCCGCGACCCAGAGGGTCCACTCTTGGACGTTGTCCGCTCCTGAACGTCACAGTATAATCAGGCCATGGACCCCGCTAGTGCCTCGGCGGCCACACAAAAAGAGTTGCTCTTTTTGCGTGAGAACCAGACTAGAATAATGTCCTTCATGAAATCCATGGATACTCGTCTCTCCGCCTTACAAACTGCTGACCCAGGGAACGCCCCGTTGCTAGTTGGGCTCCAGCAGGAGCTCGCGCAGCAGCGTGACGCCCAGTCCCATATTCTGAGCTATATGGCATCCGTGGATGATCGCCTTCTGTCCC